>NC_042293.1:12334191-12636691 GCF_901000725.2 Takifugu rubripes
AAACAGGTTTTTCATGTAGGAAGGAACAAACCACACAACAACTGATGCTGTTTATTGCACAGATTCGAGATCAGGACAGACGTCGACATAAAGGTGTGACGACCAGGTCGTGTGTGATGGAACGAGGAGCCGCTTTAGTCATTTATGCCTGTTGGTTGCTTACAAAAACACGCGGCTTCCTGCCGGGAGCGAGTTTCCCATGACTCGCAGGCTAATTACGGCGCTTCAAATGAAATCCACATGCACGACGTTGACATGCTTTACGCCGGCCCGAGGGCAAACGGGCGAGAAGCCCCTGCAAACCTGTCACCACGGGGTCAGGCGGTCGTGACATCACTGGCCTCGCGTTTCCTGATCCTGCCCATATGCCGGGCCGAGCGTCTCCCCAGGCACGGCTCTCGTCGCGGCTTTGGGTTAAATTTGAGGCGGGGGATCATGTTTCGCCGCGTTCCTTTGGGAGAAAGGTGCATTTCCTGTGCAGGACGGAGACGTGGGAGGTAGAACCCCAGAGGCTGGGGGATCTTATCTGGAAAAGCGTAAACATTTCGTCACAGATTCCCGGGAGGATTCTGGTATCGTGAGCTCTGAAGGCTGATTTTCAGTGAGATGAAGCCAGAAGTGGCGTGAAAACCTGTAAGCACTTAGGCCGTCCCGCCGCGGCCTCCAGAGACGGAACATTGATCACTTTGACGCAGGTGGAGAGCTCCTGCTCTTTCTCTGCTTTTCTTTTCTTTTTTGCTGAAGTGCTTTTAAGCCAGGCAGAGCTGCCAGACAGACCCGGCTGTGTAGGGTTTCAGGCTCGGGCCTGTCCAGGCTCGTCGATGCTATCGCAATCATGGCGTGAGATGGAGTTTGTTCCATTTCTGTCAGGACATTTATGAGGCGGTGACGGTGATTTACGGAGCAGTTTAAGTGACGGGGAGCTAATGGTCCTGCACCGACACCAGCATGCAGACACAGCCGGCCTCAGGTGAACCGACGGCCCGGTTGCTCTCAGCTACCTGTCGGATCGGGTTCCTGCATTTGCAGAGCCACCGCTGCACAGATGTGGGGGAGTTCCAGTATGTCAGCCCTCCCGTGCGCTGTTCATACTTCCTCAGCCCCACTGCTCCTATTCAGGGCTTCATTGTTATTAATTTTCTTCGTTTGCTGTCATCTGATAACCCTTAATACCCACAATGCTTTTGTGCATTACCAGTACAGCTCAGATGTCTGGAAATCTTCGTGCAGCCGCCCGTCAGCTCCGCTCTTCACGTTTCACCCCCATTTGATCCAAACTTGGGTCCTGCCGATGGTTTCTGCCGCTAGAATTAGGGGCTGATGGTGTAAATGCAGCCTACCACCAGGGGGCGATATATCTACCTTCATATATACAGGCAAAAATCAGACACGAATGAAGACATTTGTATGTGTTATTATTAAAACGCGTTTTTTAAATGTAAAGCTCTTACGTAACGATCTGGAAAAAGTGTCTCTAGAAGGTTCAAAACTGACTTATGGCTGTTCGGGCTCTTTTCAGAGCGGCGTTGACTTAAACAGGAAGTGGCGTGGAGGAAACCGTACACAGCGGTTGTTTGTTTGACTCTTGTAACGACGGCTGAGGTTTCTGACCAGATCTCTGCCTCCGAGCCCAGAACGTGCCTTTAATTTCAGCCAATCAGAAGTGCAGCTGCCTGTAAGGAGCCGCGCTGACAAGGACAGGAAATCATTTCCACATTTCAGCGTTGCATCCTGGGTAATGAATCTGGCAAAATCGAGGCGGCGCATCTGAAACTGGTCATTTCACATTACAGATGCAGATTTAAGAATCTCGGGCGCATCGTAGGTGCTGTGGATAGATAACGGAAGCATCACCTCGAGCCAACATTTGGCCTGTTTGTGGTGGATCAAGGACTCACGACTCCGGACCCCACGCCGCCGTCCTTCCAGCTTCTCCTGTTTTTGACGCCATCTTATCTTCTCCTCCTCCCCTGCAAAACCAGAGCACAGAGCAGTTTGAGTGGAGGGAGGTACACACTGTTCCATCTCCATCTCACTCAATTCTGTCTATTCAGCCCAACGTGTGCACGTGCACGGCTGCTAGCTGACCCGGGGATCAGTTCCGTGTTTTTCCGAAGGCTATTTGTCCCGCGGCCCTGACAACATGCGGCTCAGGGTATAATTCCTCACTCCTTCACAGTCTGCGTCTGCAAGTTTGTTCTTGCTCCGGGTCAACGCTGAGCTCCTTTGAAGCGCCTGCGTAACCGCGGTTACCATATGCTCGGCATTACCGAGCCGGAGCGCCGCAGAACATGCTGGTTGGAATTCCACCTCGGCTCTCACGTCGAGAGACACGCTTCCCTGTAAATGCTAGCGCGGCGCGAGCTCGACGGGGGCGGATTAAACCGGCGGATTAAACCGGCGTTTTCGCCACCAACGTGCGCTTGGCAGCGACCGACGTTACGAAATCAAAACAGCGATTCGAAACGTCTTTGAAATTCTAATGATAGTTTACAGGGTGTTTTCATGTCCCAGTTAAGGCCTGAATCATCAGCGATCAAACGGCCTCGGCTCTTATCTGAGCCCGCTTTGGAATTTACCTCCTTTTTTTTTTACAGTATTAGCTGCTCTGATTGCCACATTGGCTCTTTGACAGCAATTTTAAGAGGTTTTTTTTTCCTTTTTGGATGCTTAAAAGTTTCCATGTGTTCCGTTGGCTTACCTGTTGGGGGGGGGGGGGGGGGGGACTGCTGATCCTGGACAAAGATGTTGAGGCTCTGAAAAAAATCATCAAAAAGATACTTTGATTTAACAGATGCGTCTTTAAATCTAACATGCAATTAGCTGGATTTAGAAGAAAAAAACCAAGAGGGGCGCGCTTTAAACGTCTCGCCGCTGAAGCTCCTTTTAATGCCTGCAAAAATCTGCTCGTCACACAAAAGCTGTTTGACTTGGCTGATTTTCAACTGTGCGCTAAATCTGAGGCGGGCGAGTCGTTCCACCTAACAGTAATCCACATTATGGCAAGATGAAGTTCACCGGATTATGCTAGATTTAGCCCACCTAATCATGTGAAATTAATTGTTGGGACAATGTGGGAGGGCAAATTCTCCAGGGTGTTTCATTTCCCATGAGACACGTCTGGGGGGAGGGGAGGGGGGGGGTCAAAGAAGCAACGCGTTCGGAGCGAACAGAAGGTTTTAGGATCAATAAAAAAACACCACACACGTTTTATCTAAGCGTAGCCTCACTGGGCGGACTGGGAGTGATAAATGGAGCGCTCCTACCTGAGCTGGTGGGCGAGTGGAGCAGCCCGGCTGGGGTCGGCGCCCTCTCCCCGCTCCCAGAGGTGAAGCCGTCCTCTGCCAGCTCTCTGGCATCACCGGTAACGGCTGACAGATGAGGACGGAGGGTGGAGCGCCGGTTCCCCCGCCGTCCCAGCGCAGATGCAGCTCAGCGGTGGAGCGCAGCCCGTATGGCTGCGATTTCCTTTCTTTCTCTTTTTTCTCCCCACTTTTTTTTTCCTCCTGCTTTTACAGCAGAAAGGAGGGGCCAGTCCTCCACCTCACCATCACCCCCCCCCCTCCTCCTCCTCCTCCACTGCAGCGTGTTTGCCTGGGCGTGCTGTGAGGTGGAGGGAGCGCTTATCGTTTTGGAGCGAGTGTGTGACTACGGTGCGTTCAGGGACCAGTCGCTGGGCTCCGGCCTCGGCTTTGATGCTCTCAGGCAGCTGAGCTGGCCCTGCAGTTAAAATACCTCGGTAATTACATGTTTATAACGCACGTGTGAGCGGCCTCAACCTTACATCAACCTTTGTCGGCATGTTTTAATGCTGTGGCCTGAGAAAACAATGGAAAAACATCAGAAATCAATCATTTCAGCAGTTATCCTCAGTTGCGATCAGCACCACCAGCATGGAGAGGGGACCAAAATTCTTGGTGTAACGCAGCAATATGAGATCATAATTAGTGGACAATGCAATATTATGTTTATTTTCTGGACTGGAAAATACGTTAGACGAAATCTAGCTCACGTCCTCTGGTGTATTTGAGACCAGCACCCCATTTTTAGAGCGGCTTTGTGTGCCAGGCGCTAGCCCGTCACGCAGAAATAGCCTCACCCTAATTGCTGTCTGGACTCCTGGGGGGGACAGAGGACTCTGGACGGCCGTCTTCATGCAGACGGCTGAGGAGCAGAGTGCGTCGCTCAGCCTCAGACGTTTGCAGCCTTTCTGAAAGCGATGCCTCTGTTTACAGGTTAAAGAGCTGCGTGCATTCCAGCCGCGTGGGAGTGTTGACAGAACAGTTTGAAGTTGCTTGGTTGGCTTTGTTTGCGTTGCGTCCACTTGGCCGTCAAATGTAACAAGGAGGCTCTCTGGCGTACCTGGAGTTGAGGTTTAAGGCTCGCTATCGGTCGCTGGGCTTTCAGCGTGTTTATATTTCCCCATGTGTGCATGATAAACGGAGATAAGTGGCGTTTGCTTGTGTGTGTTGGCGCTATTAGCGTCCTTGATGTCTGCAAACGAATTGATTCAGTGCAGAACTTATTCATCTTCAGTGTTTACATACATCTAAACGGACGTTTTCTGTAGAGTTGCTCCAACATTTCGAAGGGGGAGGATAATATGACCTACTTTTCTCCCCCCCCCCAGTGCTCGGTGACTTGCGGTCGTGGGACCAAGCAGCGGGAGGTCGCCTGCGTTTACCAGAACCAAACCAAAATAGAAGAGGAGCGCTGCAGCCATCTTCCCAGGCCGAGAACAGAGAAGGCCTGTCGTGCGCGCGGATGCCCCAGTTGGAAGGCCAACAGGTGGAGGGAGGTACGTACCGTCTCCGCTGAGCAGCTGGGAACACACACAAACGCCTCCCGGGGGCTGCGAATGTGGGACGTGTACACACAGAGCACCTGTCCAATCACCACTGGGTTTATTCCTGCCTAAGAATAACGCGGCGTTCCCTCGAGTGCGGCCTACGTAGCGCTCCGTAGAGCTCCGATAACTGTTACCTGAGCCGCTTTATGCGGAGCGATAAAAAAAGTCGTGGATAAAAATGAGCCTGGTTGATGAAAACAGGTAAATGTGAAGAGTCGTGGAACCCACCCCCCCCCTCCAGTCATCTCGGAGCTGATTCTAAAGTGGCTCAATGATGGGAAACATCTGCTCTTCTGACATCATGCTACCCGTTTACCTGCTGCCCCGGGGCAGATGCAGCGTTTAGCGTTAGCGTTTTGATGAATGCTAATCCAGTTGTCCCCTGGGCTCCGCCCGTGTCTCTGGTTCTGGAGGGGAGCGCCGACCTTAAAGCCCGCTAAAGCTCTGCGCTGTTATTCGGGGCTTGAGATAACATCCTTCGAACACATTTGCACGGCTGAGCGCCATTTCATTCATTCGAAAACACCACACGTCTCTTCCACAACCACTTAATCCCAAAAGCTCCATGAAGCCCCCGACAGGCTTCCCTCCGCAAGGCTTCCTCACCGTTTTTATGATGTCACCCCCCCCCCCCCCCTCCTTCCTCATTGGTGTCTGGAAGCAATCATCTTCCTCCACATACCACCAGGAACCATGAAATCCTCAACCGGAGTGTTGGTGAGGACGGGGGGGTTGAGGTGTGCCCCCCTCCATCATTACATATACGTAGATCCCGAGATGGGAACAGGGAATGGCCGATTATTCCAGCCATTAGGAATAACCAGAAGATGCTGGGCGCTCCCGAGGAAGGCGCCGTTATTTATCCCTTCCGTGCTCTGTGTGTTTCCCCAGTGCTCTGCGTCCTGCGGCGTCGGGGTTCAGAACCGAGACGTCTACTGCAGACTGAAAGGCTCCGGACGGGTCAGAGAGGATGCGTGCGACGCTCGCCGGCGCCCCGCCGAGGCTCGGCCGTGCCGGAGAGCGGAGTGCGCCCTTTACACTTGGGTGGCTGGCGACTGGGAGGAAGTAAGTACGGGGGCTTCGCTCCGGGTCTGGCAGCACGACACGGATGGGCAGATGTTGGGCCACCTTGTTGCGGGTTTTATTGGCGCTGCTTCTTTTGTTCTCGGCGCCGTTAAAGAGGCGACCTGCAGACGCCCTCGCTCTCCTGCGTCACTCACGAGCGCCTTTGTTGATAACCATCGAGCGGGAAATCACTTCCAGGCCCGGACTACTGACGGCCGTCCCCTCTTTTGTCCTGCCGGATATCGCTGATCTGTCCCGGGCTTGTTTTGATTCCCCCCCCCCCCGGCTCGTCTTCCTTTTAAGTCGCTCAAAAGAGGGACGCAGCAAAAACAAAGCCTGGATTTTAAGATTCTGTTTCATATCGTGTCTCATAAATGTCTCCATAAAACGCCGCCGATCATCTGAAGGATCTTTCGGGGTTTTATTGGAGCGTTCCTGGGAAAGTGGTTTTGCACTCAGCACATTCCTAAAAGCGTCTCCAACACTCCCTCCCCTCCTTCCCGCCGGAGCGCCGTTTAACTGTGCGACCTTGGTTTCGTAGTGCAACGCGACGTGCGGGGAGGGCACGAGGAGCAGGGAGGTGGGCTGCGTGGGCCCGGGGTCGAGCCCGGTCCAGGCGGGCTACTGCGAGCCGTCCTCCCGGCCTCACACACGCCACGCCTGCACAGGTCCACCCTGTCAGCACGTGTGGATCACGGGGGAGTGGTCGGAGGTAGGGACGACCGGAGACACGAGGACGGATAATTGGGCTTCCTTCTCTAATATATGTGTGTGTGTGTGTGTGTGTGTGTGTGTGTGTGTGTGTGTGTGTGTGTGTGTGTGTGTGTGTGATTCAGTGCTCCACCAGCTGCGGCACAGGCTACCAGCAGCGCAGGGTCTCCTGCTCTGTGACACCCTCCTCCCAGGCTCTGCATCCCTACTCCCCCTCGGCCAGCACCCGTTGCCCCGGGCAACACCCCCCTGGCACCCGGCCCTGCCTCCTCAGGGAATGCCCGCACGGGACCTACTGGAAGGTCGGCCCGTGGAGCAAGGTGAGACAGAGGAACCGGTCAGGCGGTTAGAGATCTTCCTGTTGATGTTCCTGCTGATCCCAGTTGGATCTGTGTGTGTGTGTGTGTGTGTGTGTGTGTGTGTGTGTGTGTGTGTGTGTGTGTGTGTGTGTGTGTGTGTGTGTGTGTGTGAGACAGTGCTCGCAGACCTGTGGGGCCGGAGTGATGGAGCGCCGAGTGGAGTGCGTGACCTCCAAGGACCTGCCGTCCAAAGAGTGCCGCCCGTCCGAGAGGCCCGGGTCTCAGGTGTCCTGTCAGGCGGCAGAATGTGAGTGACGCCGTGGGCGGCGCCCTTTACCAGAGCGCCGCCGCGCTAACAAACGGGGCCGCAGCGCGCCGCCGGCGCCCGTCTGAGTGTGTTTGCACAAGCGACACTTTTTTCCCGCGTTAGGCAGAACAGCCGCGTCCACGTGGAGCCTCCGGAGGCTCAGCGGAGCGCCTCAGGGGTGTGTGCCGGAGCCTCCGCCGCCTCCATTGTGTCCTTCGCTGTAAAACCCGGCAGCGGGCCAACGTTTGTAGGTTTTTCTCCCCCACATTTCTGATGTTTCAGTACTTGCGCACTGGGCTGTTCATTCCTGAGTTTGGCTTCTGCCAAGTCAGGCAACGCCGGAATTAAAGCGATATGCTCGGACGACGGCCAGTCCCGCGGTCAAGTATTAATGCTAATCAGCTAATCAGGGCGACGCCAGCGAGCAGGAGAGGGAATCCAAATAATGGAACCCTCAACGTGATGAGACGCAGAGCCGTCCCGCCGGAGCGGCTCATCCGCTGAGGCTTTTGCTGGTCTTTATTCCCAGTTTCTGCCGTTCCTGGGGTGCAGATTTGGATCCTGGCTCACGTCTGAACGGCAGATCCAGAATTCTGGCACTCGGGGGTTGAAATCTCGGGCTCATTACTTGGCTTCCGGTGCCAAAAGCAAATTGAAAGCGGCGTTATTTTGATAAATGAATGTTCTCTTGGCGAACTGACACATTTGATCCTCACATGTGTGAATGACCGAGGGGGGGGGGGGGGGGGATTACGAGGCCTTTGAACCTGCCGGAACCGTTTCATTTTACACACAAGTGTGTTTTTTTTCTGCTGATCGCGTCAAACCTTCCTGACCTTTGACCTCCCAGGTCCACTGTTCGCCTCCTGTCGGGAGGTCCAGGTGAGGCGGGGGGTGAAGCTGGACGGGGAGTTCTACCTCAGGGTCAATTCCCGAATCCTGCAGGTAGGTGGGGCTCCTGGCAGGCGCCGCCTGGCGTCCTCCCGCCCTCTCACCTGCTCTGTGCTCCTGCTCAGGTCTACTGCGCCGACATGAACACCGACTTCCCCAAGGAGTACGTGACCCTGCGCAGCGGTCAGATGGACAACTACTCGGAGGTGTACGGGCACAGGTGTGTGTGTGGAGGGGGCCCGGGGCCCGCTGCCGCCAGGGCGCTAACGGAAGGAATGTCGGCGCTTCTTTTCCAGGCTGCTGAACCCTTTCGAGTGTCCGTACAACGGCAGCAGGAGGCAGGATTGCAGCTGCAGGAACGACTACGCGGCGGCGGGATACACCCTCTTCCACAAGGTTCGGCTGGACCTGGACTCTCTGAGGATAACGGGTGCGTAGATCCGGTCCCAGCCGGGATCGCGATGACCAGTCGGAACCGGTTTTTATGTTGAAACAAGAGCGTTATTTTGAAAAGTGAAAGACAGCCACATGTGGGGAAAAGGTCTTTGATCTCCCAGTTGCAGCTTTGATCTTTTTTCTTTTTTGGGGCGGGGGGGGGGGGGTTCTGTGGAAGCGCTTTAATTTCATGAACTGCCGAGCTCTTCCTCCTCTGCATCACCCCCATCGTGTCCCGTGTGCGTGTGATTAGCGTGTGCGTGTGATTAGCGTGTGCGTGTGATTAGCGTGTGCGTGTGATTAGCGTGTGATTAGCGTGTGCGACAGCTGACAGGAAGTAGATGGAGGCTCCCTTTCATCCTCCGAGCACACGTCCCCATCGCCCATGGAGACAGATGTGATCGAATGCTTTATTTACCGCCGGTATAAGATAAGATATCGATTGTTTTGCTTTGGTTGCTAAGCGACCAGCCCGGCCACAGGAAGCGTTCGCAGGACAGCTTTAAACCCCGCGTGAAATGTAAATATATAAAGTGCGTTCTCCGCTCTGGCCGTGTTTATTTATAGACCGCAGCTGTCTCCAGTCTCATCCCGACTCTCATCGTGTGTCTTTTCCAGTCACGGATCTGCAGTTTTCCCAGACCCTCCTGGGCCGTCCCGTCCCCTTCGCCACAGCAGGAGACTGTTACAGCGCGGCCAAATGTCCACAGGTCGGTGAGACGCACATGTTGAATGAATGGACGAATGGACGCTCACGTCCGGTGTCTCCTGCCAGGGACAGTTCAGCATCAACCTGGTCGGCACCGGTCTCAAAGTGGCCGAATCCACCAAGTGGACGTCTCAGGGCAACTACGTTTCCATCAAAGTCCACAGATCCGAGGTAACGATGAGCGGGATGAGCGTTTTATGACTCGGAAAAATGGGATTTTTCTCTTTTTTTCTCCCCGGGGGGGGGGGGGGGGGGGGGGGGTGGTGGTGGTGGTGGTGAATCGGACCATCTGAATGGCCGTGTTGTGCTTCTGCCTGATTCATTGAGGAGGAATCTCCGCTGACATTTCTAGTTTCCATTCTCCGGGCAATAAAGCTGCCCTTTTCCCACTCTGTCCCCTCTCGTTTGTCTTCGCCTGTAGGACGGAACAAGAATCTACGGACGCTGTGGCGGTTTCTGTGGGAAGTGCATTCCCCAGGCTCACAACGGGCTCCTCCTGCAGGTCCACTGAGGACCAGGCCCAGAAGGAACCCCTGACCCACCCCTGAGGCGCTGGACTCCAGTCACCTGAGCTCTGAGGAGCCTTTAAAGTCCGTCACCGTAGAAACGCCCGGTAATCCCACATGGCAGCTAAAGGTTGCGCCGACGTGCGCTACAGGACCGCTCGCAGGTCCTCCACCCACACTGCAGAAGAACCCTCAGAATTTCCTGCTTCGTCCTTCATCCCGTGCTGACACACGTCTGCTCACCATCACACAAAGGGAGATCTCAAAGATCGCCACTGCACTTCTCAAAGTATCCAAAAATGATCCGTTTGATTATATCCACACGTACAGACACGCTCGACGGTCGTGGAGGCGGAACCTTTAACGGTGAAATAGCGGCTGTAAAAGTCCTGCAGAACAATTTCTGCAGCCAACAAACTGTAATGTTAGCCTGATGGTGTGTTCATGGATGTCTTTTTCACACTTTAGCTTCAAAAGCTAGCTGCCACAGGTTACAATAGCCTAGCGTGGATTCTGTAAACAGGAACATTTAGCGACTGTTGGGCTTCGCCTGCATTTTCCAGTGCGTAACAAGTGTAACTTAATGCTAAAAGTGTCAAAACAGCTTCTATTGGGGGGGTATGTAATTCTCATAAATGGTGTAGCTATGCTAAACTCAGCTTATTAGCTGCTGGTTGCCTAGCTTGGCTTAGCTTAGCTTCCTAAATCCATCCTAGAGTTGGCCAACAACTGACCAGGCTTGGCTCCAGGGGAACTCCGACCTTTCGCAGTCTTCTAACTAAACCACTTTCACCTCCGTCGACAGACACGCGATCGTCACATGGGGACAAAACAGCCGGTAAGGAACGCGAACCCGTTTAATGGCTTCAGCCGCCGTCCGATTTCGGGAGTGAGCTCCCTCCCAAAAACCCTCCGTCAGACCTGCTGTAGGTACCTGCAACCCCCTACCTCTCAGACATCCGCGCCCTACTGACATACGTGTAATATATTTATGTTGGACCATATTTATTCTGTAAGATTGTAGACACGTTCAGTGTTTGAGGGCTGTTTGTCCTGTTGTATTGTAACAACTAACCTTAAACGGGGATCTTTGGAACGGTGCTCTCCAACTACTGGAATTACCTCTGATGATGAGAAGATCAGCAGAATCTGCTCTACTCCTCCTAATAATGGCGCCTCATGTATTAGAAACACCTGTGGAATCCTGCTCCTGGCTAGGACTTAGACCTGCTTTTTTTGACGTCGCCACGGCAACGTGCCGGGCGGCAAAGCTTAACCAAAGTTAATAAAAATAGATGCAGAATTGTTTTTCCTTCCCCTTTTCGATGACGTGGGATTCTTTTGATTACAAGAGCGGCTGAAAAATAAAAAGTAAGTCAGTGAGCAGCTAGAAAACCTTTGGCCCACATTCAGTGACGTGAGGGTCGATTGTTCTATGAGGTCTGTATCAGAAAGTGAAATAATACTTGATGCACTATGTGCCATCAGTTTTGTAGAGATATAATCCTCTTTTTTTGTAATAACAGATGTGTAACTTATGGTACATGCGTATTTTTTAATATTCATACTTGAATTGCTAACCGCGTGCTAAATATTGAACGGGCATTGACAGTGAACGGAGGGAACAGCGCGTTTGTGTTTGTTGTGCTTTAGCCAAAGATGTTCGCGGTGCGTTTGCAGCCTGTACAAAAAGATAGGAATGATTCTGGTGCTATAATTAATCATTACTGGATGTCCTGTTACTTTTACTAACACTGTAAAATAAAGAATAATAATAAAAAGTGCTTCTCGGCTGACTCACAACGTGGAGCGTCTCCATTTTTCTTTAAATACACACAATATGCACATAAATAGTGTGTCCTCGTGCTAGCTGCAGCCATGCTAGCCTCAGAACTGCTAGCATGGCTGATGTTTTGACGCTACCTGTATAATGTTATACAAAAAATAATAATTTTAAGTTGAAATTCCTCGTCCAAGACGTGACGGATGTGTGTTTAACTGCACCAAAAAGCAGCTAAATTGAAGCTAAACGCACGTTAGCACACTGATGAGACGGCGGTCGACCGTCCCACATGGTCTTTTTACAGATTTAAGTAAAATGCTTTAAAAAAATAAGGCAGCAGGTCAACAGAGTGCATGTTCATGGAGGCCAGCAGTGGAGAACGTGCACGTTTGTCTTGGAGAGGCTGTCAGTGACCCGTCATTCGCTGCAGTAAAATGTTTTCCAGGAGTTATGTCATGTATAAAAGTCCATGTAATGCAGGGAAGCTGATCATGGTGCGAGGCTGTTCTGCAGGGCTCGTTGCACAGAGATACCTTTGTACATTAACTGGAAACAGATACGTTTGACCCCGGACGGCTGCTTTGATGCGGCGCCAAGAAGCCGCCTTGTTTCCGAAAACCTAATCTGAGGACCTGGAATCCCGAAGCTCTCCAAAACGCTGCTTTCCTCTCAAACTTTCCGACTCCAGACAAAAAGCGTCATGCTGGGAGTGTGAAGCTGACATCTTTTAATGACCGGGACACAGAAATCCTCATAAAAGACGTTGATGATTGATGTTCGGGCTGAGGAAGCAGAACATTCCAGAGCGATTTGCAGCTGCATCTGCTCTAAACAACACAGATAAGTCTTTAAAACAAGGTGGAATTTTCCCTTTAGAGGAAATCCAGGAGATTGTAGTTCAGCACAGCGCGTTATCTGGTACCAGGAGTTCTGCAGAGCATTGTCCTTCATTTTTCTAAGAGGCCTTAAAATAGGAAACTGATTTACCGCCTTCAAAACATCCTAAAATTAATGCAGGATGTATTTAGGATTGGATCAAATGTGACCACAGCGCCTTCTGTTGGTTCAAGACAACTGTTACAACGTTAGACCCGCATTTAAGACCACTTCAATTCAAGAAAATTGTTTTACCAATAAGAAAAGAGTAGATACAGGTGAATATCTGTGTTTGGGATTGTCTATCACGCTCTAATGTGATAGAGATGTAAATATTTGAATAGTTACCCATATTGGGAAGTACTAACTAGACTGAATAGGACCGAGTTAACCTGGGTAGGTCGTACATTTGGTTGGTGCTTTAAATTTGTATAGTTTTGTTAAAGCTTAAATGCATCCTTGAAGTTGTCGTAGGTGATGATTGTCGTTAAAGCGTGCGTTACCACTGGCAACCACGAGATGGCAGTAAAACACAATAAAATCAGCAGTCCTTGGGTTTACGTAGAATTTGGACCAAAGCTTTTTATTAAAACACACATTTAGCTGCTTTTTTGGATGTGCCACGCCATTAACTTTGATGCATTTGTAACCATGTCCTTCTTTAAAAGCCGCATTTATAATTATTTCCTTTCCCCTTTGACGTTTTCATTTCACTGACGCTTGTTTTTCTGCCACCCTGCTCAGTTTGGACCACTCAGACTGGGAGCTGGACCACCGGGCCTCCATGTTTGGTTCTTCTCCAAACACATTTCCCAGTGAACTTTGCTGCAGTGGGGAAAAACAGAAAAGGATCACACATCTCCCACTCCCTCCCAGCCAAACCATAGTGGAGCGGCTGACCTTGACCAGTTTAACCATCATCTTTGGACGGGCCGTATCTGATTCACACCCCAGGAAGACGCGACTGCGCCGTTGCCTCGCCTGCCAACTGGCCTATCATTAGTGTGAGGCGGAGGCGGTCGTAGCTGTCGGCCTGAGTGGCGGCGCCGTTGACGGGAAGCGTGTCAGCTCTGACTTTAACTGGCTGGGACTGGATGAGGTCATGTGTTGGGATCGCGTTACACGTCCAGGGTGTCCATTTGGTAACAGCTGCGCGTGATGTTTGGTGCAGCGAGGTGATGTCCACCTCCTCATGGCGTTGGAGACATGCACGATCCAGCTGGTGGGGGGGTGGAGCCGAAGCCTGGGGTGTGTTGACTGGTGCACGTGTGATCCCGGTTCTTGGCTCTCCAAGCAAAAACGACAAGATCTGTATACGAGGTGCACATCGGTGGGGTCAAAGCGGTCCTGGGATTATGGGAGAAAGCTGTAGCTCTCACAGATGTTGAGGAAACACTACGAGAGGGGGCCGTGTTTTCCAAAAAATACTTTCCCCCGCTGTAAAATTTGAGGCTGGAAAACGCGGCTCCGTGTCAGCAGAGCCGGGCCCAAGAAGGCCAGACGACGGTCTTCTGGTGAGCTGTGGCGGCGCTTTGCACGCAGAGCTAGCAGGGATAACGGGCAGTGGAGGTGGCGGCGGTTATAGGAGGGCCAATTATTTTTAACAGCTTGACACTCTTTCTGCAGAGGTTTTACTCACTACTGCAAAAACATGTGACGCGGCTCATGTGGTCTTTGGAAACCCGTTATGATTACCTATGAGTTTTCCAGATTTCCAGCAAAAGGAAGTGGCTCGTTTAAGATTAGCATTACTGAAAGAGGCGACGTGTTCTAGTACCATGTTATTCTACATACGGCCTAAGGGGGGCGCCATTAACCATTTTTAACAGATAGAAACATAACTGATTAACAGAGGTGAATTTCCAGGTTTCCAGAGGTTGAAAAGAGAGCAAAAGTGTATCAGGATAATCTTGGTAAGAGGCCGTTTGGAAGTTATTTATGTCCGGATCCATAACCTTCCATGTGACAGGGTTAACTCACATCCATCACTAGAAGCTTTTTTATTTTTTTTAGAAGCTTGACTAAATAATAGGTCCCGTTGTCTCATTACCTCAGAGATGTGGAGATTGGACAGGACAAAACAGGAGCTGACTCTAACTCGTTGCACACGCTTCATCACCATCTGGCTGTGACGGGCTCACATCCGACCCTGCTGCCATGAAGGCCCATCAAAACCCCAACGCTCCGCCCTACTGTCCACCTGCTGAGCACGGTCTGGGCCGCTTGCAGTTCCAACCCTAGCACCACAGAAAAGCTCCATCTCAAGCTCCTGAAAGCTAATGCTAATGCACCATCCACAGCATGCGCGTCCTTTCCATATTAGCTAGCCACCGTATCTGGAGCAGATTAGTCATTTTAGATCTTTGATTTCTTCTCATCACCGACCAAATCGATAATCGTGTGCATCCCAGCGCAGGATCGTTTCAAAGGAACAAACACACATCAGGCCGCTCAGAACCAAAACCTCCAACCCAGCGAACGCGCATTCCTCCCTCTCACGTCGGCCTCCATCTGATGGTGGTTTATTTCTGCTGACGCTGGAGCTCGCCGTCGCCATCTGCGCTAAACCTTCGCCGCGTTCCTTTCAAAGCGGCAGCTAGCGAAATCCTCGCGCCCGTTCACCTTCCCCGGCCTTGCCTGTTTGGCGTGCATGTGCTTCACATGCCATGATGGCAGCGGGATTTTTTTTTCTTCCTTTCAATTTCTTACCCCGTTTTAACGCTCCATATGGTCTGCAGATCGGCGCCGAACGCTACCCAGCTGCTTGCGACACATTTACTGGCGCAAAGTGCACGTCGGTGTCTGTCAGTTACCAGGAGGACGAGATTTGAGTCTAATTAATTGGCCAGGACGGCGTGAAAAGTTTGCTCCTCCTCGTTTGTGGAGCGGAGGACAAGAAAAACACTTTTGAGGCGATTCATCGCCGCCGTCATCGTACTCCTTTTAACCCCTCGTCTCCATGGTAGCGATAAACACCCTTCAAAACACACAGCGCCCCTCAAATTCTTATCTTTCTGGCTATTTCAAGGCAATTTCCCAGCGCGAGGCCACTTCAGGAACCAAGCGGAGGCCCTCTCGGAGACAAACGCGAGGCCACACAGGGAGGCCGCCGGCGATCTGCGGCCAGATAGGCACGGCTCAGTCAAAGCAAAGAGCGGCGCCGCTCGCCCTCCTTCACAGCTTTACACCTCTCTCATCTTGCGCCATTGTTGCGCGGCCCCTCGCCGACACGCCGTCATCCCCGCATGAATCCCCGCGCACAATGAGGCTCAAGGATCCGTTTCTCCCGGGGGAGATAGACCCCCTAGACCGAGACAAAGGCTTCAAAACGAGCTATCTGCGGCCATCATCTTAAACGCTTCGGCCCCGCGTGTCAGAGCGAGACGGCGCGGCGTCCATCACCAGCATGTTTTCACCATCTTCTCATTGGTGTTTTTTAGTTTTGAGTGGGAACATTTTTGATCTCAGCCTGAACGCTGCTTCCGTGAGCAGGATGCTTATTAGACCAGAAGGTGGTTTTTTTTCCCCCCCTCCCCATCTGATTTCTATCTGGTGGAGCACGGACGGGTAATTTGGCTGATAGAAGTTGTTTTATTACAGAGCTGTGTTTGGGCTGAAATGATAGGCCTGCTCGACGGCACGAACGGAGTTTTACCAGCTTTCTTTCGTCGAACGCGGCTGATTCTCCTGGAATGTTTGTTCAGGCTCATCCCACTGAATGCCTGCTTCACTTGGAAGTGGCGGCCGAGCCAAAGATGGAGACGAGCGGGGAGATGCGCTCGGTGAGGGATAACAAACAGACGCCACGCGCTCGGGCCCTCTGTGGTGGATCAGTCGACCCCTGCGACTCCAATCAGACTGGAAATGAAACCAGGCAGGCGGATAAGAGGAGCAAAACCTTTAAAAAGCCTTTAGCGTCGCGCCATTAGCGCTTTTTTGGTGAAACAGCATCGTCCCTTTAAATCGGCGCATGTGTTTTTAGACCAATCAAGTCGTTTCTGAGATCTTTAGTGATTTAATGGTGGAGAGAAGCCGCCGTTACAACATTTAAAAAAAAGGGAAATGAAAGTGGCCAAGGCCGCTGAGGACAGACAAAATCCCTGAACCGAGCTAAAATTAGAGCCTCGACCTGAGATCTGCACACAAGCTGCTAGAAAACAAGAGGAACTGCAGCACAAATGACTGAAAACAGGGTCCAGCCGACCATTCCTTATTCCAGGACAGCAGAATTTATCCGCAGGGAGTGTATTTTGGGCCAAGAACGCCTCTTCCTCTCTGAGTTTCATAGCATTAAGACATCTTGGAGTCCCGGCATAGTGGCGCTTGCATGGCACATCTGGGTAAAGGCACACGTGTGACAGTGAGTTCCTCCAAGAGCATCATTATTCTGCAACAGTCTTTACTTTACATTTACTGCAGGAAACTTTAGCTTTTCTTTGCTTTTGGGACAGGAACCATATGGTGAAGGTCAGGAAAAGCCTCCAGGAGAATCTGTTTGTAATCCACGTCACCCGAAACACAAGCCTGTCCGTCCAGATATTAAAAATGAGAAAGACTGATGCGAGTGAAGCGTTTCATGTCAGGAAGATGAAGGCCGGAGTGTTACATTGGTCAGGGATGATGGATGTGGCAGTAAAACAGATGGGGAGAAGCCATGAGAAAACGTTTATTTCAGCCCAGAATCGCGATATCAGCCGTTAGTTTATGCACATCTGCAGAGTTCAGAGGTTTGAGAGTTTCAGGAGACATAATAGTTTGAGCACCCCCCCATAAAAACGGAGCTGAAGTTTTATTTTAGCTTTTCTGTCCTTCCTTGGGTGACGGGCACACTTTGATCACCTGACATGATTTAAACCCCGTTTATGGGTCTTTTATCTGTTGGCGACGCATCCTGGGGCGGGAGATCGACCGACGTCGCGCGCCACCGCCAGCCGAGGTCAAGTGCTTCTCAAGAAAGAAGCCCTGGCACAGTTCCGGCCGCAGATGCCAGCTCCAGCGTCAAATCCCCGTCAGACGGGTTGAAATTTCAGCCATGTTCAGAGAGCAGGAGCTGACAAAGGATGACATTGGCTTGTAAGTTTTGGGCGCTGGCGCTCAGGGGGAGTCCATTATGTGGCTGTCACACGGCATTAGAGCAGGCAGCAAACACTTTCATGTGCGGATTACCACTTGCCCATCGGAGATAATAGATATTTGCCTTGGCTAATCCGCTCCTCCATTGATTTTTCCGCCCCCCTTAATAACTTCTTGCGAGCAAGCAAATTTTTATAGGAGCAAGAATGCTGACAAGAAAGAAGCTGGAACAAAAGCTGCTTAACACTTGTTTTTCCAGACACACCAGATAAAGGATCACTGTTAATGACTCGTTTATCTCAAACGGCACCTGTTTATTAAATCAAAACGCCGAGGTCGCAACGTCCATTCGTGACTGAAGAAACCTCATTTGCTAATATTTACAGTAGAGACAGGTTTCACCACCCACCCGCATCGCGGCCTCCTAGTTCAGACATTTGCCGTCCGGGGGCTCTTGGTCCTCGGCTTCGGCACCGGCGAAGCCCGCTGTCCCTCTCCGGGACACGGCGGCAGCCTGTTTGGAGTGGGATCCTCAGGCTGAGGGACGGTCAGGTAGCAGTGCTCCGAGTTCTGGAGTTGAGGCTCCTTGGGCGAAAGCATGACCTCGTAGTTCTCTTCCTGCGCCTTGCGAAGGTCCCGCATCCTGATCTCCCCTCCGTTCCCCTCTCCCCGGGGTCCCCGGGGTCCCCGGCGTTGCCGACGGCAGCACAGGATCACGATGATGCTGAGCAACAGCACAAGCAGACCCACTCCTCCTGCAAACACCGCTTGCACCGTTTTCAGGCTGAAACAGTACGGGCCCGAAGGTGTCGGCGGCGACCTCTGACAGAGGGGCCGAACGGTGCCGCTGCTCTCCCTGCTGACGATGTTAGCCACGCTGCACACGAAGCTCATCCCGACCTTCACCTTCGCCAGCGAGACGCTCAGCGTCTGCGTCTTTGCGGTTGAGAACTTCCCATCGACGACCCAGGAGAACTCCACACCCCGAGCTTTGGCTACATGGCAATTTAAAGTGACAGACGATGCCGAGAAGTCACAGAGGTAGGACAGATCAGGCTTGGGGACACTGTCCAACACACAGACGCGTCGCGACCATGCCGCCGCCGCCTGCGTGTTATTGGGATGCAGAACAATTACTCGGTAGTCCCCCGAGCTGGACAACTGCAGGTCCTTCAGCAACAGAGATCCAGCCAGAGACACATCTGTGGCGTTGCCGATGGAGACGTATCCCCGCTGCCTGTAGAACAAGATGGTCGTGTTGTGAGTCCACCTCAACACATGGGACAGATCCAGTCTGTCAAAAATGAAAGGCAGCGTCAGATCCTGTCCCACGCCGCGGTAGAAGTCACAGCCGTTTACCGCCAGGAGATCCGCCAGTCCGGTCAGGACAACGAGGAGAGGCGCAAAACAGGCCATGATGCACCAGTAATGTCCAGCTGACAGTCACTGGGGACTCGGTTGGCACATGTGAGAGGCAGAAGTGCACACATCTTATAAGCTTCGCCGGGGAGGAAGGAAATGACATTACTTGGTCTCCTCTCAGTTCTCCCTCAAAGACGAGAACCAAGTAAACACTTTCCGTTCACGTAATAAACAGAAGTGTGGCCAGTGTCGCAATCCTCCCAGAAAGGGCTGGCGGTGGCGACACCTCTGCCCTCTGAGCTAGTAAAACACGTTTCTAAAGAACTCCTGATGGGGTCAGGTGGTTTGTGAGAACCACTCGTGATCGTTTTGGTCTTTGTTTCACAAGAATCAGCCTTTTAAACCTCCACAGACGGCAGAAAGCCTCTGATAATATCGCCAATTATTCGCTGGGCTAGCATCCACACGCAGCATCGTTGCGTTCAGGCGCTCCCCGCCGTTTACTTTAACCCTCAACTATAATTTCGCCCAATTGGCCCGCGACTCGCAGTCTTTCTGTACCTCCCCGTCTTCAAAAGACGGAACAAGAGGAACACCTGTTTCTTTTATTTTTCGCTCTTGCGTGTTTTCTAACCCCTGAGGCTCGAGATCGAAGGCAAACGTCAACTATTTTTGTGGGCGGAGGGGCGGGTGGGGGTTCCAGGAGCCGAGTGCAATGGATTCCTTGTTACAAGTGTTGTAAAGATTATATCTCCGGCCGTTTTCTCTGCCAGCTCTCGTGCGCGGTCACACACACGTCTTCACCGTCGCACCCAGCAAGACATTCCCTATCCAGAGGTTTCAGTCCTTCATCTGGCAGGTGCAGAGAAAGACGAGTCCACAGAGGAACTGAGTGTTTGTTCAGAGATGTTTGACCTGGTTCCCGTTATCTGCATGTCTGGAAGAAGGGAAAAACAGCGATCACCGAGTGAGTCAAAGAGTACTTTTAATGCATTGTCGGATTCCTGTTTGCTGCACAGGATGTTTGAGGTCGATGTCTATTTTTAACTTCTGAGAAAGCAGACAGGAACCAGATCTATATCATAAACCCTTTAATTCCAGGACCGAACCTGCTGCCCAAACAAGACAAACACACAGAAGGTGTCTGAATAACGACGCCTGCACAGATGCATCTCGCCATTATTGTTTGGGGACACTGGCGGCGCCACTTCATCGGATCTGCGTCCTGTTTACCTTTTAAGCTTATAAGCTGGAGGTTTTAATCAAAGCATCTTGTCCTGGAAGCTCTGACTGCTGCATTTCCTCCACTGGCTGAGCGTCAGAGATAAAAAGAAGCGGCTGTGGTGGGAAGTGACGCCTTTCTGCTGCCTTGGTGATGGACAAATGGAACCATTTCTCTGATGTCCACCATTAAAGTCACCATCTTAATCATCTCACAGCGCAGCAGAAGGGCAGCGGTGGCTCAGTTTTTTAAGCCCCAGAGGAGAAAAAACATGGAAGGTGTAAGTGCCAGAACTGGTACGGTTTGGGTTTTAACAGGACCCGAGAGCAGGCCAGAACACAGTGGTAAAATGTCCAAATGAGTTTTATTGACAGGGGAACACTCAAAGAAGACAGAAGCAGTTCCCCTGGACTGCAGAGCACTCAGGAAACAGGTTCGGCACTTCTCAGGTCCAACAGACAGCATAAAGGCCTTAAATGTGCAGGAAAGCCACAGGAAGACAGACCAACCACGCAACACTCCATGAAGCACCATAACACTGTGGCCTTGATAGGCAGGCTCCTTCCTTAAGTAGGTGGCCAGGTGTTAATTGCCCACAGGTGCACCTGCCAGCTGCCGCCAATTGAGCTCCTCCACGCCCCCTGCAGGAAAAACCAGACACAACCCTGGACTCCAACAAGAACACCTTCAAAGCACTGCCAAGTTACCTTTGAGCAAGGGGTGGACCCTACCTCGGCCCATCGTGTACCCTCCCCGTGACCCCGTGACGAGTTCAGCAGAAATAAAGAGATCCTGATGAGGAACTCCAGTTTAATAATTGAAGACGTGGTTCTGTGAATCTCCGTCTGTCGTGATGAGAAGGTTTTCAACTCTGAACAGATGCTGTTACAGGTAATAAACTGTTGATCTCGCTGAGAATGTGAGGCCGAGCCTCACGTCAGGAGGTGTTTCACTGGCAAATTGTTGCAAACACACCTCATGCTGTGTTTTCTTACTTTATTTAAGAGGTGGGAAGGAGGAAACGTGCTGGTGGAAGCCCAGTTCTGTTCTGTGTGCCTCACGTCTCCTCAAAGCTCTGATCTTCTTTGACTTCATTGTGTGATGAGCCTTCATTATTGGCTACAGTGTTGAGTCTCAATCGAGGGGGCTTTGGTTAATTGTCCCCCGTCTCCGAGTCCCTGAAGCTCTCGGGCAGGGAACCCATCTGCCCCATTTAGGCTTAATTCTGGGGCCCAGATGGAGGAATAACAGCCTGGCTGTGAAGTCTTGAGTCACACTATTGCCAGACGTGTCCGAGGCTCTGGATACCCCCTGTGGTGTGTGTGTGTGAGTGTGTGTGTGTGTGTGTGTGTGTGTGTGTGTGGGGGGGGGGGTCAGTATTTAAAATCGGTTTAATAAGCAAGGACAGAGATGTGAGTGGGGAAGTGGGGGGAAGTCAAGGTCTCGGAAATCTATTGTTACCAACAACACAGCCAGTAATAAAACAAGTTAACCAACAAACATGTAAAGAAGTGTGTATTTCAGGGGAAAGGTGTGTATTTATTATACCTTTACTGCTGCCCGCCACCAGGGGCCATGTAGAACCTTAAATATTGGAAGATCTTACTGCACCCGCAAGATATTTGAATGTTTATTCATTTTAAATACAGGGTGTGTGTTACAGCCCATCAGAGCGGCCTTTTCAAGCCTCATCGAACCACTTGTCCTGATTGCTAATGTACTTTTTGGTGCGTCCACCCTGTCAGCAGGAGGCAACTTCAGCGCGTGTCTCCAGCTCCTGATTAAGGGGTATTTGAACGCTTCCACATCCATCACAGGTCCTGCGAGTTAAAATCTCTCCTCCTATTTCCCAAAACAGAGAAAAACCAGACGTGTTCTTTTGACAGGGTTCAAGAGATCACAGTGTGTATTTCCTTTCGTATTATAGACGTCTCTAAATTGTCTGGGTTTGGTGTGGGGGGGGGGGGGGGGGGGGGGGGGGGGGCTCCCGGCTGGGTCTTATCATCGCCGACTGCTCTGGTGCCGCCATTGGGGAGGAAGCCACTTATATCATCTTTGTTTTGCTCGGGCCCGGCCGTCTTTGTACTCGGGGCTGACCAGATACGAGCTGACGCGGGGAACCTTTGATGTGCACGAGGAGGCCCCGCAGAGAGGCCGACCGTCCCGGTGACGACGCCCTAAAAACACATCTGTTCTGCGGGATCCTTCTGGCCGCCGCCGACCCGGTCGCATCGCAGGGAAGCATTCTGCGGCCGTCTGGGGCGCGTTATTTACACGTCTGCCTAATTATGGCCGGTCTGACCAAGCCACATCTCCCCAAATGTGTGTTTGACTCAAATAATCTGGTGTGTTGTCGCCCGACCAGCAGCCGAAGGGGACGGTCTGTGAGGTGGGATGAGCTGATTTGTAGCCCCCCCTGAGGTCATCCTGTGGTCTGCGCTTCATTCTGATGACTAATAATCACTTAATCATCCAAATATGAAGCTTCACTGTTCGTTCCTGGGATTTTCCCTCAGTTCGTCTGTGTGAAACGTGTTGTGAAATCTGACATTATAATGAAATCCATTCCCCTGATCACGAACTGGATCTTTCCTCCACCGATCTGAAAAACAACCGTGAACTTGTTGTCTGCCCTCCTGATTGTCAGAAATTTGTCAATTTGCACCACAACGTTAGGTCTTTAGGGAACATTATCCCCTCAGATCTAAACTTTCTGTGTTCGTCTGCCCGCAGACGAAAGCTGTCACGCTGCAAGACTGTTAAATCTTTTTCTTGTAATGAGGTGGAGGTTATGGAGGAAGAGGAGGGTGGATGAGGAAGCCTGTGATTAAGTGCTTGTATTTCAGCTTAAGTGATTTCGTGGAACAATTTAAAGTAGGCTGCTCGACAGACGTGTCAAAATACGCTCGGTGCCAGGTCATAAATCATTTCACAGCTGGAGGTGAAAAAAAAAAACACATCAAAAACATCATAAGCAGACACTTTGATTGGGTCGAGGACATGGGAGCAGGTCAGGCTTATTTATGGCTGAGTCTGACCCGGTTCAGATGACATCCCTGCCTCGTCGGACCGATTGACACCTGGTTGACCTGCTCACCGACGGGCCGTAGCTCCTGTGGTCGTGTTGACTGTCCCAGTGGAGAGTTCAGCCCACGACTGGTCACACCAAGACTTTGAGAAACTAGAGCATCAGCCAGGTTAAGAAAATCAGAATTGTAAGGAAAAAAAACTGCTGAGTGGCAGAAAAGCTGGAACAGATGAGAACGGTTGGTTCTTCTGACAGAGCCGGAGTACCGCGAGCATAAAAGATTCACTGTAATCCAGATCTGGCAGCGCCGCGAGCTACATCCATGTCAGCCCATCGATCAGTCTCCTGCTTCCTCCTGTCTTTGATTGGCTCACGTGGAGACAGGATGCCATATTTTCCGCCTTCTTGGAATGGCTTAGCACCTTTGATGCGAGTTCAAATTCGAAAAAAGATCAAGAGATCAAAAAGCTTCTGGCAGCCCAGAGATAAAGCTGCCGGTCACGTCCGTCAGAGGATTTTGACAGAGCGATGAAAACGGCTGTGTTTTTGGTTTGGCGATAAGCTCGCGGGGATTTGGGAGATCCAGACAACACGGTCGGTCTAAAGCGATAGCAGGGTGTGGTCCAAAATGATCAAATCCACACAAACAGCTATTTACATACGGGACATTCCTCAGTAAATGATAGAAGCTGAAAGGAAGCCAGTAATTCGGAAAGAGATTGCCTTCCTCCCACGGCTTTGGAGTGTTTGATGCTCCCGTCTTTAATGTGAGGATGAGGGTTTTTTTTTTTCCTTTTTCTCACAAATGGAACCTTATCGGGTTCATCCTCGTTCCCAGGGGCGAGTCAGCTGCACTTCCTTCTTTTTTTGTTAAAACTGCCAGATATTTTCCACGTCACGGTCCAAACTTTGGACCTCTGAGGAGACGGGGCATTTGGAAGAGCGCGTAAACGTCCCACCAAAAACCCTCCAGCAGGTGTGGCTCAGTAATCTGGTGCCAACAGAGGCACCAATTAACAGTAAAACGCAGGTGTAGCACATCAGAGAGGAGGACACAGGTGAGGTAATCGCAGCAGAGCAGGTGTCTGTGCCAGTGTAATCAACACCAGCAGCGACTGGTGAGGGTGGGTGAAGTGGGCGGGGCTTTGAAACGTGATTGGTTGATCTGAAGGCGCCGAGTCAGGTGCTGTATAAATTCCCGCTTTTCTTCATCGCATCCATTTGCCCGATGAGCGGTGCGTCGGGTACGGAGGGCTGAGCTCCAAAGACGCTGATTCTTTAACACGTGGCCTGGGCGGATGTGAACCAGCTGCTTTATTTCACGCCCAATCTGCTCACGTGAAAAACACGCTCACAATGGCGCCGAGGTCCACCAATCAGAAAACCTCCACACCGACACACCCCACGCCGGAAACGTCTCCTCAGATCCACAAACGAGTGAATTTTTGGGCAAATGTTCAACGAAGTTTGTTGGTGTGCAATTAGTCACCCAAAAATTCCATCCTATAGAATAAAAATATGCACAGATTTGAGTGTATGTAATTAAAAACTGAAGATCGGCTTTAGGAGAGGAACGTCTCATCGTCTCTGACCATAATGTGAGCGTAAATCTCCTCTGAATGAAGCCCGTCTGGGACGGTTGGTGTTCCCAGAAGAAATCTGTTTTTTTTACATACTGTTGGAATCCATTTTATCTTTTTTATCACCCATCCCAAGTAGACGGGTGCATCTGTACACCGGGTCTTATCTTTGTAGGCCGGAGAGTTCAACATGAAGATTAGGTCTTTTCTGAGAAGCACATGGCGCCCAGGACGAAGAGGTCATCTGCGTCCTTTCCACTGAACTTTCATCTTTAAAACGGCTCGCGTCACCTGGTTTGGTGTTGCCAGCAGTGGGGATGCAGAAATATGGGATGGGGGGGTTCGTTCATAGACTGTGCACTTGGGCTCATTATCTGCTCACGTCTGACTGTGTTAAGGAATCTCCTCCACTAACGATGGTGATAAAAGGAATGATGCCGTCGTTAAGAGGCAAAAAGAGGAAAATTGCTGTTGTGATTGATTCAGTGGGCAGAAATATAAGTAAGCTCACACGTCAGCCTTGTATCGGGCCTGATAAAGTGGAGGAGAATGAAAGTGGAGCTACAAATTATTCCGACTGGGCCCAACAGTAAATCTGGCTGGAGGAGAGTTTGAACATGTGATTCCGTGAGCCCTGCGGAGGAATGTGGCGTTGCCTCCGATAAGAGCGAGGCCTTACTGTAAAGTTGTACATGCCAGGAGGGCAGAGGCGTGGAACCTCTGCTGATGGGATGATATGCTCAGCTTTACCTTTGCGCCCCTGCCAAAAGGAGAGATAAATGGAGTATGGAGAAATCAAACCCATCAGAAACACTGAAGGATTGCTCGACGCCGTCTGAAATCAAACGATAAGGCCGATAACGCCAAACGCTCAGCCAGAAATACTTTAAAGTAGCCGTAGCTTCCCCCTCCAAATTCCTCCGATTGTTTCGGACTTTGCTTTGGGCCCCGTGCTACGACTTCAACGCAGCGTTCTGGGTGTAATCTTTACCCCCCATCTATGGCCAAAACTAATGAATCGCAGAAAATCGAAGAAATCCCGCTGTGATCTCGGTTTAGCGGCAGCGTAGGTTACAGAGTTTAAAGCTAATCTGTGGCTTGGAGACATCCTACAGCTCCAGGATCCCCCGTTTTTGATAATATTCCGTAAAGCCTTGACAAATTCTCCCCCCTGCTTTCAATATCGGCCCAGACTGGCTGGAAAGTATTTTTCTTCGGCTCGTGTTGAACGCGGCGCCAAAGATGCTGAAAACGGAATCAAATTTGGCTCGTGGACGTTCGCAAGCCCGTGTCAAACATGTTACAGCAGCAGCTAAAGCCTCATCTGATTCCTGTCAAACTGCTCTCACGGTATAAAGGAAAGCAGAATTTTATTGGGAATGACAGAAAAGTGCAGAAAAAGTTCCCTAAAGTCGACATTCTGCATAAGTTGGATGTCAGACGTTCCATCCTGCCTCTGCCCAACAGCTGGATCTTTATTACTGCCTGTTTTAAAATGGTCTTCTCCACCGCCCAGTGTCCCGTTCTTCCTCTGGAAGGTTTCCTGAATAGGTTTCACTCTCCCTGTCTTCAACAGTAGCCAGTCCCGCGCTGGCTCCGAGGGTTCCCACGCTGATAAGATGCTACGTTCTGAGGCTGTTGGACGCATTTTGCAGCGAAGCCTTGCAGATGGAACTGCTCAGCCTTTGTTCCCAATGTTCAGCTCTGCCACCCATAAATGAATATCTGACCCAGATAAAAAGAACATAAACCTTAGCTTTCAATAGGGGGGGGGGTTCAGACTAATCAACAGTGGTTTTTGCAGCAGTGCAGATAGCAGAGGGTTCTTCTGCCTTTCACCAACCAAATATACAGAATAAAACATTCAGGCAATAGGAGGCCACCTTGTGGTCCGTTCCACTTGCCTGTTTACGTGTACACTGATCCCACTCTGACCTCGGAGATGTTTGCTGAATAACTCCAGTTTACCAGGACCAGATGGAGAGCCCGGACAGGAAATAGACAGCTGGGGTCAGAGGTCAACCTGATGATTTCACGCTCCTAATTTAAATTTGCTCACGCAGATTACTACTGGCAACAAACTGGAGGCTTAAATCAAAGCTGGCTGTAATCGGAGTGCTCTTGTAGGGGAGGACACTTTGGTTACAGGGATAAAAGGACAAGGTACCAGTGGAGAGAGGTCACACGACCCAGAGGTACAGCTCAATTAGCTCGAATGCTAGTGCTGATCCGATGACTTGTGACGTTTCTATTTTTATCACTTTTCAATGCCTATATTGAACAATAAATCTAAAAATGCACATTTTGTAAGCTAATAATCGTAGAATTCCACAAGTGTTGCACATAGGGAACTGTAAAATTTCACATTTCCAGTGAAACCTGTAATAACACTACTTAACTCTTGCTAATTTTAGGTGGGGGAACAAAACTCGACAGAGATCGCATCACATTTGGGCCAGATTTAGGCTGCTCTCCCTGGACGTGGCCACAGAGAGCCTTGAAACTCTCCACTTTGGCCCACCCTTGGCACTTCCTGCCGGACCACTCCTCCCTGCTTCAGTTGTGGGGAACGTCGGATCCTCGGAGTCTGGCACCACTGCGTCAGGCAGCCCTGCTTGGATGCGGAGGTGGGTTTGATATTATCAAAGGTCCTGGTCGGCTGCGGTTGCCGGGCGGGGTGTGGGTCGGAGGGGTAGTCTGGACCTTGGGCAGCAGTCTTCTGTCTAATGACCCTCTGTTGGTTGGTAATTGTTGCCTTGGCTCTTATTCAAGCCTTTGTAGCTTCCAGGAGCCAGTAGTCATGATCAAAGTTGTTCCTAACTTAGCCGTACCTTAATCCTCAGAAATAAACACAGCTCCAGGACAGAGGCCGCTCTGTATAGTGGATTAAACTCCTGCTATGTCTCCAGCCTTCAGAAAGGCACAAAAGATCTGGGGTGACCTGGATCCTGCTGCTGATTTATTACCCATAGTCGGCTGATTTGAGGTCTTCTTCATCGCCCTGCACTAATGGATCAGGGTGATCTCATAGAGGTTCCCAACGCTGTTAGCCTTTCAAGATTCCACTTAAGGAATGATCGACATTGTACAAAGGGAGAGGTTGACCAAAGGGTCTTTAGTACCCCCTTTCCCATCTGCACAGGCATTTCTAACCAATCATCTGTAGCTGTAAAACTTTAAAAGTTGCCTCTTCCCCTCATCCTAACGGGCTCCATTGAATCCAACACATCACACATTTTTCATACACTCTCACTGGGACTTCTGCTGTCTCTCTGGTCACAACCCTGTTTGTCTGATAGCGTTTCCTTCCCGACTGGGTAAACGTGTTATTGTGGGCGAGAGAAAACAACCGTGCTCACTCGCCGACCATCTGACATTGATTGACGGCGGCAGTGTGAGCGCGGGCGCCAGTTTACAACCCGGGATGTCAGGGAAATATGCAGCAATATTGAGTGTCGCCACAATATTTCTGTGTTGAAAATGTGGTCTATCGTTGTCCCGCAAACAAAAGTTGGCTTTTTGTAAACACGGAGCAGATGGTTTCCTGCTGCCTAGCATAGCATACGTCAATATTTAACGCTCCTAACGAGCACGAAACAGGAGTAGCACGTTGAGGACTGTCTGTCTCCATGCGGCATGAAGACGTCGGTCCCAGATTGACACAGGTGTAGATGGGGAGATTTCCCCACGTGTTTATACTGCAGACATGTTTCCATCCCAGTCACAGCGTGACACAGGTGTTTTCACTTACTGGCTGTTCTGAATCCACCCGCTCCAGCCGGGAACCAGCACCAGAACTCCAATATATGAAGAACATGCGACGCGTTTTTATGTTACGAGGCTATTTATAGGTTGTTGTTTGTTAGTCCGTGGTGACGTTTACAGAACGCAATGCTCCTGTCGCTTTTGTGCGGATTTGCCCGCTAAAGTTAGCAACAAAACACGAGTCCTCTGTAAGGGTCCATCTCCAGGTCTCTGTTTTTTGATCGGAGCAGAGAAATGGATAAAGCGTCATCTGGATGTTTTTAAAAACAGCGCGGGCCAGTTTTGAAGGCTTTGTTTGGCCGTGAGTGGTGCTCTCCTTTCATCTGACAGCTCTCAGAACGCTGGAGTCCGCGTCCAGAATGAAGCTGTTGGTGGGTTTTGTCTGGCCTGACCGCGGCCATCGTTACCCCAGAACAAAAGGCATAAGCGGAGAGTTCTTCGGTATATTTTTGTATTTCGCCTCTCGTGATTTACGACCCAGCTGCCCTCTGTTCCAACTTGGCAGCGACTTCTGTTGAGGATTAGCTGCAGCCGTGTCTAACAGGCCGTTGAATATTTATATGCCGCTGAGCAGTGGCAAACAAACCCTCTTATGGGGGCAGATTCTATTTGCGTGCGCGTTTGCGTAAAACTGTACGATATTTTCCCACTAAATAATGAAAATTCCGCCTCAGTCGTGACCCAGCTCAGGGGTTAAGTGGTGACAAAATGCAGGCGTGAGCGCTGAGGGACGAGAGAAACAATCTGCTCTGTCAGAAGAAAAGGGTTTGAATTATGAGTGGTCACCCTCTGGTCAGAATGGCCTCGTGCGCCGTCTGCAGCCAATAGGAGCCGTGAAGAGGGCAGATTGTCTGCTGCTCGTCCTGTTGTGCCGAACCTGAAGGTGTGCGCATTAACTTTGACTAATCCTTTTGCCACAGAGAATAGAGGATTAAGACCTTAACCGCTTCAGTGGGGGATCGAGGGTGCAGCTCTGGATCAGAGAAGGCCCTCGGCCAGCGTCTCTCTCTGCTGGAGCTCCTCTCGTCCTCATTGTCCCGTCAGGATGGCCAGCTGTCAGTGTCCTCGGGATGATAAGATGAATGAGCAGCCTTTGGCCCGCACGCCTGCTTCCTTCTGTTTACTGACGGGGCCCAAGTTTGTAATTCATGACTTTAAGGCAGGGCTGGGATCTTAGAGGGCACAATCGGCTATTGTTGGTTTCTTTGGATGAATGGAGGAGATCCTGCCATTATAAATAAATAAAATAGAAGACATTCCCACTTGAGCTTAATTTCTTTAGCCCCATGATGTGTGAAATGATGAAAGTGCAAATCATTAACCCATATCATGTGCTACGTTTCCATCTGGAGATGAATAATTCAGCGCTGAGGGTCGAAAATCTTGGCTGTAATGTAGCTAATGTCTCAAACGGGCTGTTTTTAGGTGTTCCACAAGCACCAGTTTTAGTCACCGTGATTTTAGCGTCACAAGACTTCTGCTCATAGGATGAGTAACGACGATGATTCTGTTTGTTAACTTTTCTGCTCGTTGTTGTCCCAGTTAGCTGCCAAGCGATGCTAGCTGCTTAATCACGGGTCTGTCAGTGTTCTGCAACATTCTGCTCACTTGAAACATCACAGTTCACTTTTGTAAACCAAAAGAGTCAACGAAACGGTGCCGATTCGGTGACGCTGGGAAGGGGGACATTTCCTGTGAGTTTCCTGCAAAGGCCGAAAATTCTGGGAATGCGACAAACACGAAGACTTTATTGAGAAGGGCAAAAGCGTTGCATCGTTCCAAAGATTGATTAAAAACCCTGAGAGTGAGGGACAGAAGTGAATGTTATGTGTTGGTGCACCTGTACTGTTTACGACACATTGCTGGGGGGGGGGGGGGTGGTTAAACAGACTGTTGGTGGTCTCGTTCTCACACCTGCCCCTGCATCCCAGCCCTGCAGCTGCAGCTCTGCGCTATCACTCACTTCACACCACGTCTTATTAAAACCCTTTCTGCATCAGACGTTCCACCCCCCCCCGTACCCGACACCCCCATCCCACCCTCCAAGCGGTCAAAACACACCCTCGACAATAAGGGCTGTATCCCTCCGCTGGACAGCCTCGGGTCACTCAGAACTGGGAAAGCACTGGTTTTACACCTGTGTGCTCAAACTTCCCACTTTTTTTTTTGGGATGGGGGGGGGGAAACAGGAGGATTTTCTCACGAGCAGACAGCCCTCAAATGTGGTTGCGGAGGAACCCTGCAATCATCCACGACCATCAAAGCTCCCACTGATGGTCTAAGCTTTAGATAACAGTAAACTGTCTGCGATTGCGGTCGTGGTGGGGAGGAGGGCTCGTTCCTCCGACTCCAGTCAGCTCTCACTGGGAGGGCTGGAGTGGGGGAGGCAGGAGGATGGGCGGGGACTAGACCAGCTGGTTCCCCACTGGTTACCGCAGAGGCCTGAGCCCTGTGGGCGAGCTGTGCCCATCCTGACCCGGAAGCCACTTCTGCTGTCAGCGGCTCTTTTGGAAGGAACACGTCCGTCTCCGTTAATATTGAAGCCTCGCTGACAGTCGCTTCAACGCCGTCCATGCTAACTGTGGCTACGCTAACCTGATCCTGCGGCTTTAGTCCGATGTAGAAGCATTTCATTCAGTTTGAGATTAACATTTCTTATCTCCAACATTATTCATCGGCGCACGTCGTTCTCGAGGTTTGCAGCTGCTCGTTCAGTTAACGCACTGCAAAGTTCTTAATTTATATTGATTGCCCTCCTCTTCTCCTCCGTTTGTCTGGGTGGATCAAGGATCCCAGTGACTGTTGGTCTGAAAGCCTCCTTATAAGGTCGGAGCTGGGAGAGCGAAGCCTCGACAGACTCCCACCAGCTCTTTGCCTTTATTTACACGGACTCCTGGTACACTCGTACGGAAAATCCAACTTGTGTTTCTGCAGGAGACCCACAAATATCCGAAGGATGGCTACACTTGGCTGTGTCCTATAGGATCTTCTGACGCCAGTGGCATCTTTTGAAGATCTTTAATGTTCTTAACATTCACAATTTCAGCCAAATACTGAGGAGGGTCCTATAATGGGTTACTTTATTTCACATTTTTTGCAGCTAATGCTAAAAAGACTCGCTTTTAGCATGAGAACCTGGAATTTCCTGCACTGTTAACCTGAATCGAAAGGTTAATCTGGCTGGAATATGGTAATATGACTCCCCCCCCCCATCCCCCCCTATTTGACTTGGACACGTGACTGGTTGAGTAAACATGTATTCAGAGGGGGTCCAGCATGAACAGTAGCAGCATTCAGCCCGGCAGCCTCCCCCAGTCCCTTTAAAACTTTTGCTGCTTGTAGTGACAGATTTTGCAGGTTAAAATTAATTTAGTATATATAGTATTATCACCATCCCAGGTTGCTGTCGAGCATTCACGAATGATGTTTCAGCGCGAGATGAGCTCCAACTCTCAGGAAATCCACATCCATCACGCTAACAGCGCTCATTTACCATCCAGGCTGACGATCGGGGAGCTCCGACACAACTTAAAGAGAATATAATGTTAGTCAGCATTGTAACAAGTGGAAAATGAGCAACAAGGCCATGGAGTGTGTATGGGTTGGTATTATAAATGACCTTTATGCCTCATTGTTGACCTAGCACAGCATGTTTTCATGAAACTGGTCAACAAAGGCTCCTTGACATACCAAACAGGATTTTGTCCCCTATAAGACGCCTGATAATCACATCACCATCTTGACCAAATAAAGTTCCTGAAGGTGAATTAACGTGGCTGGGATGCTTGTCTGCATTGTGGAGCCTGGTTTGGGCTGCAGAGCTAAAGGTCCCAGACATGCAGTTATAGGGATAATGAGGTCGTGGAGCCAGAGAAAGCACAATCAGACCTGTGTGCCGTTGTGCTCGCATACTTTTGTGCACATACACATGTGCAGAAACAGCCGTCGGCGTGTCAGTCCGGCGTCGGCGGCGGCCAGTAGTCACGGCAATGCCAAACTGAGTTCATAGACCTTTCTGGGTGTATGCAGAACCTCCTGTTCAGCCATATCTCACAGTATGTACATTCGTTTTGCATAAACTTTGTCAAGCCTGGAAAAAGCTGCGCACACATCCGCTAAAACACACACAAGCTGTTTTCCATTAGAAAGAATTCCTCTTCTTTGAGCCTGACATTTACGAAGGTGACTTTACAAGCCCCTGGTGGATGCACTTTGATTTGCTAATACGGAGTAAGCCTGCAAGGAAACGTGTGCATGTGTCTTTGTATGTCTCTTTAGCTAGTGAAAATCAGCCGGCCAAATTTTCCAGCCAGGCACTGAGCAAGGCCCTTGGGCAGTCTGGGTAATTACTGGCAAGTCATGAAGGCCAAATGGAATGTTTACTCTACCTTGGGGTCAGCAGGCGCTATGAGAGCGCTTCTAAAAGCCTTGACAAGATTTGCAGTGGGCGACTCTGCTGGTTCTGCCTCTCTCGGATAATTAGCCCCTCGCTGCAGCGACTCCGTAAGATCAAAGCTAATCTGTACTCGCACCTTGATAAATGGTGTCAAACGCAAGAAGACGCACCTCTTGCATCTCGTCATCATATCTCGCTTGGCCTCATCCCGCCTTCCCTTCGCTGCTGTTAAAAGTGGTGTCTTCGTGTTCGAAAGGGCTGTGAACGCTGCTCCAGAGGCATCGCACAGGTAAACAGTCAGACCATAAACAGCTTTGTTTGACAGTCACACCCAAATCCTGTGTAAACCTCACAAATCAGCTCACCGAGTATGATCTTTAGGCATAACTGTCAGGTGCTGAGGCTACGGCCTGGCTCTGGGCTCTTGACCCTTGACCCCTAGGCACCAGTGCCTCCCAGGGCAGAGCCTCCGTGACTGCCTGAGAACCCAGCAGACGCCCTCAGGGCTGAGGGGGCGACATGGGCTGCGTAGATTACACATCTGACCGCTTTACAACAATATGGACAAACGCTGGCTGGTTCTGCGGCCGTATCATGGAAATATCTCCTTCCAAAAAACAGGAACTTTCTCGGTAACGTTATTAGTGGCTATAGATGGATCCGATAAACGTGTCCGTTAATCACTGCGATCCCTCTCTCTGATAGCTCGGAGCCAAACTTCATCAGAGCGTGTTTTTTTATTTGCTTGATAAATCTCAATCTTAGATGATGTCATGATGTGAGTCCCAGTTGCCCCCCCCCCCCCCTTCCCCCCCGGGGCAGGGTAGCAGATCTGTTGCCGCCAGGCATAGGGGAAGTGAGTTGAGACGGTTCTAAAGGGCGGAGGGGGATTTGATGTCGGAGCTTTCCCTGTTGGCTTTCCCGCTGTCCAAAATCCACGGGACAAATCCGTGTTGGGATAACGGCGCTGCCGCCCACCACAACGGATCTCGCCGGCTTCCTCCTTTCATGCAAATAGTCCGGCACAAACACACATCCGGTGGAAACTCGGCTGTGAATCATATCTAGATGCCACAAAAGGGGGGAATGGAAAGAGGATTCTCACCCCCCCATCCCCCCCCCCCCCCCCCCCTTCCAGTAACCTGTTGCTGCTGGTCCGCTGGAAACTTGTTGAGCCCATGACACCATCCGGGAGAGAAAATGAGCTGGCGCTGTTGATGAAAGCCTGCCCTGTTCACGGCTGTCTGTGGCGTTCGGATCGCTGCTCATCGGCCCAGCGCATCGCTCTGGTATGAGGCTGTCTGGGTGCCATAGGGGCCATTTCCTTACATCCAGGCAGACAGGGCAGCATTCTCCCTGCTATGAGATACGGCACAGAGGAATTTCTCCCATTATCGCACCAATCATTTGGAAAAAAGCACGGATGCTAAATGCTACACAGAACCTGGAAGAACCTGGAACAACTTGGGGAATTAATGCTGATCTATTCTGCCACCCAACCGCATGCGTCATTCAAATTGTATGAGATTTAACTCCATCCAGGTCTGCTACCGTTTACCAGCGTTACTGGACGTTGGTTCCGATCCCGGCAGTGTCGTTGGGGAATCGTTGCGGCTAACGCAGGTTTTTATATTTGGTTCAACACTGATGTCATGAGCAACACTCCCGACCTCAGACTGAGTTCAGACAAGAACACAGATGTTTGGCGGCTATAATTTACCTGCTGGTTGTCCGACACGACATGCCGAGCTGTTATCATTCATCCTGAGGGCGGCGGGAATGTCTGCGTCACGTTCGGGACGAGGCCGCCGGCCGGCGTGATGAATGACCCAAGCGGCGGCGCATGCCGGCGACGCCATGTGCCGTCCAGTCATGACCGGAGTCAGAGGAATCTTTATAGGAATTACAGAATTTGACACCGCTAGCCAATGCTAAGGTCTAAGTGCGGGAAAAACACAGACCCCTCGCTACACTTCAAGACACATCAGCTATGGTATTTTTCCATTGCTGGAATAATTTTGGAAGCAATTTGGGGTCATTAGATCAATGTCTTTGGTTTGAAGTTCAATCGATGTGGCTGACATCTTCCAGAAGAGCAAAAAAAGTAGCTACGAATGCTAATAACCTCAACGCCCGGGGCCTTCTTTACCTGTCAGTGTAGTTAAATATGAACTATCAGAACAAGACAAATCTGAGAACCGGTATGAGTTATAATGTTCCGAAGATCTAACAGATGGTTGCTGACGGAAGGCAGAAGGTGTTTGGCCACGTCTGGTCCCAGTAAAAGAGCTGTGAGGTGACACAAGGCCGAGTTCAGACCATCTGTGGGCTTCCTGGCCCTGATTCTGGATTGGGCCACATCATGCCAGCTATCACCGAAAGGCTGGCCTGTCAGCGACTGTCACACATTTTATGTTTCCTCATTCATTTACACTGTGATCAGGGTTGCTGGTTCACTTCCTTACCTTCTGTATCTGACTGTAATTACAGACCACAATATTTCCTGCTGCAGTTTACAGTGTAAACAGGACGGTGGAGGGAAAAAGGCCGTTTTGAACGTAGGTCTCAGGAATAAATGTTTAGGACACGTGGTTAATAAAGCTTCACCTGCAGTTTGTTTGCTGGTCCCGAAGCCAGAAACAAGGTTGCCGGTGTTGCAGGGCGCCGGGGAAAGCTGCACGACCGAGACGCACCAGGTATCACATGGAGAGGTCTCGTATCCAGGTGTGTGCAACAGCAAATGCTGGCACTCTCCCTTTTTTTTTTTTTCTTGGAATGTGAAGACTAGAGAAAACACTTTTCTGTGCACCTACCAAAGGTGGGGGAATGAAAACAAGATGGAATGAATGCAGGGCCTCAGAGAGCCGCGTCCGGCATGTGCTGACGAGAGCCAGAGCCCAGAACTAATCCGCACTGCCGGCTCAAGCGAACAGTAGCTCATGCACGCAGGCAGAAAAGTGCTTGTTCATGCAAGAAAAGTGCTGCCGCGGCTCAAAACTGGACGTTTATTTGGGATACTCTGCAACACGTCACAAACCGGGCGGCGTCCAGCACTGACCAGCCTGTTGTTGCACCTATCTATGTTCTACATCCGCCAGCAGGTTCCACCCACAGTCCAAAAAGATGGACCCTGGGTCCGATGATGGACCGCTGACCTGCCCAGGACCATGAACAGATGCACGTCCCTTGTTCTGGGGAGACATGAACTACCCAGAAACTCTGCAGGGACCTTTTCTGTGAGCTGAACTCCAGGGTGAAGTAGCACTGAGAACACAGGAGCTAAACACCTGCTAAGGTGGGAGGGGCTTATTAACCTGCCTATCAGGGACAGGACGCACATCACGGCGAATAAAGGGCCTCTTTCCAGTCAGATCAGTATCAAATAGTAATTTGAACACATCACAAGAGGCCAAATAAGGGTTTAAAATATTCCAACACAGGGAACATCTGTTGATACTTTGGTGGTTTGGAAAGCGTTCCAGCCAGGTGATGGTCAATGGAAGCAACTGGAATCTGGAATATCCCTCGTATCAGTTGGACGACTGGTCCCCCCCCCCCCCAGGACAAGGCGAGAGCACGCATCCTGCCAGCTGCTGCCCAAATCCCAGAGCATGTGGTTCGTAACGGTCGTTCACAATTCAGCTTTTCATAATGAGGCCGGCGGCTCGCTGCAGGCCTTCCAGGCTGTTTGTTTTCAGAGGGCTGTTCGGGATCAGCCGCAGTGTTTTGGTGCGTGACTCGCCATGACCCAGCACAACCATAACAGCGTCGTCTTTATTCGTCGGAGAAGGCCGTCCTTGGCTACGAGCGGGACCGTTGGCGGGACTGCAAGCACGCTGTCTGGTATGAATAAACTCCCGATCCTCCGCCCTCATCCGTCACAAACACTTTCTTTTTCACGCTAAAATCCCACTTTTGCTCGGCAGCTTTTCACACGACGGTTCAATAGCCACTTGTCCCGCGCCGCCCCGTCTGAAACGGCGTTAAATTCTTGTTCGGAATTGATCTGACTCCAGTTCAATCAGGGAGCAGCTCGTTAAAAAGCCTCCATCACATGGAGGGAATTCCTCGGAGCTCTGCTGCGACCCAAATACAAGACCCCACCCCACCTACGATAAATGGAAACATGAGCTTTTCACATCACATGTTGGAAAGTGTGTTTCTCAAAGTAAAACCATATGACTCCGTCCCCCCTCTGTTTTTAGCTGCAACATCACCATTCGGGGGGGGGGGGAAGGTGTCGGAAAGGCAGAATCGTCCTCAGCTCAGTCAGCTGAAGGTGGAGGCTGCAGAGGTCGGTAGGAAGAGTCTGGTCCTCCGCTCCTGTTGCTGCAGTATCCCTCCGGTCCTGGTGTGACCTGAGATCGAGACCACTTTCTGCCCCCCCCCCACAGCCACGGGTTTGTTTACAACGCTGAAACAAAGACGCTGAAAGAGTCCTGTCAAACAATATAGAGGGAGAGTGACTCTGCAGTAAATGCTGCTGTTTTTAGGAATTCAGGGATAAGCAACTAGCTACTATGTTAGCAGCAGCTAAATAATTAATGATTAAAGATATTGAAGAGCCATTTAAGCGTTCCTTAGTCTACAATCCTAGACGGACAAGCCGCTACCACCATTTTGGCAACGCGGTCTCCTGCCGCAGCTCGCTGAACTTTTATACATTACATTATTTGTTGTCCTGCGTTGCTATTTTCCAGGCTGGCTGATATTTTTGGTCCGTTTCCCGACACACTCGAGCGTGTGTTCCACCACTTTAGCGTGGAAATCGTGACAAATCATACCTTCACTCTGACTGGCAGAGAGAAAACGGACGTTTCAACGATCCGAAAATTGTCCCGTCGTCCTCCAGGAGTTCGGATACACCCACTGTCGGCCTGAGCGAGCAGCTGAGCTGTCAGGGGGAGGATGGATGGATGGAGCAGGGGGCCCCCACATGTCAAAAGCAGAAGTTACTGTAGCGTGGCGAGAGACAGAGATGGAGTTGCCCCCCCCCCCCCCCCCCCCGGCTGGCCCTCACCCCTCCCTCACCCCTTCTCCCCAGCAGCAGAGAGGGTGTGGGATATTTGGACACAGCTGGTGGACAGACCCCCGAGCCCTGACAAACAAACGCTCCTCCGGCCGAGCCCTGATGGCGGAACAACTCCTTATTTCACTTAATTATGGGATGTCCTGCCAGGACGGTCTGATTTTATCCCTCTGGGACGGTTGCACGTGATTCCCGAAACCATCTCACAAGGTTTCGGGTTTTATTGGGTTGATTCAGCTGCGGTTTGTGCTCAGGCAAAAAGGTGTAAATCCTCGCGGCACGAAGCCAACGTAAATCCGCAGAGCTCGTCCAATCTTGTGTTTGTAATTCCACTTTCTGGCACGTTTGATGGGAGCTCAATAACGCAATAACGAGGCCTGCAGACGCAGCCCAGCCTGCAGAGTCGCCATTTAAGGGATTTTAGCAAAGGACAGGAAAAAAATAAGAGTTTGCTTCTTTCTTTACATTTACCTTCAAAAAAGATCCATATGTAGATTCGGAGGAATTAAATACAATATTTTACAAAAGTTCTGGTCATCTCCATAGATGTATTGTAAATATACAACCAGGGACATGGTAGGAATGCGAAGAACTCCAACGGCTTTGTTTGATTACTTATCAAACAGCAACTACAGCCTAACCCACCAGTAAGTCTTCTGGGATGTAGCCCTGCATCATCCAGCTCCCACAAGAGCTAAAGGCTAAATGGGGGCGGGGAACCTCCTGCAACCCATCTGTTGAAGTCTGGGATCAGACTATATTTCTCTGGAAATCCTGTGATATTAATGGGCAGACGGACCTTTTTACTGCAGAGTTCTGGGAACTCAGAACTTTTGACGGGATCACTGTGGAGGTATTTAGGATTAGCTACATGCTACATATTTCATATAACCTGTATATGCAGTGTGAATGACTTGTCATTTTGAAAATGTCCAATAAAATGGATTCTTTTAAAAAACGGTTCTTCTTGTTTTCTCTCACACATGCACACACTGGTCTATTGTGCCAGCTCACGACTTTACTGCCGACTCAGTCCGATGGCTGAGTCGGAGGAGGGCCGTGAGTCACGCCTAATGACACCTCGGCTAGCTAGGTCGTAACGGCTCGTCTCATTTGCAGTGACATCTGTCTGGCATTGTACCGTGGTATTACAGTAATAACAGACTGAGACATACTCGTTTTCCTCTGATGCGCCATTGTGATGCTAGCTGCCCTGCAGGGGAGCCGCGTCAGCGCGGCCTGAGTCACCGCTCTTCAAAGGTGCACGAATCGAACAGCTCGCGTCGACTCTGCAGTTTCAAGCAACGATTTTCATGTTTCTTTTGTAAGCCCACTTGTTTCTTTAGCGTGTTCAGCGGTTCACTCATAATGAGCCAAAGGGTTGGGAAATAAATCAACGAGCTAAGGGGGAAAGTGTGTGTAAAGTGGAGGTTGCCGTACTTGGGTGATAATGGACCACTGACTCCTTTCAGACAGACATTTGACCTAATGTTGTAAAACTGATTACTGTGTGACTGGAAGCTTTAAAACTGTACTCAAACCTTTAAATGACTTCTTTCTTTCACTTATGGTGTCTTTTTAAACGCTAAGCTAAACTTATCTCCCCTCCAGGCTGTTTGGAAAAAACCTAACAATGATGCGTTTATTTATGAGTGAATATAAGTCTTGAACTTTGACCTTTTATAGTTGAGAATACGTGCGCCCTGACAGTAAATTATACCCTGATTCCCTCAGATTTATCCTGGCCCGATTGTCCACGTTGGCTTAATTGTTGGTTTTGCGGCCGGCTAAAAGAGGATCGTTTGTCTTCATCGAGCCTCCTCGATCGGATTTGCAAAGTGCCCTTTTTTCCCCTGCAAATCCCAACCCATTATGATGTTGACAGTCCAGATCCGCGATGATGGACGCAGCACTGGCGCTCAGGCCGTCCACCTCAATGACCTACAAGCACAGACGTGCAGGTTCGGGAAAAGGGAGTCAGCGACGCTCCGCGTTGCTCCCGGCTGATCCCGTCTGGGTATTCCCATCACTCCACGCCCGCTTCTTGAGCTGCGGACAGCCAACGAGTGTCGGGTTAAGTTGACGGATGAGCACTTGAACGAGAAAAAACGATTGACGGACACACACGCAGATGTGCTCCACCACCAGAGTGGTGACACCTTTTGTTCTCCTGACAGCCTCTCAAATGCTGTTCCACTGATCTCCAAGTGCCTCTGCCTCCGGAACGATGAGAATAATCCTGGAGGAGTGCAAAATTCCCAAAAATAAGGCAACATCTGTTATGGGGACTGAGGAAATTTCCACATTGAAGCTGTACATCAAACTTTACAAGCTAATGTTCCCTTTGGCTGGCCACGTGCACTCGGTGTGCTCGGATCAGCATTTGGAGAATCACCGAGAACCTTTTTCGGAACCATTTATCCGACTTTACACACGTGGCACCGTCTGAAAACGAGTCATAAATATGCGTTGGGCGGTTTCCTCTGACCGTCCTGTTCCACCATCAGAGGATGAGGGGAGCAGCAGGCTCCCTTCAGATCCGAGATTTAAATCAGTCTGCGCAGGTGTTAAATCTTCATTTTCTAATCTTGGAAAAGGTCAAGTGTGCTTTTAAAAGCTAATCTCGTGGGAGACTCCCCCCGTCTCTTAAAGGCGGCTTATTTCAGGCCAAAGACTCAAATCTCTCTGGTGACACTTTTAATGAGCGACTTGCACAATAGAAATCACAGACTGGAGCTGGTAATGGTGTGTCACATCTCAGCACATGGTCCCGCTCCCTGCCATCGGCACCAGCTCGTCAAATTCTGAGATATGCAGATGGTTTTGACAGCGGAGGAGCCCGGACGCCACGGAAACGGTGCGTCTAATTAGGAGGACATTGACTGGCACCATGCGTGTGTGTGTCTGCAGGACGGACTAAAGTACTGAAACAAAATATGTGAATATGTGAAGAGAAATTAAAAGAAGGTAATTTTAAGCTGCTCTTCATACTGAACATGGAGAAGATGAGAGACTGAAGAAATGGAAGTGAAAGGAAACAGTAATGGGACATTATGTCCACCAGGACATTTTGTCCACCAGGACTCCTGGTCACTGTTTTCTTTAGCCAGATGAGGGTAAGAAGTTATACTGGGATGGCAAATGTAACCAAGACAATAGTTCTGGTGGAGAGCAGCAGGGGGCGATGTCCATTATTGCTACAGGTAAATCACGAAACGGCGTTTTGTTTAACCTGTGTGCCCTGCGCATGTTGTGCAATCGTCCATATCTTTAATATGGATGCTGAATTTAAAGTAGCAGCAATAAAGTAAATTTGTGAGGTTTACTTATTCTTTTTTACTAACAAGCAGCGAAATGTTCGGGGGCACGATCACATTTCGTTGCGGTTCCAGGTGATATGATGATCTGGTACCGGTCCCCTCTGGAGATCGGATCCGGCTGTTTGTCTCCAGCTGACAGGAAGTGAAGGTGACACCATCAAGGACATGTCTCCATGTTGCCTCCGTCTCCCAGACTGACCCTTTTCTTCTGTCTTTAATCTCATTTATGGGTCCTCTGGTTCGCTCAGGCTGGTTCTGCTGACATTTCCTCTCTTTAGTTCCTCCACAGGCGCCACCATCTGCGGCTGACCCTGACCACACCGCGCTGGCCCCCCGGGCCCGTGTTATTATCATCCTGCGCAACATTTGAGTGGAAAAGAATTGTCACGACCGCAATTACGCCGGTTTCACATTAGGAGCCTCCGAGGGAAGCGCGCGCACGGCTCCCTCATCCTTGGCTTTGCGCTCGCTCGGTAAAATAAAACAAAGGCGAGCGGCGAGCCCAAGCAAGGATGGGGCTCCGATAAAGATCTGTCAATGGTGGAGTCGGGGGGGGGGCAGAAAGAGATCAGGCAGGCTTGGGAATGGGTGCAGGAGAGGGGTCCAAGGAAAACTGCTCCTGGACAAACAGCATCCAAATCAAACATGTTCCACCATAGCAGGTTGCCCAGAAAGGAATTCAGAGAATGGGGCAGATTCCTCCTCAGAGCTTCTTTCTAAACCACCCCCCCCCCCTCAAAAAAAGGAGCAAAACATTCCTCCGTAAGCCTATTTGTCAGGCCGAGGTGCCGACAGAGCCGCGCTGGCGCAGCCTCCCGTTGATGATCCTCGGGATACGGATCCACAAGGTCACGGGATGGAGAGAGAGCTTTCATCGGGGCAGGATCCCGTGGTCGTGGTGCCACAAGTTCAAGCAAAATGTTGAAAACCAGCCTGAAACGGGCCTGCAAATCAGGTTACACTGCCCGTTCTGGGCCATAAAAAGCAACGTGCTGCGTGCTAAACGTCCCCCAGACGCCGTCTCTGCGTATCTGCGTTTATATTCTCTGAGGTGGAACAAAGCTGCCGGTTGTGTTTGACTGAGGCAACATGAACTGAATGTTGCTGAAACTTGCACAGGATTACATTTTATGATCTTCAGCTCCTGGTTATGAGGGAACCAGACGCTGTGCGTTGGGCCAGCCCTTTACAAACGTCTCCCACTGCCAAGTGAAAAGAGGATAATGCCGAAAAGGGATTAGGTGGAGCGGGATAGCCGTTCATGCACATCGCTCCCAGGCTACATCATCCAGGCAGCCATTTTCAGGCTCGTCTTGAGTTTATGAAGGTGTGACGTTTTCCATCGGTGCGCTCGGATGCCGACTCTGGGTCGGGTGGGTAGACCCACATTGGATAAGAGGCCTCTGAAAACAGTAACACAGGGGACACCAGAGGAAGGAAGAAGCCCAGATCAGAGGGAGAAAGAGGCTCTTCCTCTCTGCTCCCTTATCTGGATAACATAAGGAATCTAAATACTAGTGGGGATCAAGAGCTCTGGGCTATCTCACAGGCAACAGAGGACCGGCCTGGAGAATGCAGCATTACTAAAAGACACAAAGACGGTGGGGGGGGGGGGAAGAAACGGAGACGGGGAGAAAAGAAACGGAAACGGCCAACCTCAGAGCCCAATCCTGAGAAAATCGATCTCTGGGGCGTGAAGAATCCGGCAGGGAAGCTCGCCCGGATAAACAAGGATGCGGGCCGAAGCGTTCAAGGAGGGAAGATTATGCTCTGAGATGTGCCTGCTAGCGTGGCTGGTTTGAACCCCCCCCACCGTGTTTGTTTTTCCCCCAGCCCTCACATTTTCCTGCTGGGAGGGCCTTCAGTCCGGAGAGCGCTGCGTACGCTAGCGACAGTGCTCCCCCAGACTTTCCACCTGCGTGCACACGCACATGCACATGCATAACCTCCCTGCTCATCCCTTTCCAGTAGATGTGTTTGCAGGGACGTCTCGGAGTGGACGGGACTGTGGAACTCTTGCAAGTTGGGTTACAACAAACAAAGAGGGATGGCAGCGGAGACGGAGAGCCAAATATGGCAGTGGCTCAGCACGTCCGATCTGTGGCGATTCCATAATTAGAACAATCTCAGCTCTTCTTTCACCGCCGCTCTTGTTCAGGTTTCCCAAAATAACTAACAAAAGCTAAAGGGGAGCGCTTGATTTAGACTAGCAGGGTGTTTAGAGAGCGCCGTATCCTCCGGCGCCCTCCTCTAACCGTCGGTGTCGCCCCAGGTCCGAGCCTGCCCGGCTCTGTGCTTTATCTACAGCTCATGCATTAACCTGTTTGTTTTAGCAAAGAGATTCCATTTGTCAACCTGTCTGACAACAAATGAGGGACTGGATCCTTTGAGATGGTTCTCCAAAATCGGTTACCGATATGTGAGCGCGTCCCAGCAGCCAGGCGACCCCACCGGGGGTCCAGCTGCTCTGCTAACTGGTCCTGGCTTCACTTTGTTAGTTTTGTTTGTTTTGGCCTGTATTTGGACCGTCGGGTTCCTGTCAAATCGCAAACAAACAAGATCTTTCCTTGAATAAATCACCTCCCAAGGTGCTCCTTCTGCATTTGGACTGCTGATATAAAACACAGGCAATAAACACAGGAACTCATTAAAACTAAAGGAAGTCTGGTTGAATTTTCTTAAACTAATCAGTGAATTTCTCCGTAACGAGTGTGCACAGCGGCCTCATATTCGGTCGTTCGGGGCAAAAGCAAACACACAGTCGCACATAAAACTGTAGCTTGACCCTGAAAAGCAGCGTGAGGGAGCAATATCCTCACTCAGGCCGGCAACCGGAGCCATGAGTGCATCACTGTTCGTGGCTCCATGTGTAAATAGAGACTTGTAGCACTTAGACAGCCTAATTACTCTAATATCTGGATAAACATCAAACACGCCTGGTGCTGCCTCTCACTGCGAGCTACTGAGCGCCATTTTTCCAGATGCAGTGGACAAACGCAGGGTCTGAAACAGAGATGCAGCTGGAATTCACACCAAATTCCTGCAAGCTTGCTGAACCGGGTCATCGAGTCAGCGACCTGACTTCTGCACAGCTGAAGAGGGCTCCCAATTGGAACTTTACCAGAATAAATGCAGAGCAGAGGTCTCCTACGGAGCGGAGGTTCTGCAAGACGGAGACAGACGAGTCGGGACAAAAGGAAGTCTGACATCATCGCACCCTGAGACGTTACCGTCTGCGATTAAGGCGGATCAGCCGTTGGGCTCTTGTGTGAGGGCGTTGTAGGTGACGCTTTAGCCACCTACAGAGAAAAACGGGTGTTTCTGAGACTGAGTGACTGAGTGGTGAGACATGCTGCGAAGTACGTGGAGCATTTTTATGGTCATTTACATAAAGGAGCTTCCCCCTTTTTTAACTGCCATAAATATCTGAATGACTGAAGAGATAAGAGAAGAAAACAGACAGGATAAGTCATCGGAGAGCGTTTCAGGGTTCAGGTCTAACCAGTCAGACTTTCACATCTTAAAAATGATCCTCCTGCTCCAGATGGTTTACTGGAACTCGGGATACATTGTGTTGTGGCCATTCTGTCTGGAGCAAGAAAAGGGATAGCTTACGCATTAGCATGTTGCTAAACACACAAAGAATAGCTCAAAGTAACTGAGCATCTAATAGGAGGTGATGGGACAGAAGGATAAATCATCTATCCACATATGAGCGCCTGTTTTGAAGTGAAGAGTGGGGAGCAGCGAGGTGATCGACCATCCAGGTTAGATCCATCTGGTTCACATGAGGGTGACTGACAGGTCCGAGCCCGCTGAACCTGTTCCGAATTACCGTGCATTCACTTGGTCAGATCTACGTGACAGTTGCCGGGTCGTAACCTGCGTCAGCCATAGATGCAGCGTCTGCTCCGTTGAGGGGGGGGGGGGGGGGGGGGGCAACCGTCGGATCAAAGGGCAAGAAATCAAATGAATCTACTTCTCACATTTCCTTTCTTCAAATGCAACAATCACAGAGTTTGCCTGTGAAACGTCCCAACTGATGTCACGGAGAAGCTTTCTCTGGGTCATGGAGCGCCACCAGGAAGAAGAAAAGGACTTTAATGGCAAAGTTGACGTGTGGTGACATTGGTCTTGTAGACAAAACAACCTGCACGACATCAGCATTGTCGCCACACAATGATGCTCCTCTGTCGATCCACAGCCGGTTTCCACATATTTTTTTCTTTAAACCTTTTATCATCTTAGAATAGTTTAGGAATGCCCTCTTTTCAGTGCAAGCATATAGATTTACCTTTCATGTTCTACTGTAGAGAAGAGTACGGTTACATGCTCTGTATGGGAGCATAAAACACTTTGAAATCTCATATTTGTACCCAGGAAAACAAGACCTGGATCACGTTTCCACAAAGGACTAAATCTGGGGGGGTTTTTTCACTCAAATGTGGTCAATGTTCTGAACAGGGGAAAAAAGAAGGGAATTATTAGTTTAAATATTAAGATTAAGATGAACTTTATTCATCCCCGTGGGGAAATTGAATATAGTCATAGGTTGATGTCAAGGCAAGGGCTGTCCAAAGGCAACAGCAGAAGATTAGCGCGCTGAGTGGTTCTCAGGCTCTTAAATAACACAAACACTTCTGAAACTGGTCGCTGCTCCAGCAGGAGTGAAACTGAGCGTTTGACCACTTTGCTCCAGACTCGCCAGGATTGGTGGGGGCTGCGCGTTTAAACCAATAGGCAGGGCGCAATGCTAATGTCATTCCAGTGTGACCGCCCGAGAGCAGCGCCGTAGCGCACCGAGAGATGTGGTGACAGGCGAGAGGAGTCGGAGCGGACTAATGCAGCCACGATCTGGAGTTTAAACCCGTCCTTTTGCGCAGCGCCGCTCGCTCGTCCTGCACAGAGGTGCTCCGGCTCTGGACTTTCCATCTGATGCCAATGAGACCCAGCGTCGCTCGCTCTTCTCACTCCTGGAGCACCGATTCTGGATACTCGGTTCACTGTGACTGAACGCTTTGGGGTGAGTCAGAAAAGTCCCGTTTTTTTCGTTTACATTTTAAAATAGAATTTTACGGCCGCTTAAAGTGATGCAGCGACAAGAGCTGGCAGGTTCAACAGCGGAGGCTGATTTTCTTATAAGGTGCCAAATCTCTAACGGACACACTCTCCGAAAGGATCTGACGCGCTGCTTTGGTCGATTTGCGCTTTTACGCAGCGCCATCGCCAAATCGACACGTTTCACTTTCCCCGCGCGCACAGCCTCAATTCAGACTGAGAAGATTTCAACAGGAACCTGCGGTGGGCTTAAGCGTGGAGCCCCCGGGGGGGCTCCAGATGTATGGACTCAGCTGTCGCCTGTCACTTTAGTGACAACTGGTCGGCGCTCCGTGACCAGCGCTTGTCCGCCCGGGAGCTGTCAGAACTGCTGTTGAGTGAGGAAGAATGTGGTCGCACACGCCTGCCGCATACAGTCTGAAGGAATCACTCTCGCTGTCTTCACTCCACGCCATCGGACGAGGACCACCCATTCTGATGTGGCAATCTAACCCGAGATTTAATCCCGTAACGTTTGATATCGATATTCCGGAGCCAGCCTTGATCCAGGCTGTGTTCTGTTAAACGCCAAATCAAAGAAAATATCACAGACAGCTTTGAAGCCTATTTGAACATTTCTGGTCTACAGTCAGCTCAAGAAATTAAATATATATGCTAACTGGGCCCAAGTATTAAACATGACCTGAAGTTCCTGGATAACAACAATCTTTAATTCAAGTTTCAAACCTACTCAGCCCTGATGAAACGTCATAAGCCCACGGGCCACTGGAGAGACTGTATTATGTTTAGCCGTGTCTGTTTTAGGATAATGTTCCGCTCTCACTGGAGCTCTGTAAACATCACCATAAGCCATGAAGTCTGCAGGGACCGACGGACCCACTTGGACGGACAGGAGCGTAAAAGAACACAGGCTGTGCTGAAATCTGTCAGTACGAGCACAGCTGAGTCACAGACGCAGAACCCTGCGTTCAGATATGTATTTGATGTATTTAAAGAACCGGAACTGGATCTTGGAGCTTTCAGATGTGACAGATTTGTCGTTAAGCTCTCTTCTTTTTACTGTCCACAGTTTTACGCGCAGGGGAGGTATTTTAAAACTGTGTGTTTGATGTGTGATTAAAACACTTCCAGTCATCCACTCACTCGTGCGTGGCTGACCAAAAAGGGGGTGGTGGTGTCACCTAGTGGCTGGAGAGAAGGCCGACACCCACAAGTCCCCAAAAACTCGGCTGCAGCGTCTCCAAAAAAATGTATTCTTCCACAAACCGCAGGCCGAGCTGACCCACGCCCAGCATGTAGATTCAGTTTTGTTGTTACTTTTTAATGGAATTTGCTGTCTGGCTCAGCGTGCTGAGAGCTCTATCTCCTGGAGTCTGGGTCTCCGACTTCACAGCTGTGGTTATTTAATGTCCGAGATGATGTAGCACCCGAGGCATGTGTTAAAGGAGATGTGAGCTGATCTGATGCAGGTGAGGCGTCCCTGCATATATTTATAGAACAAATCGAGGCGAATGATCGAGTCTCATTTCAAAAAGCAAATCATTAGTGCCTCTAATGGAATAACAAGGACATAACGGTCCGGGATGTTATCATCATACCTTGGATGGAGCCACGGAACGATGATGTTCTGACCTGTTGTTTATTAAACACAGAACGTGCTGATTTATCGGCGTGCCAAAGTGTGGAGAAACTGGAAGATTTAAGGACGGGCAGCCAAACGGCCTGTTTACTGTGCGAGTGTGTCGCATTTGAGGCTGCAGGGGTTGTGTGTTGTGTGTTGTGTGGAGCTGGAGACGACGACCGATCACAAAGCTGATGGTTCCAGACATAAACAGGGGGCCGCGCCGCGCCACGTGTGTGACGAGAGCGGCCAAACAGACACAAAGTGGTCATCTGTGAGTCTGTAGGTGTGGAAGAGCTGGTGGCAGACACCCAGCCGTGCATGAATGAGCAGAATGCAGCCCCAGTGCCCGCGTGTGTACGTTCCCCGTGTTGATTTAAAAGGCCAGCAGCAGTGAAATGTACACAGAGGCCAGTTTGTGCGAAGCTAGAATGAATCACCCTCACGGCCGTGCAAAGCCAAACACTCTGGCAGCCTTTTAGCCCCCTGACGTGGTGCAGCTCACCGCAGCGGGGCTAAAAGCGGAGCGGGACAGGGCCGTGTGTTGTGAGGAGCTGTCACAGGAGCCCGGTCCTTTCGCGGCCCCTGGATGGGGAGATGTGGCACGGCGACGGCTCGACACAGACACACTCCAGAGAGCAGAGCGAGCTGGACTGTAAACTGTTTGTGGTAGGTTGGCAGGAGGCCGGATGAGGTATGGCTTGTTTAACCAGTGGTGGTCCCACTTTGGCTGAATGGACGGTGGCCTGGATGGTCTAATTTAGGGCACTGTTACACTGTTACCTGGGCCTGTGTTGGAGATTCCAAAGCTGGGATACACGTGCTGAGCATTATTTTAAAGTGATTAAAAGTGGCTAGTGACTTGGTGCTTCGAGGCACGACCCTTTTCATCAGGAAGAACAGGATGACGTTAAAGAAAAACCGGTCTGGCTCTCACCCTGGAGCTTAACGACCCAGGAGATCGTCGGTAACCGCACTGCATAATTGCGGGACTAACCATCAGACCACCAGGATGATAAAAGTCATGTTTTATTATCTCCATATATGTGCACGCTGCAGCTCTGGGTGACAGCTGCTCGCCGCAGCAACCACGATGCTTTAAAACTGGTTCTTATCAGCATATCTGTCTTTGATCAGGCAGAAGATGGCAGTTGAAATGTCAAATGGCGTCACGTTCGCCGATCACGTTTTTGGAAAGTGTTCCCCGCTCGCAGCGCAACGCTTTCCCGCAGCCCTGCGACGTCTTCTCAGCAATCACGACATGAAGGAGGAGTAAAAGAAAACACATTAGCCTGAGATAGTCATTAAAGAGCCCAGCTCATTTCCCCCTGGTCACAACAGGGGATTCAGTTAAAGCTTTCCGGACCCACAGCTGGAAATATGCAAACACACACACACACACACTCACACACTCACACACACACACACACACCCTTCCTGGGGCTCTGTTGGCATTGTAGCAGGGGTGGAGTCAGTGAGCGTGGATGATATGGAAAAGGTCGAGGGGATTTATAAATGGACTCTGCAGGGCACGGCATTTTTGAACTGAAAACAAAGCTATTTCCTGAGGTGACAGTGACTGGACGTCTGCCAACACATCCCTCCTCATCTAATCATTAAAACTTTGATCACGAGTTCTCTGTGCCATTAGTCCGCTGTGCACAAATGTGTGCACACAAGACTTTTGGCCACGTTCCCGCGGTGCCCAACGGAGTCCTAATAACTCTTCAGAATCTAAAACACACCAGGAAAGGATGAACATAAACACTAAAGTGCAGAAAAATACAGCTGTAAATCAGCCCCATTCTGACTCTGAGGAGATTTGTTTCAGGAGCTTTTAATTTATGTCAATTACTTGGTGACATCTTCCAGCCAAGAGCAGCATGAGGCTTCTAAACCATCTGCTTCACTGATAAATGCCCCTAGCTTCATCTAAGAGGCACTTAGCTTTAATCCAGATGTGTGTTTGTTACCGTTCTTGCTTCTTGAACATCCAGCAGATGCTAACCGGAGATCTCAAAGTACCCGAAGATGAAGAGGCGCCATTCAGAGGTTGCGAAACCATCATCTAAGATATGGAAGATGGATATCAAAGTTCTTTTAGTCAACACAAAATAAATAAGAGTTCCAGAAAAGTCAGCCAAAGAGACGCAACACCCGCTCCTAAATGCGATGATGCGTCACTCCGCGCGACGGACTGAATCTGAAACCTCAGGAGGATGGATCCGGGATTAGTCATACATCACAGCGAATGGCAAATGCAGATGGGTCAATATTGACCCAAAAGGCCAACCGAGGACACGTCTCTCAGAGCGGCAGCCCGGGGGCCCACAATGGGCCCACTGAGCTGACTGGAAACAGCCTGTTTGGCCGCAGCAGCCTGCTCCTAGTGAGAGGCTGCTTCAAAGAGCCTGCTCTCTGTTTGCTGTGCTCGCACTGTCTTCCTGTTGGAGGCCGGGCTTCCAAAGAAAACACCAGCAGTGACCCACCAGATGTTTGCATCTGTGCCTTTGTTTTAAAACCGGGGATGCGCTTTAGACGAGGTGGGGGTGGGGGGGTGGGGGGCAGCTTACGTGATTATAAACACGAACAGAATCTTGCACGCTGAAACATGTCAGATGAGGTCAGCAGTCGCTCCAGGAATAACCCGGCTGAAACAGAGGTATCACGTGTTTCTAAGAATAACCCCGGCCTCCACGGGCTGCTCTCCTTGTGGAGGCGATAAGGAAGTGAGTGGCGTCCCTTTGCCCCCCCACAGCTAACAACAAACAGCCTCCCAGATCCAGAGTCTGCTTTGTTTAACTGCTCCACTCCTGAGGCCTGCAGGGGGCTTCAGACAGCCCAGATCTGACACTAACATTTCTAAACACCCACTTTTGGAGTCGATGGGCACTATATGCACGAAGCCAGGAGCTTCATTTTAAAGCCGAGTGTGAGAAATGTCGTGCAACGAAGCGCCAGGTGGGTATGATTAAATAGTCAGCACCTAAAGCCAGCGACATGCCCTCCCGTGCACGCACACAAGCTTAAAGGAACCCTAGCAAGAGCACAAAGTTCCATCTAGGCAAAAGTGGATGGATGCAGAGATAGTTGGATCATTTGGTGTCTCCAGGAAAGCAGTTGTGCGACAAAGACAGTCTCATTTTTGATCGAGGTTGAAGTCACACGAGGAGGTGAAAGGGTCAACAACACTGAAGCCGCGGGGAAGACCGTTGGGCCTCTCCGCTGCTTTTTTTTTTACCCTTTTACTGCCACATTAATGACTTAAATTGTGTCCAATTAAGCAGAGCTGGAAAGAAGCATCCCCGCTCCCTGTCATCAGAGTTCCCTCTGTGCTGTGCCACTGGAGCATATGTTTAATTAGAACGCTCCAGAAAAGACTGTAACGGAGCGATTCTCCAGGAATGTTAATGATTAGTGGGATCCTGCCTGAGCGCCACTTAACTGTTGCACCGTGTTGTCGGATTTGCCTTTTGAAGCTGCGGGACTCAGAAAAACGCTTCCACGTGTGAGGATCGCCAACTTTCTCTCTCTCTTTTTTTTTTGGACTCCCTCCCTCCTGACCTGCTCGCCGCACTCGCCCCGATCATTACCTGCTTGGTCTCCTTCATGCCCCCCTTCCCGTGCTGAAAACATACAGGAAATAGTTTTCACGTCGTGTGGAAGATATAGGGCAAACATTGTCCAGCCCAGATGTGTGAAGTGTGACTTTTAGGTGGCGTGTCAGCGTTTCTGAACGTGTCGGGTCAGGAGGTAAAAGGGAGGCCGACGTCTCGGGGGTCACGAGTGTTGAACCCGGCGGCTCCAAGAAGGACCTGTCGCTTGAGCTCATTTCGTGAGCTTTTGCCCGTGTTTGTCCGTGGAGACCACACATATGATGGGCTCTCTGAGCCGGCTTTTGTCAGTGTAAGTGAGTTTAGTGTAGGAACAGCCCATTCATCCTCATCCGCTGTGTGTGCAGACAGCCGCAGGCTTTTGTCGAGTTATAGTGTCCTCAAATAAAGAGGCTTCCTCCCTTTAACAGCCCCAGGAGCTCTGGCCTTCCACTTCCCATTGTTCCCGATGAGGTCCAGCTTTTACAGCTAGGTGAGAGGGTGTCAAATCCAGGGTGAAATATGAGCGCTCCCAGTCGTACACCCCTGCAGCGTTTGCTGCAGCAGTTAGACAGTTGTGTACCGTTGAGGGAAGGTAACCGACACGCACGCCGACGGCCAGGCTCAGTACTGCAGCTAGCTCCGTTTCTTTTTCCAGGATGAAATTGGATATCCACGTTTGACTGCATCCTACATGTTACAAAGGGGATGGGGGTACATGAGACGGTCCAGGGATTAGCTGCAGCTTCATAGAATACTTCCATGAAATCGTCCAAAACAGTTAACCAGTATTGTGTTGCTGGATTTAGCTTAACATGCTGTAATTTAATAAATAGAGACTCGGTTCCGGACTGAAGTGTTGTGACATTTGTTACCCGAGTTTTGGAAAATCCGAAAATTAGATTTTCGAGCCAGAGTTGAAAAGTGCAGCTGTGTCATATTTCGCTTTTCTGTTTTCTAACAGCCGTTTTATTTGTTTTACTTAAAGATTTTCTATTCGGCGCCCTGAGAAACACCCTCGCAAGGTCAAGCGTAGCCTCAGAAGATCCCCCCCGTGTTATTTTCCTATTTTGCCTTCAAAAGTCTCTCGTCAGAACCAAAGATTTAAAACGTTGCCCTCGGCTGCCTCGAATGTGTCAGAGTAAAACAGTAAAAAGGGGTTATGTGGGGGTTATAGGGCTAACAAGCCCACAGTCTGACCTGAGTTTGTCAGCACCAATCTTGCTAAGTCAATATCAATGCTCTGACTGCTCCACCAGTTGACCTTTTCCTCCCTCTTTCAAGGCGTAAAAGAGGACTGTTGTTACAGTAGAGTGATAGGATTTTATTGGCCTTTATATCCGAGGCTTTTGTTGGGCCTGTGTCCTGCTAATACCCGTTGGCGGGTCATTGAAACCTTGAGAATGCCTGGTGTTTATTAGGTAACTCACACACCGCTGAGAGACGGGCTCAACAATGGCCGTCAATGATGGCGTGTTAGGGACTGACCTTCCCATCTTCCCCTTTGCTTCCACGGTTCCTTCTGCTTTGGGGTCTCTAATTTGTCCCATTTTATCACGCCGGTGTGCGCGCTCAGTTTCTCATGGGGGACTGTGCTGAGGGAGCCACCGGGCTGCAGCGAGATGCTTCGTTTTATGGGTCGCCTTCATCTGGGACGTGTTCGGACCGGAGAAGAATGCGGTTTTTATCGTCGGGCGTTGGTTCTGATGAGGCTCATCCCCTGGCCTGTCGTTGTCAGGGCATGCTGATCGCCGACTACCCTGCCAATGCTTTTACAGCGGCGAGAAGGTGCAGACCAGGTGTGAGGTGCTGTTCAGGGTCGTTGTGGCTCTGACAGGGGAATGGGCCGTAAAGCCCCGGGGCCGTAGATTTATGGATCATCTGGTGCTCTCCGAGGTGAAAGGTCAGGGATACACAACATGTCCACCTTAATATTATGCGACTGTGGAGGCGAACCTTGAACTGCGCGTCCTGTTACTTCTAACTATAGAGTGGTGCTGACTCAGGAGGAGCGTCCTGATGCTGTTAATCTGACACAAACAGGAGCCTGTCAAAGACCACTGAAAAGAAATCTGCAAAGAAAATGAGAAGAAACACTGATAGCTTGATTGGTGCCCCCCCTCCACACACACACACACACACACACACACACACACACACACAAAATGCAGGATACGGTGTTGCCCATCCCCTCTAAGAATTGCTAATGAGGCTGGGTGTCGAGTCTTTAGGAGCAGCACAAAGAGCTAAAGTTTGCTCTGGAATGGTGCCTCTCCTCCCCGCTTGGCCTTGGCGGCTGCAATGGCTTTGTCCCCACAACCTGAAAAGAAGTGGGCTCCATCAGTAACAACTAGAATGAAGTTATGATCCTGTCTGAGGTGAACTGGGATGAAACATGTGACGGCGGTCTGCTGCACAGATGTCTGGAATATGACACAACAGCTATCATGACTTCATCATCTCTGGAGCTTTGCTGGTGTTTCAGCCTCTGTAAATCCCTGCTTTTGAGATCAATCCTATTTTATTGGAATTGTTACCCTTTATTCAACATAGAGGGAAAAAAGGCTTCCATTTTTAAATTCACTTGTTTTGTGGCCGCAGAATCAGCCATGATTTGTGACCACAGTAATCATAAAAACACAGAAAAAATGATTTGGTTCCGACTAAATGATTCTTCCCATAACTTTTTGATGTATGGACCTTGGCAGCTCTTACATATTGCACCTTTTAAATGAAATATTAGCCATCGTTCACTGCCCACGATGTGATATTTCTGCGCACGGTGGTGTGAATGTGTGGGCAAGATGATGCTGTCAGTCACGCACAGCTAAACTATGCACAGAACTATTGGAACCATCTTTTGAGCTGCTGGTTCCCTGGACAGCTGGCAGGATCCGGCCTTTATTAATCTACACAGCCATCAAACTCCTCTTATATCAGCCCAGAATATATAAAGAACCTGCATAAATCAAAACTTAGACGTTAAATGTTCATGAGGAAGCGGGCTGCTGCTGTAAAATGCTCCGCTGCTTTAGGTTCAGCCTTATAGCTGCGTTTTGGAGGTTTTACGCGCCATTTTGTCCACTATAAATGGTCTTTTTTGAGGAGAAAGTAACACTTTGACTTGGACAAACCATCACAAAAGAATGCAAAAGGTGCGACTGTCCAGAGTTTGACCCGGAACGGTCCGGCACTTTTGTTTTCTGAGGCAACAGGAAAGAATCGCAGTGTGGCATTCCGACAGAGGTGAAGGAGAGGCAGAGGTCAACTGTGTCCTCCTGGAATGTTTCACTGTAAAGAAATGTAGTTTTATGGAGGGAGCCACAGGAACCTTTGCGCAACGTCACTGTTGTTTCAGTCAAGGCCCGAAGCTGCTTCACAAGCCAGAAAATGCTCAGTCGCCTTGAGGAAAATCCAGGAAAAGTGACTTTGGAATGAATTTGAAAGACTTGAAAGTGTGGAAGGATTTTCACAGTAGGAAGGACAAGTGGAAGTTGAATCCTGTGCAAGCTGTCGTGGGCGGCCGGCGTGGAATTAAACGTGCTCTGCTATTAAAGAGGGCATTTGAGTGGGAGACGGAGCTGTTTAAGTGAGTTTCAATAGAAAAGATATTCCATATTCAATGCATGGAAGTTTCAAGAACAGAAGTTTGTGTTAAACAGAAGAGTCTAAAATGTTGACTGAGCGCTGGTTTACCTTAAGAGCTGGAGGTCTCAGCTGGAAAGGTATGCTGGTTATAATGGGAGGGGTCTGCAGAGGAGGCATGTCTCACTCTCTAATCCCCGTCCTGAGTGGCTGTTCTCAGGTTAGGAGGGCCGGACTGGGGCTGTGAGGGAGGAGGAGGAGTGATGGTGGGTAGGAGAGACTGGGGTGGGATGACCATCTGGTGGAGCTCCTCCACACGTTCACACTCCCCTCTCAGAGAGTCTCTCCCACTCACTCCGTCACACTTCTACATGCCTGTGTCTCTGGCACTGATATGGGCTCCTACTCCGCTGGCTGATTCCTTCTGTCCTGGAATCACAGCTCTGAGGATCCTGCACGAGCATGGAGAACAGCGGCTCAGGAAGTCGTTAGTGCCGATAAGTTCATTTTCCCGGCTCGCCTGAGGAGAGTTAGCCAACGTCGAGGTGAGTCTGAGAGGCGGATGTCTGAAGATGTAATCTGTGGTGAATGTCTTGGGCAGAAACCCGCTTTTGTCTGTAATGAGGCAGAAAAGTCTTGAGCAAGTGGAGACATTAATGCATGAAGACAAACCCAGCTGCTTTAAATCTGATGCGCTGCAAAGACAAATACGTCAACTTAAACGGAGACTGTCACCTCCCTTCAAGATCTGATTGATTTAGCCTCCTGAATATTGCCAGATGTAAATGTTGGATAAGTGCTGCGTGACAGCAGCGTGTGTGCAAGTCTTGCCGCTGCGTGCAGGTGGTCTCTGTGGAGGAGCTCTCGAGGGAGATGTTTCTCCCATCCATTTGGTCTTGGTAAAACACTTGGCTGGCCAGGAAAGGGATGTCTTTATAGACCGACAAATACAGCCTTTGGGACTGCCCGCTTTTTCCTATTTGGAGTTGATTGGAATCATTATTTTCTGCTGGCAGACAGACAATAAATGGACAGGAGTCACAGCCTGGCCTTCAGTTAGAAGAAGTGGAACCTGCTGCAACGTATCCAAAACGCTGTGTATTCATCATCTACAGTGAGTCAGATGGGACTGTGGACACAGAATCTTATTTTTCTCTCCAAGTCAGGTTTGTCCTACACGGCCGTCCCCGCATCTGCCAAGCTAAACATGTTGGGTCCGTCCAGACCGCCAGAGAGGACTGTGCTGGACTGTGCGCCTGTCCATCACTCACTTCCAGGGAAATATAGACAGTAATTCAGACCAGAAGTGGCTTGTTTATCCTGGTTGTTAATCCAAAGCTCCAGTGTCCAGAGAGCGGGGGGGCTCTGGCCACAGTGCTGTAAAACACTCTTTAAATGCCACGAATATTTAATGGTCAGTCCTGTTATGAGGTCCTGCGAGAGGTTAGCATTGCAAGCGATAAATCACGTTGCACTTAAGGGTTAATAGAGATCTGTGTTCAATCTGTTCCCAGAAGTCTCGACCTTGCAGCCGGGACCGTTGTTGGATTTTCACGGAACACGATCGACTGTAAAAACACGAAAACAGAGCCTCATTCATTCCCGATTTGCGACATTTTCATACGTATCATTCCCCCCCATTTTAGCATGAGTCTGATAACTGCCGACCCCCTCCCACCCCCCCCCCCCCCCGTGTCACCCTCTGGCCTTCTGTGGGCAGATCAGTCAAATATGCAGGGCTGTAGCTCCCAAAGCCATGTTAACAAGCACCTTTACAAAAGAGTGTGGGGCTGTTAAACAGTGGGGACTGCAGGGGTCTGGCTAGTGTGGGAGAAGGGCAGGTCAGGGGGGCTGCAGCAGTCCTGCAACCATGGGCCTCTTGTTGGGAGGATTGCTTTAAAAGCCAGAGGAGTTTTAATGCGGTTCAGTTTGTCGGCTCGCTGCTGCTGTCACTCAAAGGGTTAAGGAAGTATTCAACCCAGAGGAAATGAACCGATGGACATCTAAGGGGGAAAATGCGGTTTTCTTCATTTATTTCTCTTTGTGGTGCTGGTCGAGGGTCAATTCTGAACTTCCTGTGAGTCAGGGTTGACTGTGATAAATCCTCCAGAAGATCGGACAACACCGGAACGCAAATAACACTCAAACAAACGCAACGCACCACTGAGCCTGCAGCCTGATAAAAATGGGTCTCTCAACTGCTGCCTATAGTTAGCTATCTCCCCCAGGAACCCAAGCAGCTCTCAAACAAGGCCACACTTTTACAGGTTATTTTGGCTCCATTTGCATGTCAATAGATGTGACTAGAACAAGAGGGGGTCCTGCCACCCCCCCAAATCTCTGTTTGAGGACTTTAACTGTCATGTATGAGGAGATAAGGCAGCACATCTTGAGCAGAGGGACACAAAGGCAGATAAACAGGCCCTTAAAAGAACAAGCCTTCAGTGGATCCCTTCTGAGGTGCTATTGTTCAACAGGTGTCATACGCCTGTCCTTGATATAAATCTTCATTTTAAATCCAAATTTTCACAGCAGAATAGGCTGAAAAGGAAGCCCAGTTGGTGGGGCCAGAAGCAGCCTGGCCTGCTTTGTGGAGCACAACCATCTTCAGGAGGATCTGCTCCGGGAATATGTTTGCTAACGTCACCTGTTTGCAGGTATATCAGCGCGCGCGTGCCGACTGGTGTAAACCTCGTCTTTCGGCACAAATGTGTGCATTCCCTCTTCCGTGGATGTGTTTGTTCTGCGCACACCCAGATACAAGCAACCACCATCAGAGGAGCACATTTTTCAGGCCCCTTTACTGTCGCACCGGTGTTCAAAGGCTGTACTGGAGCGTGTCTGGTTTTCTCAGCTGTCCCTCTGTGGCCCTCGGTGCCCTTGCCAGCCGTAGGGGGCGGTGGGTGGGGGGGCAGGGGCTTGAAAGCCAGGCCGGCGGACGCTGGCTGGGCTCCCATTTGATCTCCCCCTTGGCTTGTGAGAGATGACCACAACTGCACCCTCGTTCGTCACGTCGGTCTGGTTCTAATGAGGCCAGTAGGGGGATTAAAGTGTTAGTTGACCGTTGTTATCAATTTTTTTTTGTCTGTGGCTCATCCAGACCTGCATGACCAGTCATCCAGAATCCACAATCCGAGCTTTTTGTAGCCTCTGAACTGCGGTTTGTCCCCTGCAGTCGAGGACATGTGTAATCTCAACCTCTTCATGAGGACTGAGCAACCACATCTGAGCGACGCTCTTGTAAAAACGCAGCCGTATTCACAGCCCGCCACACACACGCCAAAGTTTAAACTGAGCGTCCGTCATCGCCACCGCCCTCACCTGTTCCTCCATTCCGCCCGACTCGGAGATGAAAGAATGATCGGACACTTGCTGCGGCAGGTTGGAAAACAAACAGTCCGGAGAAAAAGCGAAGATGAAGGCAGCGAGCAGGCTCGAGGACATTCCCCATATGGTGGCCCTGTCTCAGAGGCCAGGTCAGTGTTTATACAGACCCCAGGCTCGACTGATTGGGCTAACATCAGAGCCCATGTGGTGGCCCCCGGGAGCAAGCACGACGTAGCACTTTTACGGGCTGAATGATGACTTTAGCTGCAGAGATAAGGTGGAATCTTCAGATCCAACTGGCAGTATCTGGTGGTGCTCTTGATCGCTAACTGGATTAGGGTCAAGGAAAGGAATGTGAGGGCTGACGCGTTGCCCAAGAATGGACAAGCAACTCTAACTACGGTGTATTTACTGCCTCTATATTGGGATTGTGTGTCACCTCAGGAAGTTTTGGGAATTTTCTAATGGTCTTTCCTTCAGAAGCCACAGCATGAGGGCACATGAAACCACCAGAGCAGCAGTGAAACGGCATGCTCCTCCTCAGGAGGACCTTTATGGTGCAGAAAAGCTTGCTCAGATGTCATAATGAGCTTCTGAGGGGGGACCGCGGGCCTCATGAAAGACACAGGATTGTGTGATTCAGCCGGCGGTTTGCAGACAGCGCATTGGCCCTGACACGCCACGGCTGCATTTGATGGAGTGAGGAGAGGATAATGTGGGATTGGTTGCTGTAATGGCTCGTTAACTAACGTTTCATTTTCTTGTCCACTTCAATCTTTCCTCCACTTCCTCCACCCCCCCCCCCCAATGTTACTGCTTTTGTCTTTCTAGTTTTAAAATAAAAAGGGTATCGGATGAGCCTGGCGAGTGCAGCGGTGTCGGCCGGCTTCCAGGGTGGAGTGCGCCAGCGGGACTTGATGATGGAGCAGAAAGTCGGGAAGCTGACCTCCGGCTTCCAGCGCAGCTCCACCTCCGACGATGACTCAGGCTGCGTGCTGGAGGAGTACGCCTGGGTACCACCTGGACTGAGGCCCGAGCAGGTGAGCAGACAAAGGCTCAGGATGATAATGGAGGGTGTTTATTGCTATAATTAAAGGTTTTCATGACAGTGTTGTGAGCATAGCTGAAACACTGCTGCATAGTTTAGATCTAAAAAGGGATTTTACAGCATGACGTTGGCTCTCGCTAACTGTGGGACACTTTTTATTGCTTCCCCAGCCGCACCGATTCATCTCCCTATCCCCCTGACAGGGATTAAAAACAGCACCGGCCTGATTTAAACGCCAATCTAACCCATTTGTAGCGGCCCACATATGTCAGTGCCAAATAACATCTAAAGTCTGTAGATACGGGTATGTTCCACAACCTATTCCATAATCCTCTTTATCCTGTCACCGCCGGTATGTAATGAACAACATATAGTAAAATTATGTGTTCTTTACATCATTCATTGTCTTCAGGGTTCCAGTGTTTGTATTTAAATCTGATCAATTTATTTTTATTGACCAGGATCAACTTACATCCTGTATCATACCGAACAAGCATTTACTTCTACCACTTTGGTACTTTTGATCAGTAAAATAGGTCTTTTTAGTCTCCAACATGCAGCCACTTACAGACAGGATGTGTGTACCATTATTTACTAAATGCTTTACGGCAAAGTCTGCTTGTGATTATCACAAATCTGTTAAAAGGAGGACTTGGTGGGTCCTGCCTGCTGCAGCTGGGAGCATTAAAAATCAAGGGGCCTTCTTTTAAGAGACCTTCTCCTCGGCAGACGCAGGCAGGGCTGTTAGTTGTGTCTGCAGGGCAGACACAGCGATGTGGCACTTTTCCCAAATCTGCATGCTTGTTTCTCCCGTCCTCTCCGTCTCTCTTGATCCCATTTCCCCTGTTAACATAACACACATGGAAGCAATGAGGGCGAGAAGAGACGGGCTCGCGGCTAAAGGCAAACCTTGAATTCCAAATGCAGAGCCTTTTGTTTTGGAAACGCACGGGTCAACTGCCATGTCTTTACTGCAGACACTGCCCTGAATGGGCCGGGTATTATGGGTCATCATTACAGTAAAGATCCAAATAAGGCCTAGGTGATTCCCCGGGCCCCCAGGGAGCTGGATGAGGGGTAATAGCAGCATGAAAATGTGCATAATTTATGGTGGGGGCAAACATTGAGTTGATTGTCAGGGTAAATTGTTGTAACCCCCCTCTAGACAGCCAAAGCTGCAGGAAGCCTCCTCCAGCACACAACATAAGCTCATCCCACCTCTTTATCTGACCGGCTGTAATGGCCCCTTCCTCATAAAATTTAGTTTTCATTGATTGGCCCCCAGGGTCAAAGTGCCACAGCGACAGGCAGCTTTGTCCTGTCCCTATAGAGACAAACATATCAGTGGAAACATACCATCATGGCGCTGATTTGACCTGCTGACCTGTTGTGACACGTTCAGGCAGACGTTATTATATTCCGCCAGTTCCGTCATCAAACATCCATGATTACACGGTGCCGGTTTGCCTTTTGAAATACGGATGATTTGTAGCTTTGGGATAAGTCATGTAAATATTTTGAGATCACAAAGACATTTTACAGCTGTCCCAGATTGTCTCATTGCAAATGGACCAAGCCGACTCCGGGTTCCCCGGAGACGAGTCCGGTCCCATATATCTTTTCTGTCTGGATCTGAACAAAAATACAGCGCCGTGCTCCGACTTTGAAACGGTGTCCAAAAGCACACACGTGCGTGGAAGTGTGAGGGTTTATGAGCCTTTGGGCTCAGCGTCATTATTATTGTTGTCTTTTTGCTCCATCAGCATTTTCCTGGCTCATCCTCTTCCTCTATTTGTCAGGTCCAGCTGTATTTCTCCTGCCTGCCTGAAGAAAAGATTCCCTATGTGAACAGTCCGGGAGAGAAGTTCAGAATCAAGCAGCTCCTCTATCAACTTCCTCCCCACGATAATGAGGTGAGAACGTTTTTGGATTTAACACTAGCTGTAAAAACAAAAGAACCCTTTTTTATGGGCATGGTTGCGCTTCCTCCATAACGTGTGTGTTGCCGACGCAGCGGAGGATTGCTCATGTTGCAGACATGCAGCGTGGGCACAATGCAACTTTTGACTCGATGATTTTATGGTGTTTGCCGGGAGCCCCCGCCAGCAGGATTCTTGTCATAGCGGCGCTCTTTACGAGGGCCGCCCCAGCGGGGAAGAGGGCCGCGAGTTAAAGCAAGGCTTTATTCCATGCCACCACCGCTGGTACCGCAGTCAGACCCGGCTGTCTCGCCCCTTTTGTGGCCCGTCCTGTTCGTTTCGCTCTGAACACAGAACCCATTTGTACACTCATCTGCTTTCCCTCTAGTGAAGGTTCAAAGAAGACCAAAAATGATGGCCTCCATTAGGATCTGGAGATGTAGGAGGAGGGTGAGGGGGTTCTGGGTCAAACGGTGCCTTTGTTTGGCCGGACCTGCTGTGGACTCTGCCATCTTACTGTAGTTTATAAAGGCACTTTTCCACTACACAGTGTCGGATCTACACGGCTGGGTTGGTGTTCCAGTACAGCACCATGGTTCCTCTTTGATGTGGGCTGTCTGAAAACACCTAGATAGAGAGTTCATTTTATTACAGCGCTTCCAATCATTTCTATATAAAAAAAACTTCCAGTCCTTTCTGTGTGTCCCACTTTGTTCCTTGATTCTCCGTGATCCCATAAGACCGTCACTGTTGTGGGATTTTAAAAATGGTGGGTCGGTGGAAAAGCCTCCATTCCATGCCATGCCTAGTCCCACTGAGTAGGTGCTCGTGGAGAAGCAGCATGAGTTTCTACTGGTGGTCAGTAGATCTGCGATCAGAACTAGATCCACCTCAAGGACACCGGTCTTAGTCCCAACCTTTTCTGTTTTTAGGTACGCTACTGCCAATCCCTCAGTGAGGAGGAGAAGAAGGAGCTGCTTATGTTCAGTGGCCAGAGGAAGAAGGAAGCACTGGGGAGAGGAACGCTGAAGCTGCTGCCTCGCAACCTTCTGAGCAGCATCTGTGAGCACGTACGTTCCTCATTGATGCTGCTTATTTGGACTAAACACAGTCAGGTTGCTTATGTGTGTGTTGACACTTGAAATTCAAATGCAAGTATCAACAAAAGAACCCCCCCCCCCCCCCACCCCACACACACACCTTTTCTGCCTTCTGGCTAACCTCAGGCGGATTTTACTTTAGAGTTCCCATGTAAACACGTAACAAACCCGGTTTTCCTGGTGCAGTGGTTAGCCAAACAGAAAGAACTTCCAGAATTCTATTCCCACTATGGAATATTGCACTAGTGTCACAATGGCACCAGTGGACAGACACACTGCTCACTCACACACTGGCAGGGGCAGTTGAGCCTCGTGTGCCCATCTTTAGACCGCGACTTTGGGCAGAAATAGCCTTCCCCCTCTGTTGTTTGGAGCGGCTCATAAAGGTTTCTTCACTTGGCAATCATCATCGAGCCGCCAGTGTGTCCATAATTAGGAGGACCCAGCCTGTACTGGCACGCACACAACAATCATTAGCAAAGCAAACACTGGAAAGCTGCGTGTGACTCTCGTTTCTTTCAGCTGAGCTTTGAGTAACACCGGGAGGACGTTTGAACTGGTGCTCAGGCGAGTTCCAGCTGTAAGCACCTTCGCGCAGGATGCTGTAATCAAGCCTTTCTGCATATTCCAGTGTGGCGAAAACATCAGCGGTGGAGAAATGGCAGTGTTCGCTTCGAGGGCGGGCCCTGGGCTGTGCTGGCACCCCGCCTGTTTCGCCTGCTCCACGTGCAGCGAACTGCTGGTGGATCTGATCTACTTCTACCAGGAAGGGAAGGTCCACTGTGGAAGGCACCACGCTGAGCTCCTCAAACCGCGCTGCTCCGCCTGCGATGAGGTAAAACCACAAGAGCTCCAGCAGACTGTGACCTTTCCATTGGTTCTTAATGACATCATGCGTTCCTCCTGTCTTGAATAAACGTTATTGACATCAACCGTAAAGACACAACGGACTGTGCGCATCTGTGTCCACAGATCATCTTTGCTGATGAGTGCACGGAGGCGGAGGGGCGCCACTGGCACATGAAGCACTTCTCCTGTTTCGAATGTGAGACGATTCTCGGGGGGCAGCGTTATATCATGAAGGACGGGAGGCCATATTGTTGTGGCTGCTTCGAGTCGCTGTATGCCGAGTACTGCGAGGCCTGCGGGGAGCCTATCGGTAAGGCCTAACAAGTCCGATTAAAACAACACCTGCAACGATCGTCTCGACTCAACGGTTCCTCTGTTCCAGGTGTGGATCATGCTCAGATGACCTATGATGGCCTCCACTGGCACGCCACTGAGATCTGTTTCAGCTGTGCCCAGTGCAAGAGCTCTTTACTGGGCTGCCCCTTCCTGCCACACCAGGGCCGCATTTACTGCTCCAAGGCCTGCAGCCTCGGCGAAGACGTGCACGCCTCCGACTCCTCTGACTCCGCGTTTCAGTCGGCACGCTCGCGCGAATCCCGACGCAGTGTGCGCATGGGAAAGAGCAGCCGCTCGGCCGACCAGTGCCGTCAGTCACTGCTCTTCTCGCCCTCCGTCAACTACAAGTTTCCTGGATTCAGCGGCAACGCCGAGGACACGCTGACCGACAAGCTCACGCACCAATTGCAGGTCACGAATTTATCTGACGAGCAGTTTTGGCGGGGGCGCGGAGAGGAAGCCGAGGCACCCGAGGACCAGGAAGAGGAGTGGGCTGAACATGAAGACTACATGACGCAGCTGCTCTTGAAGTTTGGGCAACACGGGGTTTTCCAGCAGGCCAACGACTCCAGACCGACCGACTTTTGGATTTCTGAAAAAGACGTCAAGACAAAGCAGGAGTCCTCCAAAGCTAGCAGCAGCGGTGGAGGGAGCTTAGCTAGTAAGAAGTACCAGGCTGACATGTACTGGGCTCAGTCACAGGATGGATTAGGGGACTCAGCCTATGGAAGCCACCCAGGCCCGGCCAGCAGCAGAAAGATCCAGGAGTTGGAGCTGGATCACGGAGCTGGGGTTGTCTTCCGGGGAGAGGAGCAGCAGTGGTACAACGACTCTCTGGAGTGTATCACAGATGAGTTAAAAAGGACAGATCAGAATGTCCGAGACTCCATGGACTCGCTGGCACTCTCCAATATCACTGGTGAGTGGGGTGGTCACAAGATGGTATTTCAAATATTGAATAGCTAATGTTTGGTGGGTGGCATCATTTTTCTCTTTCTCTCGTGCAGGGGCCTCCGTGGAGGGTGATGGGAAAGACAGACCTTTGATATATTCCCTGCAAGGATTTAATGACCTGAAGACGGAAGACTGTGAGAAAACCAGTAACATGGGAACCCTCAACTCCTCTATGTTACACCGAAGTGCAACTTCCCTCGTGTCGGAGCAGGAAGAGGAGGTGGAAGCAGCTGTTCCAAAACAAGAGGGGGCGCCCCTGCCAGAGGGCCGACCCAAGTCTAACGTCCCGGCCCTCAGGAGGACACGTTCACAGTCCAGACAGCAACAGGTCAAATTCTCTGACGACGTGGTGGACAATGGTCAATACTGTGATTTCCCAGTGCGCCAGCCACCGATGAGCGAACGGACACGCCGAAGAGTGTACCACTTTGAGGAAAAGGACCAGGATGTTTACTCCACTCGTCACCAACACCGCCACCACAGGAGACATCGCAGCCGCAAATCCCGCTCAGATAACGCCCTCAACCTTTTGACCAAGGAGAGGGCCCAGATGGGCTACAGAGCAGACCCTAAAGGCAACGCCTCGGCTTCAAGCGGGCACCAGAACTTCCGTGGTCATCCCACCTCTGCAGCCACATCAGACTACAGAATACACGGCCCCGGCATGGGGGCATTCTTGGGGCTGTACGGAGAAGATGACTGGTGTTCCACATGTTCTTCGTCCTCCTCAGATTCTGAGGAAGAGGGCTTTTTCTTGGGTCAGCCCATCCCTCAGCCCAGACCTCAGAGATATTACTACACGGATGATTTGCCCGGCTCTGTGGCCGGCATCTCCACTACCTATGGCCAAAGGACTAAGTCCAAAAAGAAGAAGGGCCACAAGGGGAAAAACTGTATCATTTCCTAGATGCTCTGAACCAATCACCACCTCCTTTCATGTCTACTGTTTTATTATCACTCTTAACACTCGATATTCTAAGATGTTTCTTGAAGATATATCTTTATTTTCCAGTTTCATCGGCGTACACACGGCATTGAAAACATGCCAGTAGAGTAACAATTTAATCGTATTACATATTTATAAATCGCCACCCAACTGAGTTCATGTGAGAGGGAAGATTTTAGCTGTATATATTGTAAAATCAACAAAATGGCTATTTTTTATACCCTTAAACTCATGACATGCTTTGTACCAAAACTGCACTCATGAGTGGGGTATTTATGGGTCACTGTATTGTAAGCAAATCATTGTAATCTGTATAAATGTACAAAGTTAGAATATAAGGATAAGATAGACAAGTGTAATAAAATTATCTATATATCATTAATTGTGTCGTTATTAACTAAAAGACAAGCTCAATTTCAAATTAGAAACACACTTGGCATTTCAGTAATAAATAAATATTTATATAAGGACTCATGAACACTCACAGTGGTTAGCACGCTGCGCTCGCTACGATATCACATCAAACACAAGGCTGGTCGACATAACAGTCAAAAACTCTCCTTACATGATGCTTAAAGGAAATCATGCAAGCGCGAAGCTGCATGTGTAAATGAGGTCACATAGTTCCAAACTGTCATTAATATTAAATAAATGACCACATCCACTTGATTTACTCTCTTGGTTCATGATTCAATGTTAAAAAATTACATCAAAGACTACGTTAACCTGACATCTTCTCAAATTCTATAATCCAAATCTTTTTTTTAAAAAAAAGGAAAAAAAGCATAAAATGGCAACAATCAAAAGCAATCAAAGTCTGGGTGTTTACAGACGGTCAAAAATGATTTGTATTGTGGTAAAATGGTTGGTCAATGTTACATCTCGTGCACGAGTGGTGACCAAAGTCTGTTCCTGATGCATTAACCAATCACAGCTCACCCAGCTCAACACTATTTCCATGTTTTATAGTATTTACACTGCAAAGTAAAACAACACTACATGTGTTGCACGTGAACACTGAAATACGAGAAGGTGCAGGTCGTAGACAACGCTGCACCATGAATCCGACTAAAACCATCTTCTTTAGCGCTGCTCTTGGAGGTCAATGCCGCATTCCAGGTGGCCCTTGGGCCTTTGCTGGAAGAGCAGCGAGCAGACACTGCAGAGTTCCATTGTCGGCTTGGATCTCGCACCAGGGCCCTTCGTTGTGCATGTAACACGTTACTCCACAGGGTTCCTTATCGTGATTCTTATCTTTGGCCTGTGAGGGAACTCTTGTGGCGACGACCGTGCTGTTGGCCTTGAGTTTCCAGTACTGACTGCTGGGGAGAAAAGGGAGGCGGCTTGGCGCCCATCCTGCTCTGATGTAGCCGATATTCTGCCAAACGGTTGGGTTAGAGAGGTGAACGTTGCTCAGTTTTTCACCCTGGGAGGTGTAGAGCTGCAGACGCCTGTCACCTCCTCCTCTGAGATCCTGCTGTGGAGGGCAGGAGGAGCCCTGGAAGTGGAACTTTGCTGGGTTTGAAAGGTTATCTTCTTCTCCAGAGTCGGCCGCCATCTCTCGTTTCCCAGGTTTACATATTTCGGAGCCCGTCCCATCATGTTTTCCACCTCGATGCTCCACAGCTGTGCACTCCTCCTTTCTTTCCTGCTGTTGACCAGCAGCACTGGTTGGCTCGATGGAACAAAGTTGTGGATCATCCCTGCAGACTGGCAGGTCGGAAGAAGTCTGGGGAGCATCCCGGTCGAGCACGTCTCTGTTTTGGTCAGTGGCCTAGAAGTAAAAGACAGAAATCCACTTTATTCATGAAGAACGATCCCTGACAGGTTAGCTTGGTTTAATACAGGACACATATGTTATAATTATCCATCTAATTGCAACTCAGCTGACTTTGGCTGTAACTAGAAAAACAGGAATACCATTTTTACATTCCCTATTCAGTTTTTTCTGGCATCTTTAGCTTGCAGTACCTCGTCCAGCTCCTTCACAAAGTGCCTCAGGTCATCGAGGCAGCGTTGCTTGATCTCCTGCAGGTTCTTATCCAGCGAAATCTGCAGCAGATTATCCAAAGCCGGCTCCTTTTCCACCAACATCTTCACCACGGTGCGAAATGTCTCACAGTCCTGCCTGTAAAGCTGCACGGAACAAAACAATGACGTCAGCCAGGTCGTATCCAGCCTAACGTCGGCTGTAGAAACCTGAAGCCCGAGCGTTTCAAAGCAGAGAGCACGACTTCACAAACACATCAGCACATACCCGTCAACTAAATACACCCAGCTGGGGCAAACCGGTATTTCACATAACAAATGTGTGAACACGGGTGCGTGAACCCGCTCCAGCGAGGGGCAGCAGAGTGTCGGAGCGTGTTGACAGGAGCATTCTTTCACCTTACACTCTAACAAGCTCTCACATTTTTACTGCTTGTCCAAAACGGCTGGTAACTCTTTTACTAGAGTCCCAGGTGTGAGATCACAAACTGCATCACCTGGGAAGGAGCGGCTGAATGGAGGACGTCGACGGGCTCGCAGCTCACCCTCAAAGTCACCTATGCTTTTAACTTTTCATGTGTATTCCTCCAATATTTCAGGCCGGATTGGATTGACAGGAACTCTCTGGGGATATGACCCACTTTCTGAGTGCGGCGTTCCAATCAAACAGTTGCAGCTTCTGCGTTGTGTCCAGACAACCTGACCTTTTCAGGAATTTGAGCTTTTTACAATCAGCTGACGCCATTTAATCAAACGGCAACTGCGTGGTAACAGAAGGGCAACAGAAGCCATCACCTTTCATAAGGCTGAAGGGAAAAATGCTCCCCGTCACTCTAATTCGCTCTGCAGGCTTCAAATGTGAGGTTAACCAGTTGTATTTCAGGGTTTGCTCAGATCTGGGCAGATTTAAAACCACAGCAGTTGCGTAATCTTTAGGAAAGAGGAAGAACTAAAAAACAAAAGCTTCTCGTGTGAATTTTGAAGTCCGCAGGCCGTTATTTGAGCGGTACCACGTTGGGCTGTGACTATAGAAAAATGTGAGTGTGGGAGTGAGGTTGACTGGGCAGCACAAAGAAAAGGTCAAAGAAGCAGAACAGTGGCACGGAACAATAAGCTTCGAAACAATTTGCCACATGGGAGCTGCTCACTGCATACTGGCGCTAATGGGAGGGTTAAAATAAAGCTGTTTACGGTACCTGTTGGACTAGGAACAACCACGGGCTCCGGGTTTCGTTCTCCCTGATAATAACAATGACTTTCAACCCCTCCAGCCTTCAGGTCAGCTCCTCTGTACGGCTTTAACCCTGTTATTCCTCAGATTTTTCCCTGCCGGACCATCCAGACGGTGGTTCCTGCATCCCTAACCCACATTCTGCACCACAGCTCATGAATTCAGAACCACTTCCTCCAGCTGGGGAAGAAGAGGGGAAAAAAAGAAGGGGTTTTGTGCCCTAGCATGCACTGCACACACGGAGCGGCGCAATTCACATAAACTCACACAGAAATATCCCCAGACTGTGGGAGATGTTTGGGCTCGGCTTTAAAACGTCGGCCGATCGTGTCGAGCGAACCTGCGTCTCCACATAATGACAGCGTTCAGCTCCGACCGCGGGGAAGCGAGACGCACGACACGTGTGGCCGCCTGAGCTCAAGGTCAACGTCGATCTCCGAACCTTAACCCTCCCCCCACCTGGGTTAAGATTGAGTTTATTGAGGCCAAATGTGTTCCAGCTTTGATGATGTCAGAGGAAAATGAGCAACATCAGACAAACACATGGTGTGAATCCCAGAAAACAGCAACTCTAATTACTTCAGGTTCATTTTCCATCTTCCAAAACAAGGCTAAAGCCTTTACTGAGCTTATTATATTCATATACCCACGTACCCGAGTGCTGCGTTTACTTACTTTCAGGCTGGCTGCAGTGTTCTGAAATTCCGTGCACAGACAGGAAGGGTGAGATTGACCCCAGTGTGCTCCCCATGTTGTGAGCAAAGGTTGCCAGGAGGTTCCCTGCATTCCCCCTCCAAGAGGGAACAAGAGCTGATCTCAGTGCCCGATATTAAGGGGCCACACAGGGCGGACCGGAGCCCCAAACAAGCGCCACCAGGGTCCTTGAAGAGGGGCCTTAACAAAATGGGCTCTGGCCCAATCCGGATGTTTGCGGAGGGCTGAATTGTGAACACAGCCACAGGAGTGAGGAGATGGGAGTGAGATTACACACAGGGCGCTCACACTGACGTTTAGTGAGGCTCTGTTCAAATGAGTGCTGATGCAGGCAGGGGTCCTGCATAATGAGGGAAGTAGGGTAATGACTTGAGGCCTGGTACACATTAGGGGATATTAAAAGAGCTATTTTAATCACTCGAGCTGCAAGCCGGACCTCTAGATGGAGGGGCTAATAGTGGAAATGGATATGTTTCATTGATTGAAATGATGAATGGACTCTGAAAATAGCTGCCAGGCTTATGAGCCAAAGGAAATGTCAGGTTGTTGTTATTTTACATGAGGATTTATGAAGTGGCCAGTTTGCCCCACGCTCCTCTGCTCTCTTATTTTGAAGTTCCAGGAGCAGAGATGGTTTGAATTTGAACCTTCAAGGACAACAGATTTGCTCATTACCTGAATAAAGACACCAGGCAGACGTCATATTGGCCTTAGCAAGAGACGCTGCAGAGGCCTGTACCTCTCACCACATCTATGGAGGAGCTGGAAACGGCAGGCAAAGCATGTGCGGGTGTGTTAATGCCAAGAAGCGTACCACACAGTGGGTGGGCTGCCTGTCTCCTGCGGGGCAATTCCTGTCCTGTCCTAACGGGAACAGCTAAGTGGCACTGTAGCTCAGAGCCACTCCAAATATCAGCACACAAGAGGCATCACGATCTGGACTTTTTTGCTGACAAATATTTCTAAAACTCAGTCTGGTAATTACACGTGGCACGCCGAGCTATTTCAACACCTTGTGCATCAAAGCTCTGACTCTCTGCCAAATCATAAAGCCGGTGCTGAAAGACACGTCTGGATGTTTATAACGTTCGAGACGAACTTTGTAAGATGGATTTTTTTTTTATGACGAAGCAGATTACTGCACAAATTACAATGAGTTCTTCTACGTGACATCAGAGAGATGCCGACGTTGGCAGCAGCTCCCGGCTGAGTCCAGCACGTTAAAGGTTTACAACAAGTGTTACTAATGGACACTGTTTCAGATCTGGCAAAGCAATTAGGATTCAGTAGGAACTGGTTGTTTGGTGGAACAAATGGAACTACCTTCTCAATTTCCACAGCTTTGGCTCTAATGGCCTTCAAGCGGCGAGCCTTGAAGTCCTCCTCTGGTGTCAGCGTTGGCTCCATGCCGGCAGCCGCCACCTCCTCCGTCTCCGCTACAGATGCAGCAGTTTTTTCCTGGCGGGCCAAAGGTTAAAGGGGGTTAGGGCTGAGGTCGCCGGGTTTAGAGGGCCGGTTCTGATTTCAAAGTGGTTCAAATGGAGACAACCCTGCTCTTTTACAGGTGTTGACTTCTTCTTTTCATACGTTATTACAGTCGCCACATGGCAACAGTAAACCTCACCCAGCGACCAAACAGAACAGCTCCTTCATTAGGAGACCTTTCCTGAGAAAATCAAGTTCTTCAGCCATTTACAAGCATAAAAGGGATGAAATTGCATGTTCACTTCAGGAGATCGGTACCCTCCTTTAGACCCCTTTAGCTATTTCATTTCTTTTTAAAAAGTGAACTATTTCGCAGGTCATTTGACAGGAATTGGCCCAGCTATGCTGCTGACTTTATTGACCGGTTTACCGTTGAGGAGGACGAGCTTTGCTGATCTTCCTCCACTGAACTGGTGGAGGTTTGGTTCGCAGGCTCGTTTGGCCGAACTGTGGAAAATAGAGCAAAACAAAACATTCAGTTCCGACTCGGAGGAGCTGGACCTAAAAAGCACAGGAATATGTGGCAGCATTGTTTCGTTTCATTTCTGGTTCCTCGCTGGTTTCTGTCTGACTTCGGTTCCTCTCTCTGTCTGTCTCTTTTCTGTCTACGCTGGAGCGTCTAAGTTGCAAAATGCAATGAAAGGTTTTAAAAATACCCTGCGGAACACGCACTTCATACAGCGAACAATGGTGATTATGGTGTAAACTCTGTGGAGATGATTGTTTTTTTAAATATACTCCTCCCACACATTGTCTTTAGCTGGCTCCCATCTGTCCAGACCAAAAGAAAGGCAGGCTAAACTGGCTTGTTTGGGTTTAAAATGGTGGAATCTCAGTGTTTGAAGAGAGACAAAAAGAAAAGCTTATTTTATGGTGAGTGTGAGCTGCAGTAAAAGCTGTCAGATGCTGTTTTTTAGACTCTCCAGACAGTCTCAGAGTTCTGATGTCTAAATGTAGCTGTGTTCCAGCTGACTGCACGGCAGATGGCTAAAATGTCTGCTAATGCACAGAGGCTCCACGCAGCCCCTGTTTAACTTCACGATGATGCATTTAGACACTGGAGAGGAGGCGTCCAGCGGTGTCCTCACCTCCGCTGACACCTGGCCAACTCCCCTCTGCAGCCCGTTGGCTTGGGGACGTTACAAATAATGAAGCTCCTCAGACAATTCCAGCGCGCCAGCATCCTAAGTACAACCACATGAAGCCTGCGGACTGTAACGTGCGGTAGCAAAGCTGAGCAGCACCCAGAGAAACCTGCTGATCTCCCAAAGAAAGGTTCTTTTCAGTGTTTACATCAGCAGACAATTGGATGTCATGACGGAAAGGTTCTGTTTCTGTAAGGATGACCAGCCCGGGTGTTTCTCGCCAGTAGCAGTCACCACTGATCAGGAGTGTGTAAAACCAGACTTTCAGGGCAGCTTCTGTGTGCAGATCTTCCTTTTTTCCTGCGTACTTTGCTGTGTTGACTTTATTAGTATCCCAAATGGGAATGACGGCGAGGGGGGACGTCTGCTTGCACAGCTTCAAAGGCTGCTATAACATGAAGCTTTGCTTCCAGAGCATTAAGGCGCTCCGTCCTCCTTCACTTTCTGCCCCACTTAAACATTTCTAATGTCAGACGGCTTTAAAGCCAAGACTCGATAATAGTTGTGCAGCGAGGATTTACATTCTGAAATTCCCAAACTCCCACTCGAGAAAAGCCAGGTTGAGAATTCAAAGCCAAATGACCCCAATAAACCGGGAGTATCCTTTTCCCTGGCCTCTTAACGGGTTATTGTAATTAACATCCTAACGTGTTTCAGGCCTGTGTGACCTCTGAAAACAGATGCTTCACCTGGACCCGTTTCTTCCTCGGCTATTTTAATCTCTTTAAACTTTTCAAATGAGCATTTTGTAGATGTTGCGCCAGGTTTTATCATCAAACAAAGCAATATTGGTATCAGAGGAGGGTAAATGGCTCATATTATCCATGCTTCTTCAGGTTTTGCGTGCTGGAACCAATCGGAGTCTCGGGTATCGCGGCGTCCTGCTGTGCTGCCGGGCGTTACGCAACCTTCAAACATGTTTAAAAAATATTCAATTCCCGGACTATGACCGCTTGATTAGAAACACGCTGTGGAACTAAATTTCAGAACAACTGAGATCAAAGTTCTGGAGTCCTGACGTCACGTCGCTACCTTATGAAGGCCGGTGACGACTCCACACTTACAGATTTTTTGGGGGGGTGGTTCGGTAGCGTCTCTGTCCCTGTCGGGGGTGAAGCTCCTGCTGCTTGTGCTGGATCCAGAGCGGACCGGAGGCTGAGACTCCCTGCTGGATGGAGAGCGCTCCCTCTTGCCGCCCGCTGGTGCAGCACTCCTGTAGTCAGCTCTGACGGGTCGATCACGCCGCACAAGAGGAAAACTGTAGTTTTTAGAAAAACCTACTGAGCTCGACTGGAGGGACGAGCCAGCTTCAAATTACTCCCAAATTTTGAATCAACCAGAACCTTTTTTTCCTGTCCAGCAGCTGGTTTTGAGGAGGGCCTGACCCCCGACCTCTCTTGCGGAAATGGGGACCGACTCTGTTCTTCCTGAAAAACACCAAATATACGGATAAAACCAGGATTGTTAGAGGAACCTGATTAATGCAGCCGTGAATTAGCTAACGTCACATTATTGCACGGGCTCCTGAGGTTGCTGAGGTCTTTCCTGAAGACCTTTGTCAGTGAGGACTGGCGAGTGTTTAATGGAAAACAGGAAACACAACCTGTTCTGCAGCACGTTGCTTTGTTTGGAGGTCCGGCAGCAACTGCCTGACAATCAGGCTAAATTTGACCTTTTGTCAGCTTTATTCATCAGCTGTAGCTCCGAGTCTACAGAATTTAACTCAAAAATGACCCAAAGGCACCTGGTTGTCCCGACCTCTGCCTGAACTCCTGCAGCATTTCAAACAAGGAGCAGGTCTAACAAGGCCTCTTACTTTTACGACTTATGGACTGTTTGAAGTAGCCAAGACGCAGCCTGTCGTTAGCTCCCACTGGATTCGCCATTGTCGTCCACGCAGGACACAGCCATGATCAAAAGGCTGAAGAGATGGTGACGTTAAAACATTTCCCAGCCACACAAGAAAGACCTTAAACCTAATCATAAGATGGGGGGGGCTTTACTTAGGACATCAATTACAGCCTCCAGTCTGTTTGGGTACGATGCCACATGTAAGTGGATTTAGGGATATTCTGACATTCTTCTCTGCAGATCCTCTCCAACTCTGTCAGGCTGGATGATTAGAATTAAGGATGAAAAGCTCATGACTGGTTCCATCAGAGTGGAGAGTTCTTGTTTCCCACAGTTTGAGTCCTTTAGCAGCTCTTTACAAACTCCAGGTGGGCTTTCAGGTGTCTTTTACAGAGGACAGGCCTCCACCAGGACACTCTGCCATAAAGTCCAGATGGTTGACCTTCTGGAACTTTCTTCTATCTGCAAGGGCTCAGCCAGAGTTACCACTGGGTTCTGGGATATTTTATTGTAGCATAAGGGTTTGCCTCACCTGGTCAGGAGATGCTAAAACTCTTTATGAAATAAGGGAATTTCCCAGAAGTGAATTTTCTAGACTAGACTTTCTGAAAAAAAAAAACTCAAGACAATTTGGAATAATGCTTTGTTATAAAAGTAGACACAACGGATGATGGTAAAACCGATGACTTATTGTGAGGAGTCTCACTTTGAGTGTAATAATTGTTTCAAATGCGAGTCTTTGTCTCCACCTAGTGGACAAACCAGGACACAACGAACAGGTCATACCTTGAGTTTAGTTGGTGCCTTAAATCCTGTCTGTTATAACGTTGGTTGAACGGAGCATCCTGAAAATGTTTTGAAAATATTTAAAGTCACAATTTTTGCCTTGTATAGAAGCAAGCCATCTCAAACATGCGCCATTGTCATTTATTTGCCTACAATCTCAAACGGTAAACAATAAAAATGACTGCCAACTGAATATCTTTGTTTAACGTGGTCGACCTGTATTGGCAGCTACGACTGTAACAATAAATAAATACTCACATGTCGCAGGGGTGGAGAATTTCTGTGAAAATTGGGGTTATCAAAGTACTGCTGATCACTGGATGGGTGAAAGCCTTCGTTGTATTGCTCGCAGGCGTAGTTTTGGGGACCGTCGAACCACTGGTCGTTACCAAAGCCTCGCTCAAACTGCTGATGAACGGGACTGTGTCTTTCAACAAAACCAAGGACTCGGTGGACCGTCACCTGATAAAGCGGATTTTACAGAATAAAGGATAAGGTCAAGATTCAAACTCATGGTAAACAAGGTTAGACAGCTTGTGCTCAAAACATTCATCGACAGAACTGGCCCTCCGTCATGGCTACAAACGATGCAATTTTAATTTTGTAAAATGTAATGTGATTCATTTAAAACAGAGAGAAACACACCAGAAATAGTCAAAATGCATAAATGGAACAAATAAAGATCTCAGACCTCTCGTGCATCCATTGGTGAGAAGTGCTCCGCATATGCTTCTCTAATAGATCTGCGGCCATGCTGAAACGCCACTGCACAGATCGCCACATGGAAACAATGATTTAGTTACACATGGACAACCTTTCTACTCTCCACCCCACTTTTCTTTAAAAGAGGACAGAGCAGGTGTATTAACCAGGATGGCAGCACAGCAATGTTCTACAAGGAGTCAAGTTAATTGATGACTAATGAAATCCAGGAGAACAAGATCTAAACTTTAGTTTGAGTTTGCATAAGGCCATGTGGATCAGGGATGACTTGACAGAACTTTGTCACAAAAACAGAACTGAAAGCTAAATTCCCTTTACTAAACCGTCTCCTGGGTTAGTGATCAGAGAAGAGTTGCTTGATGTAAATGAACCCAGTTTCTTCCCTGATGGCAACAGTCTCAGCTGAAATCAGCACTTTGAGCTGCTTTTGCTGGCCTGTTGTAAAAAGGTTTTACTGCTTCGACACTAGTAGTGTAACAGATGTGATGAATGAATGCTCGGTAAAGGGCAGTCTATGCTGGGGTCAAACAGATGAATTGTTACAAATATAGGTATTATCATGCAATAACACATGCAAACTAGAGTTGTTTTCCACTTACTGTTGAAGAAGCAAATTGTTTACACTCTGACATGCATTGGATGCTTCAGAATATGACCAACCTAAGAAGGGGAAAAAAGCCTGGTTAGCCAGACTCAACATATATTATTCACCCCACTCATCCCAATCCCTGCACCATCCAGAACAATCCACTACATCTAGGTGGACAAATATGCAGCCAATTCAATGCATAGTTGTCCTGACAATACAGTATTTTAAACAATATGTCATACTCTTAACTTTGCTCTCTACGGAGAGCGTCTGCTTCCTAGCCTCATATACATCATATATCCAATGTTATCAGGCTTATTAAAGCATGATCAAATGCATTTTGAGCTTTGCCATAGCAGAGAAGCATGGTTTCACGCACAAACACGATGCGCAGCTGTTACATAAAGGAATGATTTGACTGAGCTATGTGAATTTAGTCTTTGCACCGAGGCATAGATGCCGGTTATATCGCCATGCAAACCACACGCTTGTTAAGATTAAAGATTATTATTCAACACTGTGTCGTTAGCAAACCTTCATTAGCAGACCATTAGCATCAATGCAAAACGGAAGTAATGGCATCTCACTCACCAAACACTGATTTAAATTCTGCTGACACAAAGAGCGTATTATGTTTTCCAACTTATCCAACCACTGACGTAGGCTTATGAAAATTTACAGCACAAAAGCTATTTTGCAAGTGGCTTCATGGCCTTTGGATACATTTTAATGCAGTTGCTGCTTCTGCTTGTTCTTCTTCTTTTTTTCTCCTCCTCTTCTTCTTCTTCTTCGCGTAGTAAACTATTTCTCGCACAGCCTCGCCCCCTAGTGGCAAAGATATGAACTAGCGAGTTTGCAAACAGAAGTTTTAAAACAAAATGCAGAGGACATTTGTGGATGCGTGGATGAACATGCGTCATGTGCACGTTAATTCTATAGTCGTATCATTTTCAACGTCTTTTATTTCAACCCTGGAGTTGGTAAAAGCGGTCACACTTTGTGGGCTCTGTTGTGATTATCTTCACGCTGATTGGGTGGCGCCACGTCACATGACCCAGCGTCGTCCGACCGGAGTTTCTCTCCACGACAGCTGAGCGGCGGATAAATGCGTGTTTTCATCCTTAACAGCGATCATTTTTCAACCGCATTGATTTGATACTTCTTAAATGGGAGACAAGAAGAGTCCCACAAGGTAAAACTGTCGCCGATATCCCAATTAGAGCCTTATTAAGAGAAGCCTCGGTCAATGGATGGAGCGCTTGTGCTGTACTGCTCATGGCGGCTGTTTGTTGCTTTATCACAACTATCCGCCGTGGAAATACGATTTTGAGCCGAAAATGTCGACCTTTCCTCTCCTTCGATGTGGCGTTTACACGGTGTTTCTTGTTTTGTTTTCGCCTTAAGGCCAAAAAGGCAGTCAAAGCCCGCAGACGATGGTTATTGGGACTGCAGCGTGTGCACGTTCAAGAACAGCGCGGAGGCGTTCAAGTGCCTCATGTGTGACGTCAGGAAAGGGACGTCAACCCGGTAAGAAGAGACGAGCACGACCACGCACGCGTTTCACGCGCACAGACAGTTAAATGTTCAGACACAATCACGTCGGCTGCCTTCTGGGTCAGCAGCACCGAACTCCAGTTCGGGTTTAATTCTGACAGGAAGTGAATAGATTTACCAGAAATGAGCTGTGACGGATAAATTTACATCCTGCCACCTCGTTTCCTCCAACTGAGGCATCTCTTAGCCATTAGTTAAAGGTTACCGTAGCAACGCACCCTGGTTTCCTGTGTTCAGCATCAACTCAACAGTGGTAAATGTAGCCCAGACCTCTGGGGAAAGGTCTCAGTGGTTCACCAACATGACTAACCAATATATTGTGTGAATTAAATCCACTGCCATGAGACTCCTACTATTTTGACTTTTCACCTCTCATCTGAAAGGCTGTTGAGCTCCGCCGACCAACAGTCAGTCACAGAACAGAACCTTTTTGCCCTTTTTTGCTTTGCATTAAAGCAGCAAGATGGACAGAGATGCACGTTTTTCCCCAGACACTTTTATCCCCGAACAACAGAACTACACAATGGTGCCGTGCATGAGAGGTTAAGGTCGAGGAGACGCTGGAAGGAGACAGGAGTTGGTCTTCCAGTTGAGCCATTGTGAATCCGTCCAGTTCCCCTTTGTGGTCATACTGAGTTACACACTTCATCGTTCCCTTTTTGTCTCTTTCAGAAAACCACGCCCCGTCTCTCAGCTGGTCGCACAGCAAGTAAATCAGCAGTTCGCACCGCCCCCTCACAAAAAAGAAAAGAAAGAAAGGTCGGACAGGAGTGAAAAAGAGGTGGCGCTGAGAAGGAAAAGCAGTAAAAAGATGAGGTATTGTCTCCGTCCATCACCTGTGGACGCTGGGGTTTGCCATTTCTCAAACTCTGTGGTATTTTCCCCCTCTTCTTTGGCAGACCGAGATTAAAAAACATAGACAGGAGCAGCGCCCGACACCTGGAAGTGACCGTGGGAGATCTGACTGTAATAATCACTGACTTTAAAGAGAAGGCCAAACCGGCGCCCACCTCGGCCAGCGCAGCCTCGGCCGACCAACACAGTCAAAGCGGCTCCAGCTCCGACAACACGGAATGAATCAGGTCACCCAGACCTCCAGAGAGACAACTATAACATGCACACTCAAAGAAAAATACTAGAAATACCAATAGAAATGCATCGTCTTCCATTCGAGGTTCTATTTTCCACTACTTTTTTTTTTAAAGATGAATTTATGAGTCAGGATTTGTGCTCAGCGTGATGAACAGAGAGCAAGCGTAGCATTAAAGGCTGGACGTCTGTAGAACTCTGCCACATGTTGTGGTGATTATTGCATTATGAAAGAAACCATGAAGATGCCATCCAAGCCCTGCATTTTCGTTTATTTGCACTTAACGGCACGCTGTGTTTGTACTGTTTCGTTGCCAAATGTCCACGCCGTCACCAGTAACTCCTCGCGTCTTACGCCCGTCATTTGTCTTATTGTCTTTGACCATTTGAGTGGAAATTCTCCCACTCTTCTCATGGATGTGATTAAGTTAAGCACTATTAAATCTGTGGATTGGCTTAAATTGTAAAATAATGCTCAATAAAATCAACTGTAAATAGTTGGAGGGGTGTGTTGCAGAGGGATTCTTTTCATACTTAAAATAGTTTTTGCTTCTACGGACGTCATTACGTAATCTTCATCACAAATCTGAAGCATGCTCCACACACACGCACACGCACTGCCGTGGCTGATAAATGGGATCAGGCGTGTAACAGCTGTAGGTGGAGCTGAATCTGCAAACACCATCCGTGCTCTTCGGCTTACTTTCTGCCTTGATTTATGATGCACTAGATTAGTTAACCGGTACAAAAGGTGGCAGCTATGACCAGCAAAAATGTACAGTTAGCACAAAACGCGTGAAGCGCAAAATGCGATGCTATCTCCACGCATTCCTCCTGTTTGCGTTGCTCCCGGTGCTCTATGTGCTCAGCCAGATCGCCTCCACCTCGCTGGTGCACAGGGAGGCCCGGAGCCCGACCCAAGAAGCGATCCACCGGAAGAGCGGTCACGACGCCGCGAGCGTTCTCAGGCGAGGCCCAGGTCTGGCAGGCCTCTGTGAGCGTGAAGGGTTTGACAGGTAGCGAACTTAACTTGTTCCAGAAGGCTGGTGATTTTACCCCCTTCGTGGCTTTAGATTCATTAACAGCATCTATGGAGTGAGTTTGTAACATTTACCGGGACGGAACATTTGCTGTTTTCCCGTAGACCTTAGCTGCATGCTAAGCTAAGCTTATTTTAGCTAAGCTAAGCCAAGCCAATCTTAGATAATTAGCCTAGCGTTAATTAGCTTTAAAAAGAAAAACAGTATGTGGTTCTGTCTAACATATCCCACTTTTTAACAAAAGGCCATCAATTCTTTTTCATCGTGTTTTATTGAAACTTTGGCTCTCCCACCTGTTAACAACTTGGATTACCGATGTGATTACCATATGTGATGTTACCCCGCTGCTTCATTAGCTTTTAGTCGCATTTGTTAAATGAGGAATGAGCCGAGTGGGTAAATGTAGCACGGTGGTGCTACAAACGATGGTGTTTTAATTCTGTCAGGGGTAAACCAGTGCCTGACTCAAGGTGGAATCCGTATGGGAGACTGTCTGCGGATGTTTGTGGAGTGAACTGCGTGGTGGAATCTCCTCTTAGGTATGAATCTTGTGCATCATTTTGAAAGAAATGTCCTCTTTTCTAACCACAGCATCAGCACTTTCCCCTCCTTCACACATCAGCCCACTGAACTTTATGCTCACATTAATTTAGTCTCCATCTTGATTGGAGTTAGCAGTGCAGGATATAAGAACTTCCTTATCAATTGAGCTTTTTCCTGGCTCTTAGAGGGCAACCAAGCGGGGCAGGGAAGCATCATCAGGATGAGAGAAGCCACCTGGCTGTGGTGGCCTGTGGCCCCCGCCTGGAAGAGACTCTCACCATGTTGAAGTCGGCGCTGCTTCTCAGCAGGAAGCCGCTGCACTTTTACATCTTTGCAGAGGAAGATCTACACGACAGTTTCCGAAACACTGTAAGTGTCCTTCTCTGCAACACAACCGCGTTCCTGTGCATTTTTTTTTTGTATATTTAAAAAAAATACTGCTTATCTTTTCTTGAAGCTGAACTCCTGGCCCGGAACAACAAGGTTTAGTTTCACCATCTACCCCATCACGTTTCCCAGTGAGAATGGGAAGGAGTGGAAGAAGCTCTTCAAACCTTGTGCCTCTCAGCGGCTCTTCCTGCCAGTGGGTCTGCAATCCACTTCTAGTCAACGTAACCTCGAGTGGCTCCTGTGAACGCGTCTATTTTGTGGCCTGTGTTCCAGCTGATCCTGAAGGATGTGGATTCTTTGCTCTACGTGGACACGGACATCATATTCCTGCAGCCGGTCGAGGAGATCTGGGCGCTGCTTTCTCGTTTTAATTCGAGCCACTTGGCTGCCATGGCGCCAGAGCACGAGGAGCCGCGCATCGGCTGGTACAACCGCTTTGCCCGTCACCCTTATTATGGCAAAACTGGAATCAACTCGGGGGTCATGCTCATGAACTTGACACGCATCAGGGAAAAACTTTTCAAGGTATTTCCTCTCTCTCTCTCTGTCTCTCTCTCTGTTGATGGTATTTTTCAAAAATCTGCACTTAGTTTTCAGAGATTTAGTCACTTAGTAATTAAAGTGAGCGACATCAGTGAAATACATTTTCAAAAAGCTGTATTGACGTGTTAGTGGGTTTAATGCATTTAATTAATCGTTTAGCAATATATTGAGGGCCTAATTGATTAGAATCAGTTAAATGCAGCCGTACTTCTGTAATTGACCAGCAGAGGTCACTGTCGTAGCGCTAAGAAATATTCAAATGATATGAAGTTCTAAGACAAGAGTTACACTTTTGGATCATGGTTATCCAGATTTAAATTAATATATCTGGTTGCTAATTTCCTCTAGAATGACATGACGACAATGTTGCTGCGCTGGGAGGAAATTTTGATGCCTCTTCTACAGAAGTATAAACTCAATATCACCTGGGGTGACCAGGACCTCCTTAACATCATATTTCACCACAACCCAGGTAAATATGCTCATAAATTAAAATGATTTTACGGCGCGTTTAGATTAGATAAACACCTGCTTCCGGTTCAGTCGCGGTCACATCGCTCTTGTGTGTCCCAGAAAGCCTCCATGTGTTCCCATGCCAGTGGAACTACCGTCCAGACCACTGTATCTATGGCAGCAACTGCAGGGAAGCAGAGCATGATGGCGTCTTCATTCTCCATGGGAACCGGGGAGTTTTCCACGATGACAAACAGCCAGCTTTTCGAGCCGTCTACGAAGCCTTCCTCAAGGTAAAGGCTTTCTCCCTGACTGCAGCTTTTGGTCACAAACGTCTCATTTAAAGGTTCTAAACACAGCAGAAAATGCGTCTCTTCTTCACGGGTTGTTTCCCATGATTAGTTTCCTTTATTTCTGGTGCCTCTGCTTGATTGGAGGGCTGTTGTGTCAGTAGACATGAGGAGAAACATTTTCCTGTTATTACATTATCAATAAACCCTCCAGCTCATTGCTTTTCTCCTCTGGCCTCTTCAGACCACCAGCACTTAATCAATAGTCTGTTAAACATTTGCATCATCCTGTTTGCCTCACCTCTGAAATGACTGCACTCTTGTCTAAAGGAGCTTAAACTCTGGAGGGCTGGAGGTGTTTTATTCGTGGTTCCAAACAGAAACAACACAGAAACTGCTCATTTCAATGTTGCTGTGGATTTTATTTTAAATTTTATTCAGAAGAGAACCATCATGATGCCCTCCTGCTCTGTAAATGACGTGTTTTTGCACTCGAGCCTGATTTCACGTTGTTGCAACAGCTGCCGAGGCTTCTGAAAACGCGAATCATCAGAGCTGCGGCATCTTTAAGCGCTGCTGCTGCCTCCCCTGACTGGAAAATGAAGGTAGACTTCAGATTCTACAACGCACGGCCTGTGTCAGATTTCCTTTTTCGGGAATTTCCCCGCCGCTGTACAGCTTTGATCGGCCGTTTTTAGAGTTCAGGTCAACTCGCAGGCAGCCAGCGAAGAGGCTTCATTAGCCGTCTGCATCCATTACCGCCACGGGGTCCGGCCCGGCCACCATCAGGGCTGGCAATGTTCTCAGCCATTAAGTAAACGAGCCGGCTTCATAACGGCGCTTGGCCACAGGGTCTCCGTCACCCTGTCCAGCAGCGCAGGCGCAAATCGAGCATCCACGTGAGGCCCGTTTCACGAAGCTGCCGCAAAATAAATACAGATTCAATGAACTTTCCCTCCATTTTTTTGGAGCTATTTCTCATTTCCACCCCTCCACAGTTGGTCACGCTCCCCCAGCCTGCAGTACCAGCGCCACCATAACCCACCCAAGAGCTGCACAAGGTTTAGTGGTGATGACCTCACGATGGCCAACAGTCTGCCCAAAAAAATCAATAGGCTGTTAATGGAGCCTTACTGCCGACCACAGCATATGAAAGATAACGAAGTGTGTTGGAGTGACCTGAGACCTGCGTTTGAGTCCAGCAGCATGTTGTGAAGCTGTAATTGTTTTTTCATTAACACCAAAGCTGTAAAAAAAACTTTATTTATACAGAGATGAGCTACGAACACATGGCTGTTAACAGGAACGAGGATTATTGATTAACATTCCGATTAGTCCCAGGGAATAAATGATCCCGCACCATCCAAAGTGGCCCCCCCCACCCATAATTTTCTCTCCAGTTCCAGTTCGGCGAGGACATGGAGACGTCGCTGCTGCGGCCGCTGAGCGCGCGGCTGCAGGGCGCCACCAGCACCTACTGTGGGAGAGCCGCTCACCTGTTTACCAAGAAGCTGGAACGCAGCGTCCAGTCCGTCCAACGAGACGTCGCGCAGAGATGAGGGGCGGAGAATCCTGGAGACGACCCGGCCCAGGTCACCGTCCGCTCGGGGGGAGGGGGGGCTGCGGAGTAGGTGAGGCGTTTGCTTTTAAACCCCATTAACGTGGGGACTCGTACTCCCCTCATGGAACATGCACTGTAACCACTTTGGCCCAGTAGAGGTTTTACACTCCAGACTCGGTTTCTCATGGTTCAGACAATCAGAATGTCACTTTAGACACTTTTCTACTGGGGGAGACTAAAAACATTCCTGTTCTTGTTCTGTTAAGAGTCCTTTATTAGAGCTTTAATATAATCTGTTGCATTTTTAATATTTGTTGTCCCTCCGGTTATTTTACCTCCGTTTTTATGCAACAAAATGATTTTCTTTGTGCGTTTTTATTATTCCATAATGTTGTGTGAAAGGAAAGGATTTTTAATCTGTGTTCAATTGTGTCTGGAGCGTTTGGAGACGGGGAGAGAATCACAGTATTGATTTTGAGGACGCTCATCTTTCTGTTCAATGTATCGCTGAGAATCGGCCTTTAAGTGTTCATCGATGTCAGTGAATGAGAGATCTGCCGTGTTGACGCCTGTGCTCGCGACGAGGTTCAATTAAAGCCTGTTAACACACTTTTGAGGAAAACTCCAACCCTTGTGGCTCTACTTTTTGAATCGAACCCACACCCATGATGCCATTTCAATTCAAATGTTTTGTGTCTAATATTTGTTCTGAACACATCTCGCAGGTTCGGCCGGTAAAAGCTCGGCCTGATCTGTGTCGGGGCTGATAATGGCCGTCCTGCAGCACAAACTATTGAGCAATAACAGAGTTCCAGACTTTGTTTCATTGAGCAACGTTATGGCCGTATTAATCAAAGCCTTCAGACCTTGAGCCAATTTCCTCCTGCTCAGCGTTGCTTGATTTACAGACTATTAAGGACTAAAGGAAAGAAACGCGATTCTCTATTAAACATTTATTAGAGTGGGAGTTTGAAGCAGTTTATTTGCCTCGGCAAAACAAACCACACCTGCCATTTCTCCTCTGAAGTGATTACATGTTGTCAGAGATGATTAGACGCCCTCTCTGAGATGGAGCGGCACCAGAAGCATATTTCACTTTTAGGGCTAATAGTGCTGCGGCCCGCATCGCTCCTGAGCCTAATGGTCATTGGCTCTGCTCTAACTGCTCCTGCCAATGGATTATTCATGTTATTGCTTGTAGTACTTGGCCCCTGCGATGTTCGATAGCGAGTTAAAGCGCCGGCATCATTTAAAACGGCCCAACGCGGACTGAGCCGGGTCAGGCAAAGTGGAGTCCTGCTCTGTGGAGAGCGGAAGCAGCGCCGCGTAATAAAGGCGCTAATTTATTGGGTATCGACGCAGTTATCGAGAGTCTCACCTCTCTCCTGTAAATTAGCCAATGCTTAGCAGGAGGTAGCTGGAGACAGGAGGAGGAAGGGAATCGAGGCCTCCACCACTGAAGGTCTGACTGACCCCCGGTGGGCGGCGCCAGGGCCCCCGGTGGGCGGCGCCAGGGCAGACGTGGCGTCTTTTATCGCCGTTTGGTATTATTACACTGCCTGATATTGTTTTGGGTGGGTTTATTTTGTAAATGTCAGATATTTGTGCAGCTTTTTTGCTCATCGTCGCGCCACGTCTCAGGTACACGAGGCTGCGATGAGGAAACGATTCAAACGACCTCACGAGGTTTCTGCCACCGTGAGTCTTGAGCATGTTCTGATCCGCGCTGCTGTGATGGTTTATTAATCGCGGCAACCCGAGCAGAGTTTGTTGTTTACTCTTGTTTTTCCCATCAGTCGCCTCTTCTCTCCATCTGGTCTGTTCTCCCGAGTCCTCCACCTCCTCTGCTGTGGGTCATTTAATCGTCTTCCTCATGCATCCCCTCCTCCTCCAGCATTTCCTAATGAAGGTATCGTCCTGGGGCCCGCAAACACCGGCTGATCCATTGACTGCTGGAGCGGCTCGACCTGTGCGCGGAACCTTTAATTGTTTTCTTCGGAGCCTGACAGGCGGAGAAGCGTGATGGATCTGCGGGCGGCGTTTATCTCTGACACGGAAGAGGACGCTCCTGCGCGTAAACGCCCAGAGCTCCTGTAAACGGAGCCGGCGCTAATGCTTCATTTAGATGGCTGCATTTCCCCTCTTGGTTCTACACCAGAGGCGCTCCTTCATTTTGGAGCCGAAGAGCATTCCGAGGAAATCCCCGGAGCGAAATGGGCTGTTCCGCAAACTCCGCCGGTTCCCACAAATCTCTCCCGCCACTCCAGCCGCTGGCGGTGACGGAGGTGTGAAATGAGCCGCCGCTCTCGGGGTAACGGACCCGGCCCTCATGTGGAACCCATTAGAACAATGTAATCACAGGCTAATTTAAGATTCTATTTCTTGCGCTGTGGTGTTTTTGGAACGCCAAAATAGATTAATCAGGCATATTAGAGCCACGGTGCGATTTAAGGGTACAGGGTTTAAATCGAAAACGGGAGAAAGTGTTCCGCACATGTTAACATAATATTAACATTTAATCCTTCTTGGAATTTGTCTTTAGAGACGTGCCGGGTTTGAAGGTGAGTTCTGATCAATGTTGCTCGGAACCTCTGCAAATAGGTGAGAATTCCAAAGAGGAGCGATTGATCCGTTGGTCTGAACCAGCCGTTATTGTTGAGATAAATGAGAGGAAAACTGTGCCTCCTTTGTTTAAAAAGTTCCCCATCAGGACTTTAGAATAACCCAGTTTCAATTAAGAGTTTAATTGGTATCGTCCTGGGACCCGGAGTAAGTTCCTGGTTTGTACCTTCAGGGTTATGCTTCATTCTCTTTCATTATCTCGCTCTTTCCAACATGGATTTCCTTTAGCTTCCCCCGGCAGCCCCCGACTCGATATTCCTGCCGTAAAGGGGGGATCAATGGAAGGTCAACTTGAAACTGTTTCATTGACTGAAACATTTACACGCGCTTCCACGCCAACTTCTGTCGCTAATACTGAAATGATTCACTCTGCGCTTCAGGAGAAGTGGAGCAAAGCAGATTCTGGCCTTTCCTGGACTAAAGCAGACAACATCTATAACGTCTGAGACTGATCGGAGGCAGAATATTTGCATCTTTATAAGACTTGACTGGCAGGTCGCTAAGAAGATTAAACTCTAATCCTGTTCACAGATCAGAGCTGCTCCGTGACATTGGGAGATCGTTTAGGAAGCCTGAAATTATGATCTGATTTAATTAGCTCAGGGCTTTAGACGCTGATGCTGTTTTACTGCAGATGTGATGGATATTTGGACCTGCTGCTCCAGGAGGGGGTTAAATTTCCCTTTGTGGGTTGGTCTGAGGGAAACCGAAGAGGTCAAAGGTTACAGTAACCACTAAGATGGTCGTTTCCACCTTTGAATACATCAGACTGGAGCGTTTTTGCCGGGTCTGGGATGGCAAATTCTGGTCATTTTGCCTTTTTATTGTGAAATCTCGCTCACTTCCCTAATTGTTTATCCGACTCTAGCCTCTGTTAAACCTCTGAGCAAAGCTGTCGGGCAAGTTTATTCTGAACCATTTCAGCTCCCATTAGAAGATGAGCGTTAAATCTTCCAGAATTTCATCTGAGTGCTGTCTGAGGATGTAGCCATGGCTGTGGCTGCTGGAGGAGGTGATAAGGCCTCTGCTGATTTAAGGCAGCAGTGTTTTGGAGGGGAAACGATGTGCTGCAGCCTCTCTCAGGCTCTGCTTCCTAATGAACCACGATCGGGAGCGCCGGAGCACTAAAGTGATAAAAGAACAGTTTGGATTAATGCTGCCACTTCCAACAAGCTTCTATGACGCTCTTAATTTCATTTAGTGATACAAAACAACAAGGAAATGAAAAACTACCATCATGACGTCGATTGGAATCAGCCTCTTTAGCCACAGACCCCAGATTCGTCTTTGTGCCGCCGCGTTTAATGCAAATTCCGTGTTATTTCCCTGTGAAACGCAAACATTCAGGTCACCCAACGTGAGCGTTCTATCAACCGAGCCGACTGGGAGGCGTCTGCAGACAGAGTGGGGCTTTAATCGTTTCATTTGGCCATTTCTTTGATTCAGTTTTTGATTTCTTATCTCTGAATTATTCATGAAAGCACCAGTCACTTGAGTGTGAGAACACAACGTGACACAGAGGAGTTATCACCTGCAAAATGGGTCTGATATACTGGGAATGACCCGGGACTCGAGTGGATCAATATTTCTCCATCTGATATCGAGTCGTTTTGACTTTGAGGACGCAAAGAAAGTTTTGAGTTTCTAACTTTGTGAACGCGTCTGCGGGTGCGAGCTGCTCCGTCCACCCACCAGAGACTCTGATGAATGATAAAACCTGCTCTGTCTGTTTAGCCTCCTGGGAGTTTCTCATTTGTTCCTCACTGTCAAACGGGCTTTAATCTGGCGCTCCCAGGACGCCAGCGTCTCTCTCTCTGTTGTGACAAGGCTGGTTTACAGAAATCACTCCTTTCTGCTTGGTTGTCTGACTCTGTCGTTATTATTCAGATGCTGGCGTCCCCGGGGAAATCCACCCATCGGAGGCTGCCGCTCCTCTTCTTCCCACATCTTCTCTGTTCTTCTTCTCCTCTCTGTGACTGCAGATATCGTCCTCCCCACCTGTTTTATTACTGACTGGTGCAGTCTAACCACAGCCTGAAACGGTCTTGGCTGTTTTCTTGTGTTTGGAAGTCACCAGATGCAGATCCATTATGGGCTGTGAAGCACATTCAGAGGTGTTCGAGGATGTTATTATGCTGTAATTGAATAATGCCTGGTCGCAGTGCTGGAAACGAAAAGGTTGCCGCATTCCTGCAGAGGAAAAATTGACCAAAAAAGGGTAAATATGAATAAAAGATTGCGCAAAAAGGTCCTATTAATGGATGGAGCTAATTCAGTTTGTTATTCTGGTGCTTTAGTCATTTTTCATTACCTTTTTGCTGCACTGATGTTTGTTAGTGCTCCCAGTGTTTCCTTAAATCACCTGATTATCTGCTCCCAAGGCCTGCCAAGGTCTCGATAGGAGGACGCCGGTGTGTAATGTGCTGTTTGGGATCATCGGGCCCTCGTGGAGAAATATGACGTGCACTGCTGAGACTCATTCATGGGTTTTTAGTGGAGCTCCCGAGATGTCTAATGATATATCTTACGGTATATTACAGTGAGTGAAACAGCGCCCCCAGGATTGTGATGGATTTAATGAGTCAGGTCGCCTGGTCACAAATGGTATTGCAAGCAGATGTGTAGATGATACGCTGTAAACTGAGGCAGAATGTTACACGACTGGAAAACTCAGATAAACCAAGATTTTATCAGGTAAACTGCCAATGATATCGGGTCCCAAAAGAGAGGCCAGGAAGTTGTCAGAATTAAAACCAAATGACCCGTTTAGTGTTTTTGCTTTGGCAGCAACATAAAATATACGATTAAATTTAGTTTAAGGGCTTGGTTATTACATTTCCCCCCTAAATAGAATTTGTGGAAACATTTCAGCAGAAGATCAGTTGTTTTACAGAACAGTAATTAGTCTGTCTTAAATAAGTTTCTATTCCCTGAGGTTTCCCTCGGACTTAATCAGCCAGGGGTCACAAAGGTTAACGAATCATGTTGGCTGTAAAGGTAATTAACTTGAATAAGCCTTGTCGAGTACTCTAACTCTCCAGGCACGCTCTGAGGAAGACCCTTATTTTATTGAGCTGTTTCGCCTGGAAATGAAAGTGTGTGCGTGGATTATAAAAGATGACTTTAACACTTTGCTTCCTTTGGGTATTTTATAGCCATTTCACTAAAAAAAAAAATTGTTTCTTGCATCCAACAGTGACATCAATATTTCTCTCTTTAGTCCCACTAGAAACAGCTTTTCAAGTCCTCTAAACTGCAAAATGAGTCGATCCTTTCATCACACTAGGTGGTAAAACGAATCCACAGGTCTGATTTCTTTGAAACCGGCCTATTTTGGCTCATTTTGTTCAGTTTATTGCAGTTTTTGAGCACCGGCTGGTTTATTCTGGTTGACCATGAGGTGTCAGAAGTGGAGATTGGTTGGTTATTTCCAGGCTGGTTTTTGGCTGGTTTGGGCTGTGGCGACAGCTGGGTTCCAGGTGCTGCCCCCTTGTGGAGGACGCTGACATTCATCCATCCAATCAGCCAGGGGTCATAAAAGAAGCATCAGCTATGATCCCCCGTCTGCTAACTTAAAGGCTTTAAGCCATTGACTTTTGCTTCCTATTGCCTGAAGACAGAGGTGCACCAGAATCAGTCAGCAATTTGCATTTAGATTGTGCTGCATATTGAAATGTGTGAATGGGATCGTCAAGGAAACGAATAATCCAAGTTGTGTTTCAAGCAAAGTTTTCAGAAGGTCACAGAAGTCTTGCAGAGCCTCAGGTTGTTACCAAATGGTTGGTGGTTTAGAGGCCTGAATGTCTGATATTTTGTCAGCGGGTTAGAAACATTTTTGTAAATGTATCAAATTATGTTTATTGCACGTGATTATAAATTAAAAGTACTTCCATCCTTAATGAATGGCTTTTAACTGGAATTGAGAGATTACGTTTGGCAGCGCATTTCTAACGATAAAGTGAATTTTCTTTGAATTTCTTTTAAATACTAGGAGTCATGCCTCAGTTATTTATTGAAATGTTCCGAATCGCTCTCCGTTTACACAGTTAATCTGTCAGAAAAGCAGATTAAAGATCCAAAAGCAGGGTTTTGAAATGCAGCGTCCAGCAGAGGGGTCAGGTAGTATTTCTGTTTCAGCATTTTATCGCGCAGCATTATTAATAAAGGCCGCGCATTATCATGATTAAAGCCGACGCTTTATCACATTTAAAAACATCGCCATGTGATGAGGGGCGCCTTTTGTCTGAGCTTATCTGCCTTATGAAAAGCAGGGGACTGTTGTTCTGCTCTCTGAAACGATGATATCGCTGAGCAACACCTGTGTCTGAGGGACACAGCTGCTTCTTTCTCTCCGGGATTTCTGTCGTTCGGCCTTTTATGTGCTGGTGAATGCTCCATTCAGCTTGAAGAGAACAACAAACCCAGATTAGCTGCTGTTATTCTGCATCATCTCGGCAAGGATGGGGTAATAATGATCAGTGTTTGTCTGGAAAACCCCAGAAGCTCCTCTCACCTGGCTCAGCCTGCTTTATTTCCCCTTTTATTAAAGTCGCAGCATCTTTTTCCATACGTATATTTCCTGCCGCGGCGTTTTGTGGCCGCGAGGCTTCCGTCAGAAAACCTAGAGGGAATTGAACCGAAGCTCCGAATCGGCTGAATATTGAGAGCGCAGAGAAGCGGATCTGGCCGCAGATTTCATTTGAAGTCCTCCTATATGCAGCCCAGATTCAAAATGTATACTAAATGTATACAGAGTAACTCAATTTTTACACTTTTTCCTTCATGTTCTTGCATTTATTCATCTAACATCCTGACGTAATGGGTGGAAAATCGCCCATGAAGCACTTCTTTAGATAAAAGCTCCTTTCGGCATTCCTGCTGACTCGGCGTTTATGGTGAGCAGATTCTCTGGTTCTGTACCAGGTTGGCTGCTCTCGTATGTTGCACCTGAACAGGCACCATGTTCCATTAGCCCAAACCAATCAGAGACGAGGTTTATATTTATAATCCTGTGCTGGAGGTACTTCATCACTTATGCTGATCAGCCATAGTGACTAATCACAGAAGAGCTCTAATGAGATTAATTTGTGAAAATGGGATACCTTTTTTCCATCCTCCTCCTCTTTCTGTACTGGCGAGATCTGCCTGAGAGACCTGGTGATCCATCAGTGCTGCACGGATTTCTTCTCACAACATAATATCACAATATTTCCGAACAAATGATCAGAGATGCGTATTGTTCCGCTTCCAGACTCGGCTCTTCTGTTAATGGAGCCTTTTTCCTTCTGCCAGGCAGCTGTGAGTCTGATTGTGGCATCATTAAATTAAAAATGTGGTAAAACGCTGTTATTTAGTGGAAGTAAGACATTAAACAGTGAAAGTATCTGCCTGTGTGCTGCGGAAGATGAGGGAAAGATTTCAGATCGCAACCATAGCAACGGTGTCGGATGCAAACGTGCCCTCCAGCGAGAGTGTCAGAGCCGGCGGTGTCATAGTAACGTCCACATTGGTCCCGTAATGAATTTCTTTGCCAGAAGGGGGAGACAAAAGTTCTGTACCCCGTGTTTGATTTGCCAGATCCAAAATAAGAGATTAGAACCAGACGGGCCAGGTTCTCCAGCGTTCTCCATCTGTGCTGGGATGGTTTTTCTGGGACTTCTGGAGTCACGTGCATAATTCCGACAGGTGCTTTTTCCCCATCCTGCCCGCAGCTGCCAGTGAGACCGTTTGCAAACACAACAGAGCTGGCATATAAGGGAGAACAGCTGGTACCACACACACACGCACGCACACACACACACACACACACACACACAGAGGCTGAGGCTGTGCACACTCTCTGAGACGTGCTCTGCCTCAGATTTCAGCCCCTCAGGACCTTCGCACAGTCTCGCTGTCTTAATCCTGTCTGCTCCATACCACCACCGCCTGCGTCGCCATGGTTCCAGTGGACGATTCAGACCGAACACACACCCAGAACCATCATGGAACTCCACGCTGACGGTCATGAGGTAACTTCCTCTGCAGCCAAATCTGACCAGTGTGGCCAGGACAGGCCCAATAACTGTCTTCCACATAAAAGTGATTTATTATCATAAGAATCTGGTTAAAATAGGAAATGATTCTCTCCCGACTGCTGTCTCTGAGATTTACGTGCATTTCTTCCCAAATGCGGGATTAGCCCTACTTTTCATCCACAGCATCGATGCCTGAACCTCATATTTCCATCATTTTCCACTTCCATTCACGCCGGCTGAGGACACTGATGCCCCCGCAGTCGTGGATCAAGAAGAGGAGATGGGGACTGCAGCAGGAGTGCAAGAGTCAGCTCCGGAGTTCTCCTCAAGGGCTTCTTCTGGGCGGTATCTTCACATAAATACTCGTCTCCCACAGGCGAGCCCACTGTTGCACCGTTCAATGGCTGTCCTGATCCATTAGGGGAAGGATAAGAGGGGCGTGTGGCAGCGAGGAGCCTGTAGATCTCCAGTTCTGCCTCCTGACGGAATGAAAAGACTGTTGTGTGGAGGAGTGCACAGCGGTGGCAGGATGGCTTCTCTGGGGCCAAATCAAAAGGCTGGTAAATAAGAATGAAATGACGCCGGGAGGCTGACATTTCGGCTCCGTGAGATTAATAATGAAGGAGATTACAGGAACCTCAGTGGGGCACACAAATGAGACGAACCCCAGGAAGAGTATTAGAGGGCTGACAGCCCGCGTCAAATAACCGAGAGTCCTCGACAGCCGTTGTGAATTTAATATTTGATATCCTTCCATCAAGGAGGCGTCTGGCTATGGGGTTGTCTTTATATCAACACTCCTTTGTAATGAAAGTGCGTGCTGGTTGTCATTTTCACTCCATCAGTGCACGTGGCTGATATAGAAGTGGGAGAAAAAGGGAGACGTCTGAGGATTCATAGGGGACAAGTGGAGGTCACCATTGATTTTTAAACCGAGAAAGAGAGTTTAAGAGTCCTCTTATGTCAAATAATGGTGAGTTTCCTGGTGATGGACGTCTGAAAATGGATGGATAAAGTGGATAAAAGTGTTTTCAAGCATAAATTTGACAGCTGAGGAATCCCGATGTTGACTGACGGGAGGACGACACCAAATCTGATGGAGATTGATGGCCGGACTTAATCAGCAAGCGTTTAGATTTGAGTCAGATGCAAATCCCCCCCCAAAGATACGACAGGTGATAGATGTGTTATTGCCCCGAACCGACTTCATTTAGGCCCGGAGGCGGAGGTGTGGGGGGAGAAACGTGTTGATTTCCCCCCGAGGAGACGGGATCTACATAAACAGGAGAAGATGACCTGCTTCTCTGGGGATTCCTCAGCTATGAGCAGCTCCAGGTTTCAATATCAACTGTGGCATTTGAGCAGAAGGCCAAATGTAAATAACCAATGGGGGGGGCTGGAAAAGGGCATCCAGCCTTGTAGGGAGAGGTCATCACCTCCTGTTTTTACATATGCTGTTTTGTAACCAGGGAAGTCGTCGCGATCTGGATGTAGCTCATTTAGATGCAGCGGAGCTGGGGATCATCTTTAGTGACGCCCTCACCCGAGTTTCCCCCCACTCTTCCCTGGGATGGTTTATCCCGGTGGTCCTGATAATTACTTTTTCATCGTTCATTCATTTTCAAGACTTTCGGTTATTCCTTTACTGAATAACTTTCTTTTTTTTTCCATATGGCCTTTAGGTAAATCCCTTCTCCAGACCCTGGGGAGAGGTCCGGCTGTTTGCTGGGTTTAAGCCCCACTCCCTCCCTCCGGAACCACCCCCAACTCACTCAGCTGGGGGATCTGATCTGATCCAATCTGTTAGGTTTCTATTCCCTCCATCACTGAGCATTGGGCATCAGGCGAGGAATTTATTAATAAATATAAACCAGGCGGCATCAAAATCTGAGAGTTTTTGATTGATGGGTGCTAACACTGATCTACGGTTCACCGCGAGATCTCCCACTGAGTGATATTGATATTCTTTGTGCTCCGTTCCAGGTTTCCAGATTGGTTTTCTTGGCTGAGAAGAGAATATCTGCCGAATTTCTACTGCTGAGACGGTGCCAAGGATGCAGACCTGAGGGGATAAAAAGGTCAGTTCCTCGCTAATACACAGCTTCTGGATTAGAGTGGAGATGTGGGATGGAAGTGCGGTGTAATCTGTTTTTTATAATTGATGGTTCAGTGGCTGAATTGAGGTTAAGTTTTAAATCGGTGTCGGTATCTTTCCAGCAGGAATTGAGATTTGATGGTAGAGGCCATTTTATTGGATGTTCCAGGTGATCCGGAGAGCAGTAAACCTGACAGCTGGGCGTCTCTCGTCCTCCCTCACGTTTGGGGGATGTAGAGCAGCAATTCTCTGGATGAAAGGGAATGACTGTAAATAAATAGTTGATCTTTGGCAGGTTCGACATCTCACTTCATGGCTGTTAAGTAGGCTGGAGCGGATTCATGAATTCAGTTGGGAAGTGGAGGGCAGATCAGATGGAATAACTCTGACAGCTCGTGGAAATACTGATGCCCAGATATTTAAATGTACCTGCAGTAAAAAAGGATGAGGTGAAAGCAGCCAGAATGAGGCTGCCACAGCCTCTCCTCTAATCCCAGAGCAACGATGGACACAAAAGAGAAACATGCATGCGTGGATGATTGTGGGCTCGCAGCAATAGTAGAACATCGTCGGCATAAAGAATAACCTCGCGCTCTGTGGGAGGGTTAGGAAACCAGAGTGTTTTCACAGATTGGGAGTGACAAAAGTGTAACCAGGACCTGCAGCCTCGCCTCACACGGACCCACAGACAGCTCAGCAAAAACAAGAGTCGCCGGGTATAAAGCAGCTAGAAAGTTAGTCAGCGTAGCGCACGATCCCTGGAACGCTCTGGTTTTATATGCTATTGTAATGATCCATGGAAATGGAATGTGCTAATGTGCTTCCTGCTCCTAATGAGGTCAGGTCGTCATTAGAAGACTCCTGTTTAGCTTTTCCCTCCAATGAAATGTGCAAACGAAGGTCTATTTGGGTCCTTAATGCTTCTTACCTGCTGTCATTATGGGCCATTATGTAGCACTTCATGGTTGCTTTTGTGTTTACATCTGATATCAAATCAACATCGTGGCTGTTTGCACACTATTATTTTTTAAATTACATTTTTAAAACATATTCTTCACTTGAGATATTTTACCTATGAACTTCCTTTATGTGTTTGAAGGTTTTATTTTGTTGAAACCAACCAAAGATAGGAAATGAAACGGGATGCTCGTATTGGCAGGTGATATTGAACCCAGCGGCTCACTGATAACCTTGGATTTAATACATTCTTCTGAAAATATGACCGTTTCCATGATGAACAGAGAGAAATGTTATCCCAGCTCCTGTTGAATGGAAATTAATTTGCAATACTCCTGCTTTTATAATAAAAGAGGGCAGAACGTGGTCATGTGTGGGAGATGCAGAGGACAGAACAGAATATTAGTAGAGGATCCTATTCATGAAGTATAAAAGACTTATTTAAATCGGCTTTTGAAAAGCCAACAAAGGAACTCTATTTAATAGCTTATGACGGCAAACCGGCTGGTTTTTATCTGCGAACACACAGCGATGTTGAATAGAGTAGAAACTGTAATAATGAAATTGTTTTGTGCTTAAACTTCCCAGAAAAGAGTAGGTTTCAAAGCGGGTTTGCCACAAATATTGAGCTAAATATTGAGCTATTGTTGAATAGAGGACATCTGGAAATAAAGCAGCCTGTTCTTCTGATTCATGTTAATATTAACACATTTATTGGTTGGAGAAGGGACGATGGAGCAAAACAAGGAGGACGAGGTGGAGGACAGGGGAGAGGAGGACGAGGAGGAGGACAGGGGAGAGGAGGACGAGGCGGAGGAGGAAGAGGAGGAGGACAGGGGAGAGGACAGGTGAGAGGAGGACGAGGCGGAGGACAGGGGAGAGGAGGAAGAGGAGAAGGACAGGGTAGAGGAGGAGGAGGACAGGGGAGAGGAGGAAGAGGAGGAGGACAGGGGAGATGAGGAAGAGGAGGACAGGGGAGAGGAGGAAGAGGAGGAGGACAGGGGAGAGGAGGAAGAGGAGGACAGGGGAGAGGAGGAAGAGGAGGAGGACAGGGGAGATGAGGAAGAGGAGGAGGACAGGGGAGATGAGGAAGAGGAGGACAGGGGAGAGGAGGACGAGGCGGAGGAGGACGAGGCGGAGGACAGGGGAGAGGAGGAAGAGGAGAAGGACAGGGTAGAGGAGGAGGAGGACAGGGGAGAGGAGGAAGAGGAGGAGGACAGGGGAGATGAGGAAGAGGAGGACAGGGGAGAGGAGGAAGAGGAGGAGGACAGGGGAGAGGAGGAAGAGGAGGACAGGGGAGAGGAGGAAGAGGAGGAGGACAGGGGAGAGGAGGAAGAGTGAGAGTGGTTGACCCCCGCGGCCCCTCTCCTGTAGTAACCTATAACGGCGTGCTCCATCCTGAAGGTTGGCGGCGAGAACGACTCCGCTGTGCAGTCGGCTGCGTCTCCTGCCTTCATCGCTCGGTCGCCTCTCTCGGACTCTCCAAGGGTGGCGCCTTTTTTCTGGGACGCCTCCAAAAGTTCTGAATAGTCAGAATACTTTTTTTTATGGTCGCAGCAGAAGAGAAACCGCTGGAATGTCACAAATTTGTGAAGGTAGCAGCTAATAAAAGATTATCGTGCCCTTTCCAAAAAAAGCGTAATCTCATAAAATCTTTCCACACTGGTAGGTTCCACTCTGCCTCCGAATGGATCTTTTTGGTGGGTGGGGGGGGGGGGGCAGTAAGAGGCTACTCATGAAGAATAGCTTTAATTTGCAGTTGCAATTAAGCCCAGCGGGAGATAACTCACCAAAAAAAATCATCATTCTAGGAAAACGCCGATGCGGGAAAAGTGAACTTCTGGAAGTGACACTGGGAATAATGAGGTCCTTCGGTCTGGAGAAGATAACCCCCCCCCCCCCCCCCAACTGGATCCACCAGGACCGTGGAACAACACTGGGAGCAGAGAGGTTTGATGTTTATTTCCACACAATTAAGGCTGGACTGTACGCAGAGTCCGACCCACCATCAGCTCTTACATCATGCTAATGAGACAGGGAGGTGTGCTACATGCAGAGTTGTAGCCTAATTAAACACGTTTGTCAGTCAGGCTGGCCGGAGGTTAATGAACAGAGGAAGGACCCTTTGTGCATGAATGTTAGAGCGGGTGCGATGCATTTAAAGCAAACGTGCCTTTCAGAGTGATCTGTGAGGGTGGCAGGGGACTGTGGAGCAGTGCCACAGGCTGGGGGACTTGACCACATGACTGGGACGTTAACCCGCACAGATCAAAACCTGCCACCCGTCTTTCGCCGAAAAGATGAGATCAAGGCAGTCGGGAGCGCTGCCATGCAGAATACATCAGCGTGCGGTGTGTCAAGTGCATGTTTGCTTGTAAATAATGATGGAAAAGGTGTAGTTTTTCTTTAAAAGATCTTCTAAAGGTTAGCAATAAATACTAATGCGAGCAGCGATGGCTGTGTGTGTGTGTGTGTGTGGATGAGCCGTTGCTATCTGCTTGACATTTCTGTCAGCGCCGGTGTTTGAACTGCTGCTAGCTCAGACAAATGCCACGGCTGTCACCGCTCTGCCTTTAATTCCACACAACTGGGTCTTCCTGGGGCTCCAGGATGAACTTCATTAGCTTCAGTTAGCTTTGCTGCTCACATCGCTCCCATTGTTCACTTTGTAATCGTGTGCAGAGAGCGTTGGGAGGCAGGCTCCCTTTTTTTTGGACTGCATTTTGTGAGAAGTTGCTTCTAAGCTCACTGAAGTAGTGGGCCGTGACCATGAAGTGCTGCTCCATTCTACCCTTTGTCAGCGTGTAAAGCCCGGTCCTGACCCGCGTACGAGGCCGCCGCGGTGAATAAATGATAGGGACATTTTAATGAACGCAAAGCAATCCAAGTAGAAGCATATTTTAATTGAAACCTCCTGTTTAATTAATGTATCCATAGAGGAAAAGGAAGGAAAATGAGCAGAGGTTAATATATGGTGCATTCAGTGAACATGTCACTGTGTTTTAATGGCTAAGCTAGCCTGCATTGGTGCGGCTCGTACCTTTTGTTCTGTTTTGACTCCAGATGTGCAGCGGATCAGGTGAGCGGACAGATGTTGGCACGTGAGGCCCTCAGACAGCCGCGTGAGCCTGCGTTCTTTGGCGCCGGTAAAAACGAATCTCGCGTCGGTGTTATACAAAATAATAATTTATTTCTTCTGCAAAGATCACCATGACCACACATTTTACCTGGCTACAAATATGCCAACTACTAGCAACGACTCGACACCGGACCATCGACTCCAAACAAATACAAGGGGAGCGGATTCAAATCTCAGATTTACAATGTTTGAGGTTACTGGAAGGAGTGGTCAGCGCGGGAGGGCGAGGGCGGGCCGGTGGCGGCGCTGCTGTGCTCTGCTTGGCGGCCATCATCACTGTCAGGGAGCGAAACTCTGAATTTAGCGGTGAGTATCCAGCGTTCCCCGTCCTCCTCCCGGTTGGTACAAAACGGTCCATTTGGGAATGACAGGATGCACACGGCGGGGGGCCGTTGCTGTTAAGGCTGTGCTGAGCAGAGGTGTTTGGTATTCAATGCAAAAATAGTGGTATGTAAATTAGGATTATACGTAACAAAAAACCTCTAAATAGGAAAACAAACGTGGTTACAAAATGTTTTCAAACCATAATAAGAGTTGCATCGTTAGGAATGACCCAGAGCGTCAGACTGTGGAACGTCTAACTTCCTTTGCATAAGAAAACTCTTCGGTTCCGTGTTCCGTGCATCCAGAGCACCCCCCCCCCCCCTCCATTTATTAGTGTAGCAGCGTCTGGTTGGAGATCTGATAGGTTGATTTCAGAATGTACAGAAAAAAATTGATAAAACAAACATATCCAGAAGTTGTTTCCCCTCAAACCTCAGCTCGCGTTAATTTAGATTTCTTTTAAATGATTAAATGTTTGCTACAGTTATAAACTTTCTCACCGACTCTTGGAATAATTCTTATTTTATATCCCTTTTTCCAAAGGGTGGAAGTGTCCCGAACGCACCGCAGAAAAGGCTTTTGTCAAAATCCTCATTGAACATAAATAAGAAAAGAGGACGAGAAGGAAAAACCTGCGTAGAGAAAATAAAATAACTTTATAGTCACTTCTTAGAAAATGCTTCTCCCCGAAGGATGATGTGAAAAAAGATGCCGTGACACCTGTGATAAATTCTTTACAAAAATGATTTTTTTTTTCTTTTTGTGTGGGGTTACAAACTGTGAAAATATTCCTATCGTCCTCATAAAAACGCCGCATTGAACGAGGCAAATATATCGTACCGCATGGGGTAATACGTTCCTGTCAGGACCTTTTTATACAGTGGTGACTGATAGAAAAGCATTGTGGACCTTGGCCCCCTCGGGGGCCTTGGCCCCGTGAGTCATCAGCTCCTGGATGGTCATCCAGTTGTCCAGAATCTTCTTGTTCCTCTTCTTCATCATCTTCCTGTGGCTCAGCTCGATGATGCTGACCTCTTTGCGGCTCTCGCTGCTGCTCTGGGGGTTCTCCCTCAGGCTCTCCAGCCGACTTCGCTGCATGAACTCTCGCCTCTTCCTCTGCTCCTTCGCCCGGACCAGGTGCTGCTTGCGCTCCTCTTTGCTCCAGTACCTCCCCATCTTCATCTCGCTCATGGCGTCGTCGTCGGTGGTCATGCCGCCGCTCCGCTCCTCCTTGATCTTCAGGGCGCGCTCCCTCAGGATCTTGTCCCTGACGGGCCTCTTGGTGATGTAGCGCGTGCCGTCGCTGCGGATCTTGACCTTCCACTCCATTTTAGGCTCGTTGACGGGCCTCTGGGGCTCCTTGCAGACGCTGAGGAGGCTCAGCTGGCTCTGAGCGTACTCCACGGCGGAGCGCTGTTGGATCAGATGCATGTAGCTCTGGTAGTGGCGGGCGTGCGCTGGGATGTTCACCTGCCGCTGCTGGGAACTGTGGGACGGGGAGAAGTAAGGGTTCAGCGAAACGCACGCCTTTAGGTTCCCGCTGCTTTCGTCCTCGGGCTGAGGAGTCTGGCTCAGTTCCGGGCTGCTGCTCTTGCCCGGAAGCGGAGCGCCGCCCGCCGGGACCGGGCTGGAGCTGAGGGAGCGGCCGGCGGCGAGGCCGGTGCAGAGGTTCCTCTGGTTGGTGAGGCTAACCATCCGCTGGAGCGAGTGCTCCGGGGAGCGGTCCATGGCCAGAGGGGTGCTGCGGGAGCTCTCGGCGGTGTTGTAGGCGCTGGAGCTGTCTTTGTCGGACTTCTCCAGCCTGTCATTAGTGTCGGTCAGCTTCCCCTTTGTGGTCTCCCCCCGCTGGCTGCCGTGCCTGGTGGCGGGGGCGGACTGACCGCCGGAGGGAGGGCACGTGTTCTTACGGAGGTTGTGGGCCTGCATGATGTTCTGACACTCCAGCTCGATGCTGCGCAGCTCCTCGTTGAGCATCCGCAGCTCGTGCTGCATGCCGTCCTGCTCGGCCACGCTGCACTCGATGGTGCTGCGGTGGCTGTAGAAGAGGTCGTACTCGCCGCCGTTGTGGATCTGACACTTGAGCTCCAGGAGCTGCTGGAAACGGTCGCCTTCGGCCTCGCCCTCGTCCTCGGCCTCCAGCCGCGTGGAGCCGGTGGGACAGTCTTGAGTGTCCCTCAGGCACTGGGACAGACGTCTCTGGATGTGCGCGAGGACGTTGTGCTCCGAGCTCTGGATTCTGTCTCGCAGACTCAGTATTCCATCTTTGTGGTGAGGGAGGGTGGAGCAGGTGGGCTTGTCCTCCTCCGCTCTCTGGAATCAAGATGAGACAAACGGGACTCGTGAGTTGTTGTCAGCTACGTTTGTCCTTCAAGCAGAACAACATGAGGAAAAGTCACCCGAAGTGCAACTAAAAGTTCAGAAACCCTGTTTTCCTGCAGGATGCGGTATCAAAACTCCATTTCTCTGGGGATCGCTTCCTTTTGTGCCGTCCCTTTGAAGTACCATTTGTAGCGCCGAATCTTCCCAGCGAAAAAGAATTTTAAATGATGATGCCTAATGTGCTGCATTTAAGTAGTTCGTCGATCTCCCCTCCCATAAATATTCATACTGATATTCAAGGCTTGTTTTCCCAGGAAATTCCAAGAATCTCAGTCTAATTCCGTGGCGGAGATCTGGTCAATATTGACGGGAATAACGTCTGGAAACAGCCACATCAATTTTTCATCCGTTTAATTGTGTGATGTTTGGCGAACTTGCCGCCAAACGGCTGCCTTTAATCTACGTTTCATGAGTTATTGGTTAGTTTGGGGGGGGGGGGCACGACAGTTTCTAACTTTGTCCTTGACTCGCTACCGCGGTGGCGCCGAGCATATGTTTCGCCGCTTCCTGACCTGCTCGTACTCTTGCGCCTCCTGTAAGGCAGCCAACTCCATCTCCTCCCTCTGTTGCTCCTCCAGCATTTCCATCTTCAGCTGCTCCAGGAACTCGCTGTGCTCGTCGTCTAGCCAGGCCTCCTCCAGCTGGGGGTGGATGGAGAACGCCGGCATATGGAAAGGGAGAAGGGAAAGGAGCGCGTGTCATTTATCTGGGCCTTTAAGCATTAAAGGCGGCAAAAATGGCCGCCCGAGCGATGCATTCAGGGGGAAGAAGCGAGTAAAATACAAAATAGACGGCCAGAACTTTAAAGTTTAAGCTAAAATGAAGCGTCTGCGTGACGTGAGCGGCAGGTTTTTGATTCCGAAAATCTTAGTTCGGCTGCCAGCACAGCTGCACTGCGGCGCCGTTCTGGCGCTTACTCGCCATCGGGGTCGGGCCTGAACTTCACATTAGCGCGTCGTTAGCTTTTATGGCGTGCAGTTGGAAGTCAATTACAGTAGCGCTGCGTAAAAAGAAAACATGATGAGGCGTTTCAATTGTGGCTGGTTGGAGGGGGGGAGGGGCGGGGGCTACGCTGGCTAAATCACAACGTTTGCCCCATCCCCACCCACCTCGAGGGCGCCAGACCCCAGACGGGGTTCCGTTCGTCGGTTGTGCAGTCGTCTCCTACCTGGGTTTCGGGTCTCGCCACCAGCAGCACGATGCTCGTACACTCGTCGCTGGAGAGCGCCGCCACGGCTTCCTGCCTGTTCTGGACATCCTGCCCGTTAATCTGAAGATGACACACAAACCCAGTGAAGGCACTTGGCGTCGGACCACCGCAGGCGGGCCGAAACGCCGCGCGAAATCGGGAGCGAGTCAAAACAAGAGCGCGATGCTTTGATATAATTCAGGCAAATCAAAGGCACCACTGTGACGCAGGACCCGGCCGTGGTTATGAACGGGACAGTGGCTGCGGGCTGATGGAGCTGTGGTCCTCGCCACTGTATCCTGCCCCAAACATACATCTCGCCACACAATTAACTGGCCATTGACAGGGGGCGTCCATCTTTTTGCAGGCAGAGTAATGGCCCTGTCACTGGTGGATAATAGTGCCAGAGTACTGGTCTGCTCCACAAACACACACTCGCGCCCCTCCCCCCTCGCCCCTCGCTTAAATCACTCACAACACACGCTGCACCGCTACACAATTAGGCCACCGGTGCTCGTGCATCCGCCCTCTCCATTTAGTAATTGCTTTCCGCAGATTATTTTCTTCTTCCTTTTCATTACTCCACTTCGCCTCCTCATGAAGGAAACTTAAAAATGCTAAATGAATCATTGTGTACACTCAGTAAGTGGACTCCCAGAACTGAACACAACTCTAGCACACATTAGCATGACGCTGTACAGTTGGTGAGGAAAGGGGGTCAAAGTCTGCTAGCGAACATCATATTTGCCGCATGGAGCAAACAAAATGGACTAAATGTTCGGGCTGTTGTGAACATTCATGTGGAATCTTATGAATACGACCAACAGAGCCTCCCTTAAAAGCTTCAGCGGCGCCACGAATCCCCGCAGGAAGGAGAGAGGAGCAACATGCTGAAGCAGAACTTCTCACCACCACCCACCACTGAGTCTGTACTGGTAAGAGGTGGGGGAGGGGGGACTCTACACAAAAGTGTGTTTTTAATGTTAAATTTAAGGCGGCGCCCTCGTCGTACCTGTAAAATCCGGTCCCCCTCGCGGATGCGCCCGTCTCTGGCCGCGATGCTGTTTGGGCTGATCTGCAGGAGACAGAATAACGACATTTCATAGAACCGAAGAAAACGTTCTGCCTCTACCCGACGGACAGACGGACGGACGCTCCTTCACCAGCCAGTCGACCGGCTCCTCACGTGGGACCTCTGGAGATGTGAGGATCCATAACAGCCCACTCAAACTGGGATGTGGTGGCTATACTGGGAGGGGGCGGGACCATGGCTAACTGTGGTTTATCCTGTGACCGCAACGCCTTCGGTATCTCACCTGTTTCGACCGCCATTGTGACCTAATTCTGCTGTCAGACCCCCCCCCCCCCAAAAACGTGATTCATGGTTATTGCAGCTCTGAGCGAACTCCAGACCGCTTCCGAGAGTTGCATCCTCGTAACTGACTTTTTTTTTTACGAACTTTTCCATCATATCGAGTTAATAAACATCTGAGAAACTGTTTTTCTCCTGGGAGAAGTTCAGTTTAATCTCTTGATTTAATCTTGGAAATCCAGACCTCCAGATATTCTCCTGATAGGCTCCAACAGGGAGGAAGCCGTGTGTGAAGTGTAAGAGAAGCACATCAAAGAGCTGAAATAAAAGATCTGTTGAATACGCCGATACCCTCGTGATGCTATTTATACGACTTTTTGAGCAGCTCGCAGTGTTGGACTGTCGTAGCTGGTGGGATAAATAAATCAGGCTGTGCGGGATACACGTGTGTTCCTACAATGATTCTTTGATTACAAGACAGTGGAGACGCATCAAAGAAAAGAGGAGCGGTATCAAAAGGAGACGTTTCAGCGTCAGGAGAGTAAACACTCCCTGTTCCGTGGAAGGAATAAAGGGATGCGCTCACCTCGCTGACGTAGATCGCCACGTCTTCCTCTTCGTCCGTCCTGTAGCACAGCGTTAGCCCTAGCTTCTCCTGGCTGTTGACTCGGCACAATTCCACTTCCTGCGCGGATACGAGGGGAGGGAGCACAAAAATGCTTAGTCATGGTATCGCCGAGAATGACCTGACGTCTGAGCGACAGGTCGGACAGGTCAACGGTGGCTGCTCACGGAATACTGGAGGAGATGAAAGAACATCAGTGAGGAAGATCAAAGCGATCAAAGACTCCAAATGAATTCACGATGCTCGGGGCAAACAAGGGGGTGTAACAATGGCCGAATTCTGCTCCGATTAAGGTAAAAAAAAAAAAAAGGAAGTCATCAAGTCAACTCGCCAACGGGACACGTCAAAGATCCGGAGCGATTACCGCGGCAACGGCGGGAATTCGCCATTCAAAGCAGCAGCGAGTGAAAGCTGATGCGTCACAGCGGAGCGCTGCCGTTCGGATCACATTTTAGATCTGGATGGAGGCAATTTCACACGAGCCCCCGTTCAGAGCCCGACGCTGCAATGCACCATGGGTACTGGGGGGAATCAAGTGTGAAATGGACTCTCCTCCCGGGTCTTTATTAGAGGGGAAACACACCTACTCTCAGCAGCTGGAGCGGGCGGGGGGGTGAAAAGGGTTGGAGGGGCAAAGAAAAATGAGGCTGGTGTGTGTGTGTGTGTGTGTGGTGGGGGTGGGGGGGCTCACTGGGGTCTTTGATATACAAACAGAGGGATTCAATTCCTCCGTGACAAGTACAGGTCAGCTGCTCCCTGTTAATGCCCCCCACCCCCCCAACTACCTCACACAACACCTCCAGGCCCACCTTACAACACCCCCCCCCCTTCACCAGTACTCGGGCACACCCACGTGCGCGCCCACAGCACACAACTTGTCCTGGAGAAAAGTAGCTGCTGGAAGAGTTTTAGCAGCTTTTTAAAGTTTCTCTTCTTCCCTTTTCTTTGGGGGGGGTCACCTTCTGATACCACAAGCCGCTGCCGTTAACAATAACGATGTTAGGGTGCTACACAGCAGCACGCTGGACGGAGCATCAGGCCGGTGTGTGCTGAGCAACGCCGCTCCAAGACGATATCGTGCAGATAAACCCCCCCCCCCCCCAAAAGAAAGCCCTTCTCTGTATTTCTGTCTCGCTCTTTGATTTTCCAGACGTGTTTTCTGTGTGTCTGACAGTAAATGAATAAGCGCAGCGGCATGATTAGGGCGAAGATTGCCACCCACCATCGATGCACATTCGCCGCCGCCGTAATAACGGCGCCTGTGATTACCAGTAATTGAAAAAGTGGCCGAGGATGCGCGCGGGGGGTGGGGGGTGGGGGGGGGGACTCATCTCTAGAGCCGACCAAATCAAAGCAGAGGGGAAAAGGTCGCCAACGCACACTCGCTCGCCAGAGGAGCACATCCCAGGGACCCCGTCCATGGCGGGGGGGCACCTTTCTGATCAGAAGCTAAATTAGAAGAAGCTCCAGTTCTCGCTGCACATCTCTGAAATCTTGTCCCTCGCAATGAGACAGAAAATTGGACATTGATGATCATCATTATGGGACCAGACTGGTTTGTTGTGTTTCCCTCCAGTTCACAGACACACAAATGGCGACACCAGGTGGGCCCGGGTGTCCCTGGGCTGAGGTCACGACCTCGGCCCAGGTGTCCGTGGGCTGAGGTCACGACCTCCAGGATGCTGCTGTTCTGAAGCCGACTTGCTTCATCATTAATATGTGTATTATTATATATTAGCAGGTTCTGGGGCTTGCATCCGTCCTTCTCTTCGTCTCCTTTACGCTGCTGCTGAGCTAAATGAGCTTTAATGAGCTCCGTCCAAGTGTGTGAAAACAGTAAAACCGAGACGCAGAAACGGATAAATGAATCTTTAAAAACAAAGTCGCTCCTCTGTTTTCATCTCTCTCTAATTGGGAGGGATGGCGCTCAGAGCCGAACAGCTGGCTCACACGTTCTCTCCCCTCCAAAGCCGTTAGAATAGCTAATGAGTGTCAGGTAAGACATCAGCGGGGAGTTTTAGAACTGTTTGAGAGGAAACATCGTTGCCTGTCGTCATTACCAGCCAAAGGAACACCTTTTTTTTTCCCCTCCATGCTATCTGGTTTCTCATCCGTAGTCGTCGCCGCGTCTCTGGGAACCTGCTGTCAGCTCCTGTTTACATCTTCGCACCAACTCTTAGAGAGATGGCCCGATTGAATGTGGGCTGCTGGGGGAACGGCGGCTCTTTACACAGCAGCACTCCTGAGAGCCTCGATCAACAACGAAAGGAGGGCCGGCGTTAGCGGCGCTCTCCAATCATATTCCACCACCACAGGAAGCGCTGCTTTAGCTAGCTCAGAGGATTCAAAACTACTGGATTCATTTCAATAAATGAAGGTCAGGGAAGGAGGAATGTGGGCCCATGAAGACTTCATTAAAAGTACAAAAAGACAACGGAATTTGAAAACAGGATTTTTTTTTTTAGCATTAGCAGTGTCTGAAGGTCAAAGGTGAAGGCATCCAGCACATCCAGGCGTGCCGGCAGCTGGAGAGAGGAATAATCTTCCAAGGTGTGCAAAACAGGCATCACCTGATGGATCGGTAAAACCCGGGTACCAGACGCATCGCCGTGCATCAAGCTAAGCTAAAGCTAACCAATACTGGCAGCTGCATTAACGAGCCCGTCTGTCTCTTGAGTCCTACCTCGTACTCAAAGTCCTCCGTCCTCTCTCCGTCAGCAGGAACAGGCGAGAGGTAGCCCGTTCCTCCGTAGTAGTCCTGGTCCATTGTGTGAAGAGAATGGCAGCTGTCGGTGGAGAGGAGAAGAAAAAGAGGGATGATGGGAAGAGAAAAGAGCCGCCTGTGAACATCTTTCAGCTTCCTTTATTTGTGTTGCGAGCGCCAGAGTGACAGGGTGTCGTTGTCTTTTTGTCTTTGGAGGATAAAGGGTTTGTCGAGAGCTTTCACCGCCACGTTAATGACAGCGCGTTTCCTGCCTCTGACAGTCGAACCCCCCACACTGAGCAGGCTAATTCCGTTACGGCGCCATCGGTCGCTGACAAAACCTCATTGTGAAGGTCGGAGATGAGCGTCTCTCACTGACATCCGATATAATACGCCGAGGGTGGAAATTTAAAAAAAATAAAAGTTTTCAGGGGGTCGACGAACAAGGGGCGGCGAAAACAATCGGATTCAGAATCTGGGTTAAAAAAACAAAAGCGGCGAGGAGCGCCTTGATCTCAGATGAAGAGAGGGAGGGAAAAAAGCGGGTTTTATAGTCCGCATCGATCGCATTTGGGCTCCGGCCCGCGGCTGTGAAGAGCACGCGGGCGCACGTTGCTCCGTGTTTTCATGAGCCCATTTGATTTAATCACTTTGCAGGAGGCGAAACGGACCCGCGGAGGCCACGATGGCGGCAGGAAGCCCCCCGCGATGGCGGCAGGAAGCCCCCCCCGCGGGGACTCTCGGCTGATAGCGTGCGAGATACTTCAACATGCACGGCAACGGTTTCCACCCGACGCTGAAAATAACATTTCAAATGGTGTCTTAGCGGCGGCTGAAATTCCATCCGCAGCTGTTTGAGCAGTAAATAGATGTTTACGATTGTTTGAGATTAATTATCCACCGTGACAAACGGGCGCGGTCCACCAACGGCGAAGCTCCTCCTCCCAAGAGGCGAAACCCAGATTTTCTTCTATGCTAATATTGTTCAGACTTTTCTCCTGCGAGATGTACAGATACAAAGTAAAATCCATTTCTTTTGATTGTTTTCCTGGAAAACCTCTCGTCGATACTTCAGGCGCTCGCTGCGCTGCTCCGCCTCCCGAGATGCGATTAGCATTTTGGTGATTTCTGCTAAATATGTAGCAACAGTTGTCTCGGCACATTCGCGCCGACCTGGGGGAGGAAATATTTGCTGAAGTCTTTGGTCGGGAGATGTAAGAGTAAACACTTCTTTGATGAAGTGAAGTAAAAGTCGTGCCTCTTAAATCGATTCGCCAGCAACGGTTTACTGGCTTCCAAATACGCTCGTTTTTTCTGTCTCTGTTTTGGATTAAGTTTGTCCTCTTAGGGAAAAGACGACGTGAAGGACATGGAGGAGCTCATTCATCAAACAAATCCATATTTGTCAGAACCGACCCGAGCGGCCGGTTGGTCAATTCATTTATATTTTGCGTGCGCGTTAACGCTAATCCTGCTAACAGTCATATTTTTGCGTCGGAGCTCCGCCGCGTCTCACTTTCTTCCCCTCCTTCATTATAATAAATCCCAGCCAAAGTCACAACAAGGACGCAGAAACAGTTTGCAGAAAGGCCGCTTCTTCAAATTGCCCCCCCCCCCTTCTAAAAGTGGTGAACAATCCCCCCCGTCCATTTTCCACGTACCTGTCAGAAAGCAGGAAGGGGCAGACGTCCGGCACTGGCGGGGTCGAAGGTCGAAGCTTCGCCAGCGCCATGATGTGTTCGAAGGTGATGTCCGTCTGAGTGCACACGTCCACCACCCGGATCTCCTGAGGGGAACCGTGGGGGCGTCCGCTGGGGGTGCGCCTGATGACCTGCACCACCACGGGCTCCTTGACAGCCCGGAAGGCCTCCGCGCTCTCCTCATGGCTGGACTTGGACAGCTCCTTCCCATTCACCTGGAAACACGCACACGTCCTGGCGTAACTGTCGCGATTGGGGTTTGTTCCCTATGTCATTGATTGACTGTTGCTATGGCAACACTCTTCAAAGCAGAGCTGTTTGGATAGAACCTCTCTGGTTCAGCTCTCCATTCAGAGGCAGCCAGACGTGTTCTGGTGTCAAAGCCAGAGGGGAGAAAAAGCTAATTATTGTTGTGCTTAAGCCTAAGCGCCTTATACCGAATAAAAGATGAAGGTCGCGGTTTCACCGAAGACTCTGACCAACGCAACCGACCCGGAACAAAGAGAACTCGTTTTAAGATGTCCGTCAAAAGATGTCCGGCCAGAACCACCCCAAAGGCGCCGCCTCTCGGCCTGAGCTCGTCTGAAGACAGAGAGACGCTGAAGACGCAACATTTACGGATGGACGCCGGCTCAGAACCAGTTGGATGCAGTAGAACCGGGCCGCCAACCCTCGATCCGACTCCGGTTCATCTGCACCAAACAAGCGACATTTCCAGTGTGTTGCCGAGTCACATAAACCTGCCTTTGCTGCTCTAAATACCAGTAATTTATGGTAGTTTCTGGTAGCTCCAACAGACAGCCTGTGCTTTTGGGGAAAATGTGAAAAATCCTACAAAATTAAAAGGCAGTGAACACAACACGCTGGTATTAATGATGCAGAACATTTTGCAAGTGCAGGAAACCTTTTAATTCAGAGGTAAACAGTAACATATATTATTACATGTGGGTATCGGAGCTAAAAACACACAGCTTGGTTCAGACTAAACCCAAAAAACCCCATAAATTCACAAGCTGTCGTCAGTTTCAACCACCTCTGGTTGTGTGTACGGCTGCCTCTCAATGAATTATAAAGACGGAGACGCCGGCGGGCATCTGCAGCAGAAAGAGAGAGACGGTTTTCAGTTTTCCAAGACCGATTCTTCCCTTTTCTACTCCTGTGAGGCGACGTGCTGTAGCGAAGCATCACCGGACCCTGACGGGATTCATCGTCAGGAAAACATGGATCAGCATTGGCTTTTCAGAATAAGAGATTCCCATTAAAAGTCCACACGGCCAGTTTGTGTTAAACAATTCTAGTTTCCCCCTAAAACAAGGTCAGACTGAGGATTCCGACCTCCTCAGACACCCATAAATGCAGAGATGATGGCGCAAAACTAATAAGCAATTCACAACAAAAAACATGTATTTTACTTGCAAAGTTATATTTCAAATCTCAGACCTCATCAAGGGGCACAAGAAGCAGGACTTTGGGCATAAGAAACCAGATTTGGTGATTCATCTCTCTGCAAAAGGTCATAAAAAACCCAACTAGCATCGACAGAGTGGCTCCAGAGAGGCGCGAAAACATTAAAATCGGATTTTGTTTGAATGCAGTGGCTCACAAAACAGCACCTGAACTTCTTACGCAGAATATTTTCCCCCACAAGCACCATTAAAGATGGAGGAGGCCTTCCGAAGATGCCCTGCAGCCCATCGATGCTCCATAACAATGATCGTTAGTGGAAAATGAAATGTTATGAATCAATTTCTGTTCCATCTCTCTAATTCTGAGTCGGTTCCTCGGCTCTGCTCTGTTGCTGCTCCTGACCTGTTCTGTAGCTTAGCAGCTGTACACAAACTGGTGCTAAACTGGGTCAACACCACTCCTGTTACTCTGGTTCAGATCAAAGTGGAAAACAGACCCTTTTATCTTCTTGCCCGATCAGCGCAATTAGATATGAAACATTTACATCAGACTGGTTTATTAGAGGAACATATAGCCCTGTAATAATCCGTTTATAAGCCGCCGACTGTCATTTATGTGCACTTTTACTAGCAGGTAGGCTAATCTTGGTGTGGAGCCTGGCGGCAACAAAGGAGCCGCGGCAGATAAATGAGCGGCTCTATTGGGTGTGACAGTCCCAGAGAAAAATGATCAAATTTCCCAGCTCGGCCTCGCCAATCCAGGCCCCGCCTACAAAACCTGACCACTAGCTAGCTATGACAGGAAGAAAACGAGAGCAAATGCATCTGAAAGGGGAGAGGAGTGCCTTCTTTTTGTTATTCTCTTCATTAGAATGCCAGATGGGACAATTAATCTCCCATCAACAGAAGAATATTAAGTAGCCTTAACTGCTGCATGAGGGACTGTGGCGCTCCCGCCGTGTCCTCCTGGCTAATGCCCATCAAGCTTAAAAGCGTTGCCTGAGTAAGCTGTGTGCAGTTCCTGACAGATGGGGGGAGCTTCAGCGAGCCTGGCTGCAGCTACGGGCTCTCACATGTGACCCGTCACGTCGGCTTGACCAAGAATTTTTTTAAAAATGGCCTTTTCTGGATGTGAATACGCACATTACCCCCAACAATAAGCGAAGGAGAAGCAGGAGAGCACGCTAGTGCTAATCGCGCATCCAAATGACGCAACCTTTCATTTTCTCCGTGACAGGAGCCCGTGTTGGCGGCGGCCTCCGTAAATGTGGCGAGGCTGGAGCGAAGAGATGCGTAACTTTTGATGAAGTCGCCCTGCCGAGGCGCTAGCAGCCACGCCGGGCTCCCCGGGGGCCTCATCGGCTGCTGCCGACCATCGATAACCGCAGACGGAGGGCAGAGTGCGGTGACAGCGTAGCAAAGCGAGGCCACTTTATCTGTTAGGACGTCAACTTGAGCCACATCTGATGCTGAGGGAGCTCCTGCTGCAGGAGGCGCCGCCGCCGCCGCCACCACCGGGGGATCGCTGATAGAAGTGATTGATGCTCCCTTCTGAGAGCGTGGAGGCCGGCCCCGGGCACAGCGCCGCAACAGTCCATTAGCTTCCTTGTCTTCAAATTAACTGCGCGCATCCATTTATGGCCGACGCGTTTCATTCTGAATCCTAATGAAATGTTTTTGTTTTCATTTTTGCCCATCTTCCGTCATATTCTGCGTGAGTTAGGAATGCTCTGAAAAGGAAAACAAGGTCATCCTTCTCCCCCTGCTTTGTCTCCGCTGACAGGTAAACAAGCCGTTCGGCGGCAGCGGGAAGAGCATCAGAGGCTCATATTTAACCAGCGCTCGTAACCTTGAGCGGCGCGAGCGGCGCCGCGCCGCCTCCTCCCGCGCCGCCACCTGCTGCTCTGAGCGGCAGGCTGCGGGGTTTTAAGTGTGCGCGGGCAGATGGCGGGAGTTCAGCATGTAGGTCATCCAGCCTCGGGAGTCGGGTCCGTGCAGCGGCCACTCACACACCTGCTCTGCTGCCGGGAACGACAGCTTGACCCTCCGGCGGCGAGGATCAGAGCGCCTGAACGCCGCAACCCAGCGCTACACGGCGTTTACGCCTCTCGTTTCGGGCAGATTAAGCAGCAAATTAATTCATAATTGGACTTGTTGGAGTTTTTACTACTAAAATTCACCAGTCGTCTGCATGATGGGCCATTACGCCCCCCCAGCATCCTGGGGTTCTCCTGGTAATCACCTCGCCCTCAGTTTCTCTGGGACAAAATAGCCAATAGAGCACGAGCCGTCTAAAGTGATGGCTTCGCTCAGTGTGCAGCCGACATGTGATGATCACGACGGACCGCTATGCTAGGCCGCTGTTCCTTTGTTTCATGTGCGTAAAGGTTCTGGAGTTTCACTTGCTTTTATCATTCTTGAAAACCAAAAAGTGAAGCTCTTGGACAATAAACAGGAAAATGAACCACCAGTTTCCGCGGCAACGTTTGCCCTTTTGCATCGAACAAAAGGAAAAATTCAGAGTCCCTCTTCACTCCGAAATGTCTCATTTCAGTGAAATGTGACGGAATAAACTACGGTGCCGCGGCCCGCCAGGGTGCCGCCGTTATGACGGTTATAAATCACTCACGCCGCTCGCGTCCAGGTGACCTGATCGACGCTGCAGTGACGTAAAACTGGGAGATCTGACGCTCTCCATGTACGAGCCCCCCCCCCATTTAGACCACTCACACACAGACAGAGGGCCCTCTGGGTTCCACAGGCAATGCCAATGTGTTTCCCTAAAACCTGATTTTGTATTGAATTCTTTATTTAAGTTTGAATATTTGACAAGCTGGGGGTGAAATGAGATCATTCCAATGCTGAATAAGTAATAATTCCACGTATTTGGCTGGGGTAGCAAATTCTGCTGCCACTTTTTTTTAAAATAGGATTTCAAACTACCGGGGGAGAACTGAGCGCTGAGGTAACAGATTCTTTTCAAGGGTAATGGTAACGTGGTTCAAGGATTCTGCTTCCGATGAGGAGAACGAGGGAAACCGGAGGTAAATAACGAACAGATGAGCAGTCCAGGTGCCTGGTTTGGTAGCAGGCTGGTGCACTGGGATCATATTTGTGAGCTATGGTGAGACCATTGGAGATGGACCAGATATGATGTGTGTTTATAAAGGGGATGACACCAGCAGCAGATGGCGGGGGGGGTGGCCAGGGCTGGTCTTATTCACTCAGCCCACGGAGATTAGGGATGGTAAACGCTTTCCGTCACATTCGATCTGCTCAAACCAAAGGCTGAGGCAATTAAGTGTGGATAAGTACTGTTTACACTGGGCCCGACGCACTCGTGATCCCACCACAGGCGTCTCGTGTCTCCGGCCGACTCCTGGGGTGAGTAAGCAAGCGCTGATTTGAGAAGAGCAGGTGGCGTTTTGGCAGCGCAAAAAATAAAGTAGGGAGGGAGTTAAAGGTCACCGAGGATCCCCGTGGCCGAGGAAGGATCTGAGGATCGGGTCTCAGAACGGACCCACAACTTTGTGGGGGAACGAGCTTATTAAAAATTCAGCGGTGTCCCACGATGCCCACAACACCCCTGATGAGAGGTGCGTTTATTAAAGTGGAGAGCGCTTCATCTTAGCATGGCAGGTAACAGCCTGAGGCCAACGGGCTGGAGGGAGCGTTCCCCGTCAGACCATCTTTGAAGTAACTTCAAGCCTCGACACAAACACACGCGGAGAAAGCAAATTAGGCAGGAACTAATTGGTAGATGGCGATTTGGAAGATGTTTACAGCGTTGAGGAACTGGAAATGCTCCCTGAGTAACAGCTAGCTTAAATAGTGCTAAAGCACCGTGACGGAGGGCTCCCGGAGAGCAGCGTCCGAGTTTTAAGGAGCGTTGTCGATGACACTCAGGCATCCTAAAGTGATTCTGTTTGACTCGAGGACACACGGAGGTAAATGAGATCAAAAACTTCCAATGAGAAGTAACATCCAATTAGGATGGCTCTCAGGACGGGACAGTGATGAAGCTGCCGGTGACAATCACACCCTTGTAAAGCGCAGCGACACAATGCATGATTAAAAAGAGGGTCGTTATCTGGGAAGAGCGATCACGAATGCAATCAATCTACTTCAAGGCTCCCCGCCGCAGCCCCGTGTCACAGCCAGTGTCAACGCCGGGCTGGAAGATTCAAAAGTCTGCGGCTTCCTCTCAGACGCGTGGAGTCCTTTCATCAGGTCCCCGAGTCAATAAAGAAAGGAAAGTGCGAGGAAATTGGATGCAGGCGAGTGCTTCAGACTGTGTCCTGATTACAGAGGAGAGGAACAATGCTCAGGATTTCTGGAGACGGCATCAGAAACAGCGTTTCAATCAGAATCCAGAAACTTGGTGTGACAATATTCAGATCACCACTGATTGGAAGTGCTTCTCCAGCCATGATGAAACGCTCCCACGCCAACTCATCTCCATAATATTTTGACTGTGTTTACATGTGACATTGAAATGGAATTATTTGATGATGTAAGTCTAGACTTCTGCCTGATGTGGGATATAGAGAGGAGGGGCTAGGCTGCCAGTAAAGATCAATCCCATTCCCAACGGATCAATAAGGCACTGGGCCTTTTCAGGTGCTCCAGAACCACGATGGAGGCTTTGGAATCACCCTGAGGGGGGTGTGTGCGGACTGGCAGCCAGTGTCCAAGTGTGTATTCCTGCTGGGATACACGTGTGGACAGCAAAAGATGGATGTATGGGTAAAGGTTGGGACACCAGGGCGCCGTGGAAGCGAACAAACCGAAGCGGTTCCGAACAATGTCGGCGAGTCTGGTCCGATTGTAATGAAACACCTGCGACAGCGTGTTTATGTGACCTTAACGTCTGCGCAGCCAATGAGCTGGAACATCACCTGAGAAAACCCCAACGGAACACCAGCCCCCCAGGTTTTAATGATTCTCCCTGAAGTTTGTCCAAGAGGGAAAAAAAAAAAAAAAAAACCAAAAATGATTCCGCAAACATATTGAGCCCCTCCAGAACCGCATTTATTAGCCGTCACTTCAGAAATATTTGGACGTAAAGAGCGGCGTGTGGGCACCCGTACCGCACCAAACGTGCAAACGGATGTGAGACTGGGCTGGAGGGGGGGGGGGGGGGGGGGGGGGAGGTGCTAATGGTATGCATGCGTGGTGGCGGCAAGAATTCACACTTCCATGGGAACCATAAGTAGGCCACGTATGTGATGTCACCGATTCGGTGTCCCTGTTCCGTAACGCTCGGGCTCCTATAGTTAATGGGTCTAATAACGCCATCACTTATTCTCATTTATTCTCATTTCTAAGAAACCTGGAGGGAACCGCGGGGCGACCAGCCTCCCCCAGCAGATAATTCCTGAGCTGATTTATTGTACAATGCTGTAATAAACTTAATGTCACAGATGCTCAAAGTCCTGCGCAACGAGGCTACGAGTGAAAATAAAGAGTGGATGTTTTTAGGGGACTTTGATCCCAGCGAGGTTTACAGGCGGCAGCAGGGCGGTCGTCTGTCCTGGCTCGCCTGCACAAACAGGTCACTTGTGGCCATATTTCAGGAAAGATGCTCCTGCCAGACTGAAATGACAGCTGCTCTGGCTCCCCTGCACAGGGTGAGCTGTTTGAGGGCTAATGGAGCCAGAGCAAAGACGTGAGGTGAAGGAGGAGGAGGAGGAGGAGGAGGAGGAGGATGAGGAGTGGCGTCATGTCGGGCTTGAAGCCTGACGACAGCCTCTCCATTCCAAGAACCCGCCTCCGCTTTCGAGCTGCACAATTGAAAAAGGAAGCCGTTTTCACGGAGAGGGATCCCGGAGCTACCGTCTGGCCTTGAAACCCAACGCTACGCCCGGTGGCAGCGGCAGGAGCAGGATCGCTGCGCCCATCAGCCCCCGTGTCTTCAAACATCTCAAAGACTTGGACGCCACTGATCGGTAGATAAGGCAACGTTACACCAGCACGCCTCCTCAGCCAGACGCCATCTGAGCGAGGCTAAACATTGGCCACCGCAGCGGGTTCGCCGCTCAACTTTAGCACCTTCTTCCTTTGTTCTTATCTGCCGAGTTGGCCGGCAATTAGGTTCATTTATACCACAGCGGCCACTTGGCAAGGAGCGGCGCTCCATGCGGAGCTGCCGTAGCACTAGCATCGGCCCAAATGGAAGGCAGGAAGGAAGAGGGTGGGGGTGTCGGCGGAGGGCATCTGCTCAACATTTACCTAGTGTTTTATAATTAGATGTGCACAACTGCTGGGGAGCAAAGCGTCTGTTCAGCCGCGACGGTCTGATAACAATTCCGACTCAAACGGGAGGGGGGGCTGAGGATCGAAATAATTAGAGAAGAAAAATACGAAGTAAAAAATAAGTCGGCGCGCTCGGAATACGCAGATGATTCAGTAGCGGGAAGTCGGTGGCGACAAATGCTAATTGGTTCCAAGCAGCAGCGGGACAACATGTTAAAAAGGCTCCTCACACCTGACGCCTCTGGTTTCCTCTTCCGTTTCGCACCATTAATCCTCCGGAACGCCGGGAAGACGGGAAGCAGCAGGAAGACGGCGGTGAGGATAGACTGAGGTGCTTTTCCACAATCATGGAGCCCAAAAGCCGCAGCGCTGGTGAGCAGAACACAAATACCCACAAGTCCTTGCAGGCAGACTCCACAGTCAACTCAAACAAAATGAACTCTCCGGTTTCCCTGGTGACTTTCAGCGCTCAGGTGGTTGAAGCGGTTTCTCCTCCGGCCCCTGGCTGCTCTCCCTCTGCCCGCTCTTTCCTATTGATTATGTCACAAACAGTGTTAAAATACAAGCGGCTTCTGAAAAGAGACATTCTTGTATCGATTCCTGTTTTGTTGGGCGATTCCCTCAGGCACACGCTTGAGGAAAACGCTTCCTCTTTCACGAAACCCTGGCGACTCTTTATTTCCTTCCTGGTTTGGAGTCAGTGTGTGTAATGACAGCAGCTGCTCTCTCTGGGTCACGTGACCTGGACCAACGGTACCCCTTACAAGCAGCAGCCTGGGAGATCCGTTATTAAAAGCTGCTTTCTGCTTTCAGCGCGTTCCAGGTAACTTTGAAGCGATTCCCGCAGGATGTGTTGGAGCTGAAGGTCTCCAGAGGGAGAGAAGACACTGGACTGATCTCCATCTCCCCGGAGATTAACACTCCTCCTCCTCCTCCTCTTCCCCTTGTGAAGCTCATTAACAGTTGGAACGATTGGTGGGATTGTTCTAAATGTTCTTTTTGATTTTATTCTGGAATTATTGCCAGATATTTGGCGATTATCACCCATCAGCAAATTCACTTGGTCTCAGTGAATAATTCTAAGCTATTGTAATCTAATCAGGAGCAACACATTCCACCCAGCGAGTCCTCGCTGGATCCTCGGGGTGTTAGAAGGCAGGTGGCTCCCGCCCCGGCGTGCCAGTCCGCCTGCTAGCGCTGCGACTGCGAGGGAGGAGGCCTGACGGTGAGAAGATCTGCGCTGTGTAGGAGGTGCTGGTTCGACTGCAGCGCTGCGGGGGAGAACACGCCGTCGCTCTCCCAAACCACACAAAAGAGTGCGTCTGCGTTCTGCTGTGAACTTCTGCCTGCTGCTGTTTCCCAACAGCGTGGAGTTTTGTAAAAATAGCCCCGCTCCCCTCGCTCACGCCCGCTCCTGCATTTCCAAACGGAAATTGAATATCTCGAGTCAATGAATCCCCGGACACCCTTACTGGGTTACATTTGAACCGCGGCGTGCACTCGAACGCACCCTGCATTGACGAGTCATTGATTTCATCAGAGAAAAAGTGGCGAGTTTGGAAAAGGAAAAAAAAAAAGGGGGGGGGGGGGTCACGTGACGAGACGCCGTCGAACCGTGAAGCAAAGAGACCCTCAAACTCAATTAACAAAGGCAACTTTGTAATCGCGCCGCCATCGGCGCCTGAGCCCCCGCCGTCGTATCTGCAGGTTCCATTCACGGAGCTTCTTATCGCTTCCCTCCCCCCGGGGGCCACGCCAGCTGTGGAGGTGGGAGCGCGTGTCACCTCCCCATCAAACAACCTGTCAGGCCGGGCTTATCGGGGCAGCCACAGGGGGCACCCGCTGACCTGCGGAGTGACACCCAGAATGGCCTGCTCAGGGGGCTGTGGTCACCCCCCCCTCGCTATCCTCTGTAGACATCACACTCACAAAAATCTGTCAGAACCAGTCCACACCTTCTGAGGTAACTACGTTAAAGTATGAAAGGAGAAAAAGAGAGAAAAAAATAGCCTCCATAGAGTGGGGGGGGGGCTTTATCATCTATAGATCACACAGGCAGCCGGGGCCCCGACACCATCCTATTTCTCCAAATGTCAGTGGTGATGTTGGCGCTGATAACTTGGTGGTGACTGGTGGTGAAAGTGGCCTGTGAACACACTGAATCACCCAGATAAGAGAAGGCAGCCGTGTTCCGTCGGTAAAGGGAGAAGTCTTTGTCATCTCCGGTCAGCATCGACCGAAAGAGCCGTAAAATTAAAGCGAGGCGGGGAGGCGGGCGGCGAGGAAGGCCAGGCTAAATAAGAACTGGAAATCCAACAAAAGCCAGCGCCACCCGAGGAAGCCGCTGCATACGGTCTGAGAAAATGAATAAACGGGTTTTTAGGGACATCTAATTTTTCACGCTCTGCAGGAATGAATGCGAACGAGCGTGAATGTATTCCTAAATTAAATTCCTCCCTTCCCAGCACACAGCCCTCGCTAATTAGGAGCAGAGGGGAAGATGCATTCTCGGCAATAAATGGCAATAAATTAATGAGGTCCTTCCCGTCTGTTTAAACCCAGATCATGGGCTGAGAGACGCGGTGGACGCAGATGCGCGGCCCCCCGTGTTTGTCCCAGAGCTCTTTGTTTTGGGCGGTGTTTGTACTGAAAAGCCCAAGCTGTCACGTCTGTTTGCACTTAACACGCGAAACACTCGTCCCCGCGCACACAAACACGAGCCGGCTCGGAATCACTTAACGGTCCGAAGACGCCCTGAAAGTTGCCATAAATTTAGAAGTCGAGCAGGCACATTTAGACGAAATGTGGCTAATTGAATCTCTCATAAACGGCAATTTACATGCACACGCATGCGCACGAGTCTGGTGGCATTCACGCACACGTTGACTTGGATGATATACTGTCATAGACATGAGAACAGTGATTCGAGTGGTTACATCACTGTCACAGTATCGTCAATTACAAATGCTAATAATTAGCACGTGAATCAAACCAGAGCGGCGTGCGGGACAAACTCCGTGCGCCCGTTCTAAGCTATCACCACGCCGTCACGATTCTTCAACATTTTACGCACGCATGCACACACAGAGTGCGAGTCATCTACTACTAGATCCAGTTCAGTAAATACACACTTCCTGCTTCACTGAGCATTCCAAACGGTTCTCCTTTGCCCCTCCGGTCTGATTCCAGTCGTTGACCTTTGACCTTGCTGAGCACGTGAAGGTAAAAGCAAACATGTGACCCAAGTGCAGTGGTTCACGTGCACGCTCCTCCGGCTTTAGTCCCGAGTGAGAGGAAAAGAATCGACGCAGTCGGAAGCACAAACCTGGAGATAAAACTCATTTTGAAGAGCCGCGTTCATGCTGGGCTGGAGAGGCCGTGCAGAGACGAGGGGGGGGTCTAGAGACTTGATATGTGGCTGAAAAGGTCAGCTGGGTTCTTACCGAGATAAGAAACAGATGAAAAGGAAAAGGTCAATTCATCAGCTTCCTCTTAAATCCCCCCCCCCGCCTCTCCACGCTTGAGATTTATTGGGCGGACTGATAAAAATCGGACGACTTCCTGGTCCTCGGCATGAATGTGGCCCCGTCTGGATGAAGGAATCCCGCGTCAACAGGTGGAAACATCAGCTTTGTCTCCTGCATTTCCCTTTTAAATCAAGTGTCTTCCCAAACACAAGACAACCGCTCACAAAATCAAGGAAATCTTTGGAATTTCGGTCAGTGTGAGGCTGCAGTTATGCAACAATTCAATCACATCGAGGCTGGGGGGGGTCTGATCCTCTGATAAGAGCCAACATGGGGGAAAAAATGCCGTCTCAGCATATTTCAGATCTCACAGACGGGCTGCAGAGATGCTCGCAGGCTTTTATTTGTGCTGGATGACAAATCAGAATGAAGGAGAAAAAAGGGGGGGGGGGCACTGAAAGTGATGACAGAGTGTGGCAGGTTCAGAAATATGGCCCTTTTTATTATTAATGCATGTGCAGCCCTCCATTTGAGCAAATGTGGAGCTTTGCATAGCCGTGAATCAAGCAGCCTGTTTTATTTTCCCTTCTTCAATTAGTTTTAGTGGTTGGAGGACAAAAGGAGAAAAAAAGCCCATAATGGGACAAATGATGGATGCAGCCAAGAGAAGCCGCGGTGGATTATGAAACCACAAGGAATCTGTAATTATCAGAACTTTGGAACTTTTCAAGGCTTAAATACTCTCAACAATGATATTGACGTATTAACTAACTTAATTGGGGGAAATAACCAGAATCGGTTTGGATTCCATACAGATAAGAAAATCAATATCAATTATCTGTAATTATCTTCCTTTTGTGCGAGCAGTCTCTCGTTAAACTGCCTGAGCCGAACGCGACTCCTCCGTCTGCAGCTCTGGAGACTAAAACGCAAAGCTGACGCCACCGATCGATGCAACCTGGTGCAACACGCCGATTCCACAGGAAACCTGGTTTCGGCTTCCATATAAATTACCTGTGCAGACCTTAGACCTGCTCCACCTGCAGGTTTCACCTCCGCAGCCTCCACACACACACACACACGGAATAACCACCACGCCACAGGACGAAAGTCCCAGGAGTCGCCCTGCCCTCTGGGAACAAATGAATTCCAGATCTGCTCCATTTCGTGTCAGTCCGCCCGTCCCGCTGCCTCAAACCCGGTAAACGCTGAGATTCTATTACACTCGCCTCCGGAGTGCCGTCTAAAAATTCATGAACACAACACTCTCATTTTACAGTCAGAATATTCAGACTGTTGTTGTTTCCACTGCTCAGGTGTGTGTGTGTGTGTGTGTGTCATTTTCATTGCATCAGCAAGTTATCAAGGACCGCTGTGCCTCATTGAGCTGAGAGGATGCTTTCCATTTCTCCCTGAATGCAGCAGTTCAGCTGCAGCCACTAATGAAAGTTTTTCCCCTTCTTTTAAAAAATAAAAACCTCTAAAGAGAAGACAACAAAAACAATCTCAGGCGTCCCACATAACTCTGGGGTGTGCTGCATAGCCTCTCGTCAACATCTGCCATCCTGCTAATTAGCCCCCGCTAACGCCACACTTCGCTGGGCTGCAGCGGAGCACAGCCAGCGTGTGGCGCTCATGAGGGGGACTCGCGAACACAACGGGGAGGACAAAAACCGGCCAGATCGCAAAGAACAACCAACGCCAACAGAGGACTTCCTGTATTTCCCCGCTCGAAGGTCAAACGGCGTGGAACCCACCACGCAGGAGCACAGGTTGGCATAAACCTGGTCAAGGACGACGGTTAAACAATTGTATAGCAACACAAAAAGGTTGTGTGAGGAGTCGTTGGTATGCTGGGGAAGGTGGATGCATTCTCAAACAGAACACCTGCAGCTGTGAGAAGGGGGGGGGGGGGGGGGGGGTGAGCTAACCATTGTAACCGACTCCTGCACTTCGAATCCACCCACTGCAGCGCCGGTCGTTTGCACCGTGACACCCGTGAAAATGGCATTTGCATACACCAACTCTGCTCCGGAGGAGTGCAGCGACTCTGTGTGTGCGTGTGTGTGTGTGTGTGCGTGTGTGTGTGTGTGTGTGTGTGTGTGCGCATGCAGAATTATAGAGAAGGAACCGCGGATCGAAGGCAGAAGCCGGGCTGGATGACACAGGATTAGCTGGGCAGTGATTTGAGCCGCGGGGGGCAGGTTCCAGCTGCCCCCAGACACTTCGGCCGTCCTCACAGGTGAGCTGACACCTTCACAGCTGAAGGACCAGAGCTCCACTGCCTGGAGGAGGCTCGCTGCCTGCGCCCCTCATTCCCTGCCTCAGTCGCCTCTGCTTCCTCTGGTGCCCCCGATGCTAAAATGTGGTTTTCTACGACATATTAGCCCAGTTCAAATGTCCCCTATAATACATCCTTCCTGCCCTCCTCCCGCTGTGGGGATTAAAAACGGGGCGCTGAGGTCGCGGCAGCTGTATCCGTAGGTGGACAGACATGCCAGAGAGCTCCTGTCAACAGGCAGTGCACCCTGGAGGCCAGCCCACTCGGCGGATGCTGATCCCGCCACCAGAAAAGGAGGAAATGCATTTTTTTTTTCCTCAAACAACTGGTGCCGAGAGGCGGAGGAGCTGATATTAGTACGGAGGCAGCACTATTTCTATGGTCCTCCTGGGGAGACGCAGGCACTGCAGCAGCTACCCATTCATCCTCTCAGGTCCCTGGACAACTCTGGACCGACTGCACATATTAAACACGCCGAAGTTACGGCACGGCGGCATCAAAACACTCGTTCGGTGCCAAATCGGACGGATAAAATCCGTCACAGGTGGAGTGATTAACACAGCGCCGTTTTCCTCCTTTGGCTCTTAAACGCATCACTTTACAAGGATAAAGAGAGACATTTCACATCTAATTAATGCACAGGACGGCTGTATAAAACGGCTAATGAGGCTGCGACCACAGTGGCGTGAAGACAGGGAATACTGAAGGTTAGTGGAGTGGGGGGGGGGGGGCGGTATTTTACTTCCAAGATATATTTAGTCATTAAGGGTTTTGGACACTGGAGGAAGAAAGGTTAGGATGAAATGAGTAATTCACTGGATCTGAAACTGAGATCTAATGGATCCTTTGAATTGTTTGCTATCCCCCCCCACCCAAAAAAAATGACAGAATTCACTGGGAACGATGTAATTGGTGGTTCCAGGACCATCACCCAAGGGCAGACGTAGCTGGGATGAATATGGACACGCGACCCTGCTGCGACGCGGAGCCGCTCTCCGAGGAAACTACCCGTCACTCAAACATCTGCTGGCACTTCGCTCATTCAAACACTTTCATTCATCAACACCGACGGGAAAACAAGCACGGAAAGCTAAAGCACGGCAGCGACGGCAGGGTCGCTTCCGCTCACCTGTGCGATCTCGTACAGCAGCTTGTAGTGTTCCTCGCGCTTCTGTAAAGTGCACAGATTGCAGCCCATTATAGTCGTCGTGGAAACGCCGGGCGTCCAATTCTCCCCGAGCGGCAGCGGTTCGGACACAGGGGGGTCGCCCTCCACGCCGGAGCGCCGCTTCTCATCAGTCACTCCCTAGCAGGCGGCTGAGTCGGGCATCCCATCGGCGGCGCTGAACGTCAGGAGTGAGCCCTGCTGGGGGGGGAGTGGGGGGGGAGGAGGCTCCCGCTGAAGGTTCGGATGGAGACGTTGTGGCAGCGGCGTCGGCAGCGGTACGAGCGGCAGCATCAGCCAGCGTGCGTCTCCTCCGCAGCTCCCGCGATCTGACAGAGTCGCACACGCACGCACACGCTCGCATGCCGGAGTTGTGACTCCTGCTCACTGAGACATCCCCCCCCCCCCCCCCCCCCCTTTTCCCCTCGCTGGCAGCAGCGCACACGACGACGTGGATGGCAGCTCATGAATAGTGAAGCGAGCGGCGCTGCTGCATTCATGGGGTGGGCGGGGACGGGGGAGGGGACTGCCAGAGGGGGCGGGGCTAGAGTGAGGAGCAGCGCCGCTTCATTAAACCTGAGACAGTTGCACAATAACCTCCTTTGTGTGCGCTGCTCCTGAGGAGGACAGGCAAACCCGACGGTCCCGGTGGTGGCTTTTGAGATGAGGTTTTCTGAGATTCCTGGGTAATCAACTGTAATCTGGTGCTTCTTATCCTTTTGGGAGGGGGGGGGGGGGGGGGGCGTGGCCAGGTGGCGTTTATATCAATAATTTGAAGTCTTGTAGCGATACAAGTTGTTCAGGGTCCGACCACGTTGGTGTAACGGCATCAGCTCAGCCCCATTATCCAGAACATCGCTCCACTTTTGTAATCCAGAGATGGAGAAATTGGTTATTATGGAAAAACTGGGATTCCTCGACACTTCGACAATCAGCAGCGATTCATCAGCGGCTGCGTCCCCCTCAGACTGGGACGATTGTGTCGACAGAAGACCTCGGCTGTTGTCCTCACAGTGGAATCCTCCTCTGCTAGCAGGAAGCTCCACTAACGAGGAGTAATTGTTAACAAATTGGCCTCCCCACAAACGGTGGAGCTCGCTGGGCAGAAGACAGCTAAAAGTAGAAGAGCACTCATCCGCTAGCTACTGGGCATCCCGCTCCCCGGGGGCTCCATAATCCGATTTTCTGGGGTTTAATTCTGCTCCACTGCCTGAAGGCGAGCCAAACAGAGACCTACAACACCATTATAGATAATGCCCTCCGCCATCCCTCTTCATCTCTGGACCGCATCCTCGCCGCCATCCGCTCATCATCCTGAAGGGGACACAAGGAGTGTGTTTTCCTGCAGTTGCCAGGCAATATCAAATCCGTGAAGTGCTGCTCGCTAAAGTGTCCATTTGACATCAAAGGGGCTTGTTGGGAGATGGAGCGGCGGGGACGTAATGTTGCATTTGATGAACAGGGGCGCCGTGTTTGCTCGAGTACAACGGAGCGGCGGGAATGTCAGAGGCAGCCTCTGAAATTACATTCGAGGATCGGAGGAGCCTGCCGGCATCTCTTAGAAGGAAAATGGAAAAACCTCCAGGGGTAGATGCAAAGTTCTACCAGGGCAGTGGCAGCAGAGTCAGAGCATGATGTTTCGTGGCAAACGTGTGCTCAGGGTTTGGGTTCGATGCCCGGACACGGACGTGTGGAAGCACGCTCCAAGATGAGCGAATTATGACTGATGGCAGCATTCCGGTCAGGAATTTCATTCTGTGCTAGGATGGATTTGCCAGAAATGGTATTTCCGAGGCAGCCGGGGGGCGAGAGCAGCACGTAATCATCCATTTCACTAAAACCATTTACATTGTGACAGGGCGGGAATAAAACGCTCGCTTTCCCCTTTTACAATTTTAATGTTTTAATTTATGTCCAATATATTTTCCAACATTTTTTTTTTTTTAAATAAAAATGAACGGAGCTATTAAGCGCAGCATCTCCATTTCATACCCGCAACCGCCGATTCACCTTCTTACGTCCTTTTCGCACTGTCCGGCGGTCGTTTATCACCCGTCCTGCCCTTTGCCTGCTCGGCTAGAAACGACCCTCCATCGCGCTCGTTCTCCCAGTTAATGGGCCTCACTTCGCCGGGCAAGGGGGGGGGGGGCGGGCCATTTGTCCTCGCCATGATGCCCGTAGTCTCAGAGTTTCTTCAATGGCATTTTTGGCAAACGGATATTTGAGCTCACCTGAAACTCGGCGGCCCGACCTTCAGCCGGCTGTTCTAACGTGGCGTTCGCGGCGTGTGTTTGCGCATCCAAAAAAAAAGAGCCGTAAGTTCGCCGCCGACGGAGACGCTGGAATGTGAGATCGCCATCAGCATCCGCAGAGTGTATTTGTATTGATTACCTGTCAAAAGATAAATGCAACAAACTGCCGAGAGCACAAATGTGCTTCTGATTCAACAAGCTGTGCGTGCGAGTTAGCTACACGCTCAGGTTTCTGAGCCGGATGATTTCCCCACACGTTTGAGTAGATTTGTTCGCACAAAACACCCAAAGACATTCGTTTAACTCTATCAAGTTTACCTCCGCTGCCTATGGAAGCTCGACTATAGCGTGTAACCAACGCTAGCTGTGGAAGAGGGGAGCTGAAAAGTGTGTGTGCAAGTGCACTTATGTTTTGTGTTGGTTTAGCTAATTCCTTCAATGTATTGACCAGTCAGTCATTAACAGCCCAAGCTAATCAAGCTAATGGGCAGGCTCACTCAGAGCTGCTCCCGCACTCCCGTTTCTGCTTTATTAGGTAAATGAAGTCCTATTTTTAGGAACATTAAATCTGTCCCAGTAAGGCCCAAACTGGCCTGGGTTTGACCTCGAGACTGAATGGGATAAATTTGGGGAGGGGACAGCAGACGATGAGGCAGGAGTAGGAAGAATTATTAATTTGACCTATTCTAAGAGCGCCTTTAAACATTTCAGTGTTTAGTAAATCATGTTCAGAATCGCTGCTGTAAAGCTACATTCAATGCATCTAAATGTACTGAAAGAGCATTTTAAAAGAGCTGGGGATTAAACAGATCCCCTTATCCCTGTTAGGACTTCTATATGGTGGGGGGGGGGGGTTCTTACAGGAATATCGAGGGTCCCCGCAGTGCTAAAAAGCCAAACAGGTTTATTAGGCTGCTCTAAAACATCAGGGGGGCATAAATCTCTTTGGTACAAGCACTAAAGATTGAAATCCCTCTCACGTGAACGGAAACAGCGAGCGTGGTCTAATAACGCGTGGCAGAGCTGGTCTTTCGCCATAAAGGATCGGCTCCCCACGAGTATCCGTGCGCCCTGATTTGGGATTAATTAAAGGGCCTTTTGTACATGAATCATCACAGGCGGGCCGTGCTTCCTTCCATGACTCTGGCGTGCACACAGGTGGACGGACCGGACCGTGGGAAGCCAAGCAAAACACCTTTTCAACAACAATAAATTATTAAAAAGGCTTCAATATTTAATTCATGTGGGAACCTGTCCGAGGATAAAAATAGCACACAGCGGGCCGCCTGTCATTGTGACGCAGAGCGTGTTGTGCTCAAGCAGTCAATGCCACGGATATGTCACAGCCTGGAAGGCAATTTAAACTCTTTTAATGCCCAATTAGAGCTGGGTTTGGCTCTAGCTCCTGTTTCCATTCAATAAATAGGGATTACTGGTCAATTTGAACTGCAGCTAGCATGTTTAGCCGATGCCAATAGTGAATCCACTCGACCACAAGGAGAATGTGGCTTTCATTTTCTCATAAATAGGGGCTGATTCACATTTATATTTAAACGTGTAATATGATGACCACCACTATACCCGCAACAACCGCTTCAGCTGCTGAAGAAGTGTATAAAAACCACACTCGCGTGTCAGAAATGTGATAACTGGGGGAGCGAATTTGAATCAATGTCAAATTCGACCTTTTCCGATCGGACGAGTTCGCTCCTACGATCTAATCGGCAGGAAAACGCAGCACGTGGGGAGGAAAAACAGCCCCCAACCCCACTCCATCTTCTCTCCCTCATATTCCTCCAACCCCGGGCGGTGTGTGTACCCCGCCCTCCTGCCCCCCCCCACCCAGCACCACCTGTGGTGGACGCCCTCAGGACGTGCTGCCGCCGCCGCTTCCGCCACAGCTCGACCCAGACTGGGAACGTTGCCTCATTAATACGGCGGCTGTTACAGCTCCCCCAGCTGACCCGTGAAGAAAAGTAACCATGTGACATGCACGACGTGCTCGGGCACAAGCGCAGCGGCGTGCAACATTACAGGTTCAGAGGTCGGCTGTCTCCTGTCGCCTCAGGTGTTTAACGATATTTGTGGCTACGTGCAACTCCTCCGTGTGCCGCACGGAAGTTTTTTATTATTATTATGGTTTCTGACGTCCAGTAATAAAACCAGTCCAACCACCCAGTGGAGGGTCATGAACTCAAACTGGTTGTTTACATTACTTGGGTTAGCGTGACCTGTCCCGGGTTTATTCCTGCCTCTCCCCCACTCACTAGATAGATGGATCTTATTTAGATTAAGATATAGAGATAAATATAGTGTGATCAATAGTTTTTGCATCGCCATGAAAAGCTCAGGCTCGCAAACCTCAGCGACAACATGCAGCAAACGTGTATAACAGGCAGGTCATTGATTTCACTCTGCCTCCTGCCGGCTGAGGACCAGTCAATACCCGCTCAATACGCCTGTGATTGTGGATGAGGCGCTCCTGAAGGCACCACGGATCTATAGGGACAATAGGCTCAGAGGGCAAACGGGTGAGACTCCATCCCAACCTGTTCTGCTTCACCTGCTCATGTCCCGCACCAACTCAGAGGACCGGCGAACCCGCAAAATGGTACCGTGTCCTCTACCAGACCTCCGGAGTCAGAGTCACCATCGGGGCGTTCCACTTCAGGGACGCGGCAGCTCGTAGGAAATGGAAGTGACGGAGTCGAGACGTGGGCGGAGGACAAAGGGCAACAATCATGGAGGATGGAGGAAGGATGGGAGCAGCGTGGCGCCCGTTTCCAGGTCTGTTAGCCCGTTTCCAGGTGTGTTAGCCCATTTACAGGTGTGTTAGCCCGTTTCCAGGTCTGTTAGCCCGTTTCCAGGTCTGTTAGCCCGTTTACAGGTTTGTTAGCCCGTTTACAAGTCTGTTAGCCCGTTTACAGGTTTGTTAGCCCGTTTACAGGTTTGTTAGCCCGTTTCCAGGTCTGTTAGCCCGTTTCCAGGTCTGTTAGCCCGTTTACAGGTTTGTTAGCCCGTTTACAGGTCTGTTAGCCCGTTTCCAGGTCTGTTAGCCCGTTTCCAGGTTTGTTAGCCCATTTCCAGGTTTGTTAGCCCGTTTCCAGGTCTGTTAGCCCGTTTACAGGTTTGTTAGCCCGTTTCCAGGTCTGTTAGCCCGTTTCCAGGTCTGACGCCAGAAATAGAGACGTCAGGAAGTCTCACATCACATACATTGATATTCCAGAAGAAATCTGATAACCAGACTTTTTCCAACTATAGCGTTTGGCAGCATCATTTTTGTCCCGATCAAAGTCTCGGCTTTAACGATCTTGGTCTCCCGACTGTACATTCTTCAGCGGCGCCGAGGGTCAGGAAAGAAACCAGAAAATATCAAGAGGTGTTCCAGAGGATCAGCTTTAATCCTCCAATCCAGCAGAATGAGAAAGTCTCCGATTCGGCGGCAACGGCGGAGCTGCCGGCGGATCACACGCCTGTGTTCCAGCCCACAGATTAGTCTGGAATTAGGACCACGCCCAGGGGCCACAAATCTTATTTCCTGTCACCCTGATAAGAATGAGAGCAGGTGAAAACAGAGAGGAGCGACGAGGCGCGCCTGATTTAACATGTGGCGCGCACAGGTGGCGGAATGACGCCGGCGGGCTTCAGTTCATATGCGACGACCGTTGATGAAGCTGTTAAAATGGACAACAAAACGAGGAAGGGATTAACTATCGGGGTCCCCCGGGCATGAGGTGTCCTGAACCTGTTCCCGTCGCCATGGCAACCGCGCTCGTCTTCCACACATTCGCGTTTCTCAAAAAGAAACAGAGACAAACAAAAAACTGGCTGTGTGTAAACAGGTACATTAAACGCACCGCCGCGACCCTTGGAGGGGGTTTTGGGGATCCCAGGCGAACACGGTGGCAGGTCAGTTTCACCTCCACGTGACCACGTGTCCGCGTGACCAGCGTCTCGTTTTCCCAGATATGGAAGCACAGACGAACCGTGGGAATAAACTCCGGGCTCGGATACCAAGCGGCCGTCGTTGCAGAAGGCTGCGTTGTGTTTAACGAGCGGCGCCGACGGCATACCTGCTCCGACCCTGAACCGAGCCCGAGGCTCTCTCGGGAGGGAGAGAGCGACACCCCCGGATAAATGAGCGCCGGGGCCGGGGAATGTTACAAGGTGAGTCGTAAAACACTGAAACGCACCATCAAACCGCCCCGTTCGCTGTTTTTATAGAGTCCGTCTCAAGGTGGGTCGGCGGAGGTCAACGGCGCCTGTTTACGCTGCTGAAGAGGAGGCCAGGGTAACGGCGGATGAATTTACGACCCCCCCTCTGGAAGTGGTCCGGCAATGGTTTCCACCTGACAGCACACGGCAGATTAAACCAAATGGGGGTGGGGGGGATTCACAAATCAGCCAATGGTTCTGAAGAAGACAACAGGATCCATCAGAGGGCTCTTCAGCATCCCTGACCGCTCCACCATGAGCTCTCAGGAGGCTCCGCCCTCCTCTGAGTCCGCCATCTTCTAGAGGTGTCAGACAGACTTATTCCGTTTATTCAAATGGAAGCAAACCAGGAAAGTTCTGCCGGGGAAACACATCCTCCCTCCGGCTAAATTAGCAGAACGCAGCTGCCCCATATGCTAGCTCCATTTGAGCGTAAATAAACAAAGTTTTATGCCCGTTAATGATGTTTTACATCATTCCGCCGCCTTTTATTTCGGGATTAATGGTTTCATGGTTGGGGGGGGGGGCAGAGAAATGGAGTATCAACTCAGCGGCAAACTTCTGCGCTCAATTCTCTCTGGAAGAGAAAAGAGGGGTTTATGTATTTCCAGGGAAAGATCCCCAACACGGGGTTTATGAGCGAGGAACTGGGCGGGGTCAGGAGGACGCGGGACCAGTTTTACACAATAAACCGAAATTATGGAGCCTCTGACCTTTAAAACAACCCTCAGGGATTCTGCAGGGTTCCGTTCTCCGTTCCTTCGCCCCTTCCTGCTCCCGACACCACCGACCTGCTGTTAGTCAGCGCCGTGCGTTTAATCCCTCGTTGCTTATCTCACCCGAAGGCGCCCCCGCCAAATCCTTCCTGCTGGAGATTTACAGTCGGCCATTTTGTGGACTAATTGCTCCGTGTTGGCGTGGGGAGGTCAGCCACGGCCGGCACATGGGGGCGGCGGGCACACCTGCTAGGGTAGTAAAGGTGAGCCAAGCAGGAGGTTAAACCTTCGCACCGGGAGTCCCCTTGACTCCTGGAGACTAAAACCTGGCAAATTAAACCAGACTGGGCTCTATTGCTTGGAGATGGACGTCATCTTTCTCCCCAACGGAGGGATTTGGTCTCAGATTTCACAGCAAATGTCAAAACATGAGTATAAAACAGAAAAATGTCCTATTTCCACATTATGCACGCCTTCAAGTAATATTAAGAGCACACTTTACTGCCCCCCCACCCCCCACCCCACCATGCTGGTATTTTAGATATCATGCAGGTATTATTAGATCTGCCGTCCACTTCATCCTCTCCTCTCTTTGGGCTCGAGAGGCAGCCGATTAGGCCACTTTTCAGCGTTTGCATATTAACTGGCAGCTAAGCTCAGTATCACTCGCCGCCTAATAGCCACTAATGAAACCTTTTTTAAGGGCTACTACAGATTCCAGAGCCGCTCTCCGTTCGCTGGTCTGAGCCGACACACCCCAGCGTTGGCTGACTTTATCACTGTGACCCCTCCATCTTTTTAATTAACCGCCATTTGCTAATCACATATAGGCCACTTTCCCAGAGCCATACGCCCTCCATCAGTGAGCAGGGACAAAGGCCCATTAACGGGGCCCCTCCGCATCATTACTCCTACAGGGATTCCCGGGGTCAATTTGGAATCAAGAGCCGTAAGATATGCACAACCAGGCAGGTGGAATGATTACACAAGTAAAAAAAAACGGGTGTATATTTTTGATATAGTGGCGTGTTTCTATATATTCCATCAACTTTAGAGCCGTAAACTAGCAAACCCCCCCGACGCCGTAAAAGCACGCAGGTTATAAACGCGCCCCTCTACCCAAAGGTTAGCATCCAAATCATCGATCCGGCTCTTACCTTCTTCTGTAATTCATGTCCCCACAGCTCGGCGAGCGCGGCACGCCGCGGCTCACATTAGCGGGAGAGCCCGTAACTCTGTGCAGCTGTTCCTGCCAGTGACAGGCATCAATAACCGGCGCCAGACCTGTGCTTCGTAATTGTGTTGGAGGGGTCATTGCGGGGTCAACAGGGCACCGCGCCGGCCTGTCTAATGAAGGGAACACGACTCTCCCTCACACCAGCACCCCGCGCAGCCATCTCCAATCCCAGGGCCCATTGCCCGTGTCAATCACGCCATCGGTAATAGATCCGCGGTACAGTGAGCACCAGGAGGCGTCCAATCATCAGAAGATATGGCGCCGTGGCCGGTGGGATCATGGCCCGGCTGATGAATTCGGTCGGGTTTGTTTACAGGAGAACCGGAGAGCAGATTTTAATCTTGATAGCAGAAACCGCTGGAAGGTAAACCACGGTTTATATTACAAGACTCGGAAAACGACCAGCTAAAACAGACTGAGCATAGAAACCAAAGATGTGACCGAGGGGGCATTTTTTAGGTCGCTGTGTTTGCCCCGCCCCCTGTGTTGCTCATGGTTTTCACATATTGGGCTGTCATGAAATGTAAGAAATAAACGAAAAGAACGCTAATGCCAGTTTTTACCGCTTTGAGCGCATTTCTCTTGTAAATGATGTTTTATTGAATTAATCCCCAGCTAGCCTCTCCAACATTGGATTGCACAGACTATTTTCCTTCTGTCCACTTTCACTTTCCAGCTTTTCCCTTCCAATCGTTCTCCCCCAGCGCAACATGCGGTGGCGCTTTAGCGAGAAGCTCATTTCCTTAAAAATCCCATCACTTGAGAAGAGCTCTGACAACAACCTCCCAGGGAAGAAGGAGGGAAAAAAACTCTCCCAGTGATGGACGACAGCCCATCAATGGCGACTGGTTGGCGCGCGTTGCGGTAGACCTTGAAATAATCGCGTGTCAGCCCGGAGCGAGCGAGGTTAGCTTTCGAAGTCGTAAGTGGAATTAGCAGAGCTCCTGTCTGGATGCTTGTAGGCGTCCGCGCAGGTGTGAACAACAGCTGCGCGTCTGCTGAAATAACCCGAGTAAACAGCCGTTTCATAAAAAACGTCCGCCGTGCTGTACATCCACGCTGAGGTTTTATTAACTGGAGCACCGATACGTCGTCGCGGCGCGTGGATTAGCACGCGGTGAATAGCTTTGGATACGCGGAGCGCAAACCACATCGAATTAGCGTCCGCTCTGATCCAAAGATGCTCCCCAACATCAGTCAATTACAGAAAATGCTGCAGAAAACAAATGATGGATGAGGGTGAACTGGAGGAGAAGATGGAGGTAGCGAGAGGGGGGAGGGGGGGAGGTGCACAGAAGGGGAGATGGAGGTGGCGTGCGGAGACGCTGGGAGAGAATTACAAAGAATGTTTGAGAGAAATACGGCTGCACGTGTCAGCGAGCGGCCCGAGACATCAGCAATATGTAAAAATAACCTGTCCAATTATGAAGAGAGACTGCTCGCCTCCCCGTCCGGCGTGTTTTACTGTACGCCATCCGACTCGCCCGCCCGCGCCTCGTATATCCGACTGCTGTATACATTTGAATGCGGCCGTATATTGCTTCTGATAATGTAATTCCAGAAAATAGATTGGGAATGTCCACTGTCTTTTATGAAGACGGATGCTTCTGTCAATATCCCGGGGCTGGCTAGTGCTAGCTTGCCGCGCCGCATAGGACTTTCCAATTCCCCAACAATAATATTGGTCTTTAACGCTTCCTGGACAATGTATGGCTGCCGCTGTTCCCATTTTCCATTTAATAGCGTCTAAAAGGGGAATTTATCTCAGTGAATTAGCTCCTGTATAACATGACTGTATCATGGATCATAAACTTTAGGTCAATACGGAGTGGGCACGAGGCGGCTAGAGGGAGAAAAAGAATCGAGTCCTTCCCGGATGCTGCTGCTCTGGGAACTTTATCTCATTCCTGCTGCCTCTACGGGGCGTCCCGCTGTAGCCGTTTGCTCATCGGCCTGTTACCTTGTATTGGTGTCAGAGTAATTGGCTATTTCACACGTGTGGGAGTTGAGTTGGTCGAGGGTAAAGGCCAGGCAACCAGGCTGTCTCTGTCCTGCACCACACTCATCCATCAATTATTATCAGGCACACGGGGAGCCGCTGCGGCCCTGAGCCGGCACTTCGTCAAACCTCATCCGGGGCTCCCTGCTAAATCCATTAGCACGCGGTTCTACTCCGCTGCCTGAATGTGAAGGTTTACAGCTCCGATTAAGAGCGCTGCAAAACCTGGTCGCCGGCATCGTGATGAATGACTGAATTTATTTTGCAGGCACTGAGGCTCTTCTGATGAACATAACTGAGGTGCTAGCGTGTAGCACAGCGTCAGTTAGCGAATGTTAGCATGAGCAGGTGACATTTTTGAATGAGCCCGTACATGGACCATCACCCACCACAGGCTCAATGTTGCTTCTTTTGTATTACTTTGACCTTCACAATAAAAGACACTGCAGGCAGACACAAAGATGCTGTTTTTTTTCCAATTAAGTTTTATTTTGAAGGACCGAAATCCCTCATCTGTTTTTCAAAATGTGAAAATAAGCTGTCAACGAGTAACGAGAGGCTCCAGGAACCAAAAGAGCAACACTGCTCACCCCACAGACATTCATTTAGATCCCTGCAGCACGAGATGAATACGGCCAACATCATCCTCAGCAGCTCGTTATCCTCCTGGTCAATTAAAAGAGGCGACTGCTCGCGTTGTGTCGCTACTGAATGAGGAGGAATAGATGAAAGCAGCCAAATGGCGCCGCTCCCTTCAACCAATTGAACCAATTTGCTTTGATCTCAATAAGCCACGCCCACTGACTCTGTGATACATATTTGCGAGAGCGGGTCACTGTGCTGGACGGACGGACGGACAGAGGACGGACCGGATGTGGTAGGAATCCCTCTGGAGACACATCAGAAGTTCCACTCAGCAGCCCAACGCATTACATTTATGTCTTTGATGAGAACGCCCAGTTGAAAGCACCAAAGCATCAAAGGCGCAGCCAGCGGGATCCCGCTCAGGAACTCATCACCGGGAGGCAGATGATGACACGGAGACGGATGATCTCAGACAGCAGAAATTAAAGATGGAAAAAACAAAGATAAAGCCAGAAAAGCAGAGCAGCAGATGGCTTTTAATTGTTGTTACAGGCTGGAGAGGCAGAAGAGAAGCTGCCTGGCAGCGTTCCTCGCCGGGCCCCAGCACGGCCCGTTCCTGGAGAAGAACCTCCTTTATCTCCTCATTCACGCTCACCTCTACGTGAATGTACGCCTAACGGCTTCGGGGAGAAAAGCACACCGCGCGTTCCTCTGATGAAAAGGTCTTCACGGCTCCGCCGCGCCGCCTTTCCCTCAGTGATGCAACTTTTATTCCCGATTTCCATCACGCCGTCTGAGGAACGGGCCGCCGTTCGTCCCGTGTTTGGGGCTTTTGGCAGCTTAGTAGCCCGACGCTACACACGCCTTTATATTCATAAAAAGCCAATAAGTCTCTCTCTCTCCCGCCTCACATCCCTCCATCTCTCCCTGATCTAAAAGTGAGGCTGACAGTGAGGGAGGGGGGGCTGCCGGTTGGTTGCCTGGGCCCCCGCCGACAGGTCGTGATAGGTGTCATCTATCACCTATGAAAAGGCCTGAGGGCTCGCCACACCAATCACAGCAGGTGCCAGATGCTTGAGTGGAAGCACGCACGCACACACACACACACACACACACACACACACACACACACACACACACACACACACACACACACCAAACAAACAGCCTGGCAGTCGTGTAAAACAGGCCGCTGGTTTTTGACAGGCAAACACTGGCGCATGTGGAAGAAAGTGTTGCTTGGAAAAGGAAAAAAATAAAAAAATAAAGAAGAATTTTGATCCACTTTCACTTTTAAAGCTGTTCCTTCTTTCTAGGAGGCGACATTTTGCTCCAAACTATGTGCAGAACAGCAGCGAAGAACAAAGCGCAATGATTTCACCCTCAAGTTACCACCACAGACGGAGGGGAGATATTAACACCCCCCCCCCCCCACACACACACACACACACACACACCACCGACTGTGACAGACCAAAATGAAAGGCCACCTTGCTGCACGAGTAATTAAAACAGCAACTTTCCTTCTGTGAGCACCGAGAGGAGCCGGGAATTATGAGCCCACCTGTCAAAAGCCAACACGCCTTTTCCAGCTTTGAGGGACGTTCCCGATATTTAGGAGAAAATCAACACTCAGGGAGATACGAACCTATACGGAGATTTAAATTAGACGGACAAAAATGAGGAATAAATCAGAAAGATGAATCAGAGCCTTCACACACACACACACACACACACACACACACACACACACACACACACACACACACACACACACACACACAGCCATTCCCTTATGCTATGCATGCTAACAAAATCATCCAATTACTGATTGGGAATAGCCATATTAGGGTACGTAATAACCTCTCTGGAAGCCCCACCCCCCCACCCCCCCGCCTCTCCTTCAATTTGATTGATCGCTTTTGCTCAACCACTGCGGCCCAAATATGATTCATTGACTTTTTAATCTGCAGCATTATTCAAACGCAGCTCCGCAGTCAGAGTTTAGTTTGAGTCATACTGAACGCTTGCTGGCCGTGTGTGTGTGTGTGTGTGTGTGTGTGTGTTGGGTGGGGGGCAGTGAAGCGACCGTGTGGAGGTAATGGACCTCTCTGCTGTGTGTTGCCAGCAGGGCTGAGAGGGATGAAGGGCGCTCCTATGGCTGCCTTTACATCACACTCCACTGTTAAAATGTCAATTTTCCCAGATGGAGGCCGACGTCTGAATCGGTCTCCGGCTCGGACCGCTGTTGGTTCAGCACCCAGGAACCAAAAGGTTGAATCGGAAGAGAGAGCAGGTACGGGAACGCCGCTTCCATCTTCGGGCCCCAGAAAGACAGAACTCAATAAATGATGTCGGCTTTCCACGCTGGTGACAAAATAAATTTCAATTACGGCCACGTGAAATTGGATTTCCTCGGAGTATTAGGGGATTGAGGATCGTTGGAAGGGTTCACGCTTCTGATTGGGTCCCTTTTTCTTTAACAATCATGCCGACAGGATTTTGAAATCAATAATTCACTTCAGACAGACGCCATTTCCCCCGTTACAGCTCCAATCCTGACGATCACCGGCTGCATTTCCTTCCAGCAGGTGGCTCCGCCCCCATTTTAGGACCCGTCTCACAATTTTATTGTCACGCTCTCAGATCATTGAGCTGTTAAAGCCTTTTACAATTATTGGAGATCGAATGAAAGATGGTGATAAAAGATCTGATGATACGAGACGATGCTGTCGAGGTTTATATTTCGTGATACCAGCAGCCCCTAATAAGATTCCAGGATTGTTAGCAAGAACCAGCTAGCATTTTGCTTCCAGCATTAATCAAGGGGTTGTTTCCTCTGTAGCTTCTAACACACGACCCTCTTGTCTTGTCTTGACACGCTACCCGGCGATGTGAGCGGACCGCACGAGGTTGGACGTGCAAAACTGGCGATCCCTCGTGGCCTTCTAGCAATTCCAGGTGATTTTTCCACCCGCTTCACTGCTTCACCGTTGAACGGCTTCCATTAACGCCGGCGAACCTCACAAAAGCCACTAAGAACGACGAACTCCGCTAAAACTTCGCCCTGCAGCTGAAACTGCCAATCTGCCGATCCACAATTCCCAGAAAAGGAAACCTGCAGGGGAATGAGAAAAGCCCAGGTTCATCGGAAAGTCTTTGAAAAAGAAAAAGCAATCCCATCAGCCCTGAAAAACCCGTAGCAGCGAGTTCGAGATGAAGCTTGATGAACACGCGGCGCTCTCCCCTCACCAGGAAACGGACAGAACTTGCCAGGACTGCTCAGAAAATACAGTTTTCCCAGTTTCGAGGGGAAAATGAAAATAAATAGTTTCATTCCAACACCCCCGTGTAGCTGTAACGCTCCAGAACAATCGAGCAGAACCGACATTTTTACTGGCACGGTTCAATTTCTGCCGCAAACCCGACGCCAGCTCAGCGGGTCTCAAGGACCTCTCCAGGCCGTAAACACGCTTCTCACACGGAGGTCCCGCCTCCCTCGCCGGCGGGAGGGTTCTCGCTCACCCGAGAGCACCGCTGCACGATCGCCGTGGCCCAGACGTGCGTCCCGTGGACGAGTCCACTCCACAGGTGTGTCACACGGGCCTCGTTTCACTGCAACACTGATGCGGAGGTGACAAAATATAGGACGGCCTTGTGTGTTCTCTCATTTCTGTATTCTAACAATTAGGATGGTAACATTGGGACCGGGTTAGGGGGCGGCATTGGGGGCGTCGCCCATGTATAATGCATACATCAGCCCTCACAGCGGGCTGCGATAACACCCTCAGATGCTGGTAATGGTTGCCCTAGCCCGCCGCGATAGCGTTTCTATCACCAATAAGATGTTTTCCCATCAGAAGGGGGGCCGAAGGGCGCCTGGCGGACACCGAGGAAGAAAAGGGGAGGGCGGGATCAGCCATGCGTGACCTTTAGAGCCCCGAACAGACGACGACGGACGTCAATACAATCAACCGATGGGAATAAATACAGAATCGTTGGCGGAACGGGACCAAAGAACCCCTGTTAACGTCCCGATTGCTGCCAGACCAAAGAGGATTTGAAGGCCGCTTCATTTAGTATTCTCATTTACAGGCTGTTCCTCAAACTTCTGTGGGTCTCCACAGCCACAGGGGAAATTTAAAGTGCGTTTTCAGACATCAACAAAATCTTTCAACAACCTGCTTTGAATATCCCGACAGACTTCCTACAGCCAAGATAAGAAAATAATAGAATCCTCAAAAGGGGTTTTTTCATACATCTTTTTTCCCCCCCCCCACCTCTGAATCCCATCAAATAGCTCTTCTCTCCGAGTATTACCCAGATTTTTAAATCCCACCGGCGCACAATAACTACAAAACCTTCCACAAACACCGAGCCGGAGCTCGGTTCGCCGCCGGTTTATTCTGTAAAACGCCACACAAACGCCACGTCTGCGACCATCGTAACGATGAGTTAATGAAAGCTACTCGGTTAAACGACCTCGCGGTCGGCGTAAGGATTTAAGATTTCAGTTAATTGAAGCACGCAGCTGCGCATGCCTGGGCGCCTTTTACGGGTTGGGAGAAAGAGTTAATACCCCGGTAGCTGCCACTGTAACTGCCCCAGAGGACGCAGCTGCACGCCGGTGCGAAGCGTCTTCACCCTTAAAGTCCACCTCAAACCCACCAAAGTTCTCCACCAAAAACAGCCTTTTACAGTTCAGGCGCATTAAAAGAAAAAGTCTGTTCAACCAGAATTTGACTGGATGTCCCGTAAATACCGCGGACCTCTTGATTCGACGCCGACCAGCGCGGCCGGTTCCGTCCGTCTGGGGCGGCGCCGGTTTAACGCAGCTGCAGCAGAACTGCATCACCAGGACATCCATCACGGCTCTTCAAAAGCCCCCCCGTGTCATTACAATGTCCGCTTGAGTAAAAGCAGTAACACAAATCAAAGCCGGGACACTGAGCGACACCTTCTATCTGCCCCCCCCCACCCACCCCCCCACACTGATAAAGGGCACGGGTGGCATAAATTCAGCACTAAATGGCCAACTGTCATGTAGAAGGTGAGGGATCACGTCACGTTCACAGACGTGAGCAGATGCCTGTGAAGGTCTAATGACGGTGACCGTGTGACGTCAGTGTGTGTGTGTGTGTGTGTGTGTGTGTGTGTGTGTGTGTGTGTGTGTGTGTGTGCTTCAGACAAACACCCACACCAGTCTGAGACGACGTCGCGGAACCCTCAGCGTAGACACGGCGTAATGGTCTGCTGATCTCACAGATATTAAAACAGTGTGTGACGGGATTCGTTTGACCTTAATTTGTGTAACGCGCAGGGACAATAAACACAACAACACAACACAACACAAACGACCCGGTGAGGCGAACACCAGAGCTGGTGCAGCCATCTTTGACCAGCCTCAACTGTGTTCCCTGAAGCTGTTTTGGGTTTTTTAATTCCGTGCAACGTGGGTTAAACCACGATCGTGAATCCCCAGCTGCACGAAGGCCAAACGATTCTCTACGACGAGCGAATGTCACCGTCGGCGAGTGAACTCGGCGTAGTCGAGCCGTTCTGAAGCCGTGAATATTGGAAAAAAAATCACATTTCAACAATACAGCCGCAAAGCTGGAGGTGAGTGAAGAGTCACGGTCGCGTCTAATCAGAGCATCTTACAGCCTTTCCGAATATAAAAAGCTACGCTAACGCTGAGCTTTAAAGCAGCTCCAGTACGACTGCACCCTCACGCACCATTGATTTCATATCAGACTTGGAACCTGCACTCTTCTTTCACCCTGGAACTGCAGCTCACACACGTTAGCTTCAATCAGCCAAATTCTGTTTCAGCGCCGTCAACCCGCGGCAAGAAGGTTCTGGGTTCAATCCTGGCTCAGGCTGTTCCATGTGAAGTTCTTCTTGGAGGCTATAAACAGCCTAGAGGTAGGAGAGTGTGAGAGGAATAAGTGATAGTTGACAGAAAATGGGCTCAGGATGGAACAAAATGCTAAAAATATGTTGCAGGGTGGATTAGTAGTGAACCACCAGTAAGCAGGCTGGGTCGATAAAGCCCAAATCAACCTAAATAATGGAGATTTTACCTAAATTTATTATAAAACGAAGGACTTTCAGTTGGTTCTGGATCCATCAAGACTTTCTGTCCTTGTGTGTGTTCTTCAAAAAGCTGGGAACACATATTTATGCTTACATTATAAGATTTTTCAATCCAATAAATCTCTAAGCTGATAAAGCGTGCGGAGGAAACTCCAACATTTGGCAAATGATGGCTCGAGGCTCAAGTGTGTGAGCTCATCGATTACATCTTCCTACATCAACAGAGCAGCGGCGCCGGCAAAACAAACTGTTTAACCTTGCTGTGAATAGATTTGCATCCATTACACCCAGATGTGGCGTTTGGGAGGGAAAGACAAAGAGGAAGGCTGCCTCCTCTCCCCCCCCCCGGTGGAGACGAGTCACACCAGCATCTTGGAGGATAAGCAAATTCATTAACGGCTTCTGGCGGCACAGGAGACGGGATTAGCCACCGCATTATGCCGCAATGTAATTGAAAATTTTTAAAAAGGCCGTCTCATTTTTCACACAAATGTGATTGGATGTGCTCCCGTTGTGCTGGGGTTAACCGCGGCGATGCCGTAATTCGATTACGGCCCTAATAAAGATGTGAAGTGTTACAGGAGGCTGAGCGGTTCCTCTCCACGGCACCATTTTCACACCGTTATTGTGAAAACACGAGTGTCTGGGAGCGAAGGCGGCGGATGTCGCGGTGATTCTCCACGTGTAATCGCCGCGGACGGCGGCTCCGTGCTCGCGATGGCGGGTTATCCCACCAGGAAGTGGAGGCGGGTCAAACACGCCGGGCCTCCCACCTCTCGGCTCGGTCGCCACGGGGACGTGTGGAAATTAGCAAATGACAGAGTGGCTGCGTTTTATTATTTGATAAGAAACACAAGAGAAATCAATAAGAGATCTGGAGGTGTGGGGCTATTAAAGGGCAGAGAGGGGGGGTCACATTCCACCCACCAAAAATCACATTTTCCATCTTTCTTCTTGGTTACAGAAGCATCTGGGCTGGAAACTGGAGAAAATATTCCTAATTAAGATGTATGACATTGTCAAACAGTTGGGGAGGGGGTGCGTGACAAGGAAGACAGCCCCCTTTGTTGCTTATGTGTCAAAGCGTGAACTCGGGAATGGATGAGAACAACCAAACTATGGCAAAGATCTTCTATGTGGACGGATGGTCTACGTAGATCTTCTCCGTGCACAGATCCTACACTGCCTCCTCAAACCATTTGGGTCCCTGTTGCATTACAAAAAATCTAAAAATTTAGATTTCAGAGCAAAGAAAGTCTATCTGAACCAAACTATGAATTATAAATGAGATATGAAGTAGTTTTTGGGTAGATAAATACAAAACCTATCTGTACGCGTAGTGAGCGTCGCCTCCGTGATTTTGCCCAACCTGCGTCACGTGTTTACGAGCAGACGCGCAGATGAGTGACCCGCCTTCAGAGGTAAAAATCGATGCTACTTTAATGTAAAAAGATGACCCGCAGGAATATGGGTCTCTCTCGCCGTGAGTTAAGACACTGATATAAATTTGCCACGCGGTGGAGGTAACCACACGGGCCCGAAATGACACGCAGGGAAAATAATAACTCCACTTTCAGGATTGTTCTGATCAATATTTAATCTATGGAGCAGAGGGGGCCTCCAGGATGGCGAGGACACCTTCTCCGCTCGATTCAGCGACAGACACTATCCCCCCCCCCCCTGTTCTTTCCATCAGGCCTAGCACACCAATGATCTGACGAGAGCGAGATCTTTTCACTCAATGACCGCACGGAACGAGAGGAGGACGGGCGCCAAAATAGAGGAGGAGCAGCAGAGAGAAAACCACTTGTGTCTATTTATTGGCTCATGAATCAATATGGCTTTTCTTCTGCTGATAGACCCCCGCTGTCAGGGGGAGCCGAGTATCAATCGCTTCCACCTGGAGACGGGCCGCCGCGGCAAGGTCGCCGCTGATAGCCTGGCACCGGTTTGTGAGGGGGGGGGCGGACTGAGGCGATGACAACGGCCTGATAGGAGGGATATAAGCTGCATTACTCATCTCACACACGACCGACGGCAACACTGCTGATTACCGGGGGGGGGTGATTTAGGGAACCACGGCTGAGGGCTCGTAAACACGCAGGACGCTGCATACGCTCCGTGTTTCACGGTGATTTTGGGCACCATTAGGTCGATTTGCTGACCTGCAGATCCCAACGCAACAATAAAACACGGTGTCTGTGGCTCATCAGGCACTCGACGCAGCTCTACCAACACGCCGTCAACTAACCGGATCAGCACCAATATCTATATTCACCATAGGTTCTCCTGAAAATTGACGGCATTAACAATATTTTTGAGATGGAATTTATTAAAGAAATAACTACAAATCATGCAGGAAGGCAGCAACCTTCAGCACAAGGATGCATTTACAACCTGCCAGCTCCAGGAAGTGTGCATATATTAGACTACAGAGCTGTAAGTAGGTGCGCTCGATATATCTACAGCGGCGTGGAAAGCAAGTGACCTATTTACGCAATCACCTGATGTATTATACCCACAACTCTGATCCCCCGACTATGCTTTCTTTGACAGACTTCGGGGAATTAAGCGACGTCGTGGAAAATGCTGAAGGGATTCCTGCAGGCGTCGTCGTTGGGCACATGTGGAATCCCGTTTCGCGCAGCAACAACACAACCCAACCCACCAACATGATTTATGGCCGCGCTGGAATTAAGCGCAGTGGTAAAGCCGGAAATTGCTGCAGTTGTGCTTAAAAGGCTCATTGATTCAAATGGAACCCATCAAGAGATGCAGCATTACGCGATATTAATAATTAAAACAACTTCATATCGCACTTGTAAGATTTCAAGCTCATCAGAGGGACGGAGCTACGTCGTGTTTGATTCTCCTGGAGGGGCCTTATCAGATGGGGTCAGTGCCAGTGCAGCACCGTCCGTAATTAACTGCCAAGGCCGATCTGTGGGAGGTGTCCCCATGTCAGACCGGCAGGATGCTACATTAAGAGCCCTGAAGGTGTTTGACGAGAACAAAGACCAGCCTGCGACACCCGCGACACCAGGAAACGCTGCCTCTGATTAACTTCAATTAACAAAGCTGGGAGACAACCGGCTCTCCGAGCTGATAACCAAGCGCTCCGGCTCCATCTGGAAGAGGAGAGGAAGAGGAAATCAAAACCAGCGGCTGATATTAATTCCCCTCAGTGCGTCGGGGAAATGAAGCCTGGGTCTCCGCAGGTATCTGTAATAATATTATATACATGATATCGCTTAATTACAGGGCCGGGGACACGCAAGGCCATCATCCGGATTTTGTCGTGCCTGCCAGGCAGCTCCCATCAATAAGGCAGGTTATTATTCAAAAGATGGGCAAATATTTCATATTTCACATATTTCTGGGCTGCGCGCACACACACACACACACGCACACACTCTCCACTTTATATTTCTCATTTTCTCCATCTTGGTTGTTTACGATTTTCTTTGTGAACAACCCTTTCCACCAACGGCGCCTCTCCTCCGCCACAACCTGGCTGTTGTCGCCACATTCAAGAGCTTCAATGTAAATGAGAGTTGGTGCACATGGCGGCGGCGGGGGGAGCGACGAGGCAGCGTCTCAGCCCGCCTGCCTGATTGCAAACTGCCAAAAAAGGAGATAGGACAGCTCGGTGGCGGCGCCCCCCCTCCCTCGCCACGGAGACCCCCTCCAGCCAATCAACCCGCTCATCAACCACTGGGAGAGACAATCAGAGCTAACGGCACCACAGGTAAACAAGAGGAGGAAAAAAGAGTGACAAGAAACAGCTGGAAATTAAGTATTTGAAGGTGGCGCACAATGAGAGGTAATCAACAAAGGAGAAAATGAGGGACCGGGAGAGAATCTCATTTAGCCGGATAGATTATTATACATTTACGCCTCTAACCGGGGGGTTAATTGAGAATCAAGGAGGAAAAACAAAACAACACACACACGAAGAACTTAACGGCATTCCACGCAACCCAGAGGCCCGGGCTGGTTGTAAACAGAAGCTATTCCTCATTTTAAGATTTTGTCACCATTCCAGTTCACGGAGCGCCGCATCAGTCTCCGTCGTCATGGCAACCCAGAGTAATCAACTCCATATCTAAGCTTCCCACTCATCCTCCCCTCCGGCACAGCCACACACCGTTGCCCCTGCCTGGTAACCTCCGCAGATAAGCCTCCTCCACGGCAACCTATGGCAATCTCATTTATATCTAACGACACCCGCCCACCGGGCCGGGTCACCCACTCATGAAAATGAGTTCTGGAATTAAATGAACCACTGGCAGGTGGGCCGCGGACGCAGACTCAGCAGGTTTGCGTTTTGTTTGTCCATCGTAGATTACGAGCAGCTCCCGGTTAGTTGTTTTGGTTAACTCTTTACCACTTGTGCTCAAGGTAATCTGGATCCCGGGTTCACGACCCCGCCTGCTCCCACCAAACACTATCAGACAGGCACACGTGCACCCACTGCCGGCGCGTATACAAATGTGGTGCCAGCAGCGTAACAAACAGTGCCACCTCATGCCACCGGGGGGTGCTGCAGCACCCTCAGGACAGCTTCAACCCAGACATTGAAGACAAATTGCACCACAAAGCTATTTGTAGGTACCGTTCGCATCACATGTCCCGTGTATCCTCCAGAGGACAAGCACTTATTTTCAGTCTCTTCCGTTTAATAACTCTTAAGTGACGGCGTCCCTGTCGCGGGTCCTCCCTACATAAGCAAAAAGGTCGAAGCAATGACATTTCCATTGAAGGAGTTTTATTTCTCAAAATAATATGGTCATTAGTGCCAGGCTGTCGCTTCTCCCGCAGCAGGAAGGGGTGGGGCCAATGTTCTTGGACCACGGCGAGGTAAATTGGAGGGTAGTTTGCCCGAAAGGCGAGGTTGAGCTGACAACTCGGACAGGATGAAGAAAGTTTTGTGCATCTCTAACGAGCTACAGCGGGAGAAGGCAGAGCCCCCCCTTCCCCCCTCCTCGAGGAGGAGATGACGACGGGCTGACAGAGTCGCTCTTTATATTGATTTCAGAGGACACAGACGAAATGGCTGCCATCAGCTGCACTAAGGGCGAACAAAGACTTTTCAGCTGTAGCGCCTCCACGGCCAGAGATAAATGTTTGACTGAAGGCTATTCTCCCAGCTCCAGCGTCTAATGGTCTGCACCTGTCACCCTCTTATATCTCAGGTGGTACACGAAGCCCGGTGACATACACGACACAGCGGTCCATCGCTCACAACACGGCCGCTCGCTCGCTCGTGCTCCCTCGCTCTCTCACTCTCTGCAGGTTGCCGTCAAAATGCACGTGCTTGTGCTTGAACAGCTCCGACTAGGTGAGGCACTGCCCGCATTAATATTGCCATTTGTCGACCCAAAGAGGATTAATTATGTTTATCTTTTAATCCTCACGCGTGTTTGTGTGCGTGTGTGTGGCCTTTCTGTCAATAACGAGGGGTGTCGCAGCTTCCTGTCAGTGCACGGCTCTCTAAGCACGGAGACCCCCCCCCCCCCATCCCACACACACACACACACACACACACACACACACACAGGGCTCTGCAAATGAGCAGGAAACCAGCGCTGCAGCGCTAACTAGCATGAGACCGAGCCTCCATTAGACTTGCAATTATTGTCACCCCATTAAAAAGGAGGAAAAAAGGTCTGCGACTCGCCGGCTGATGCGGGCTCTGATGGTAACCTTTGGCCACGCAGCCTTTATGAGACGGATGCTCTCTTCCCTTCCTCACACGTAATATCAGTTCAGCTGGCCAGAGCCCTGCCAGTCATTAAAAACAAATCTATCTCACTTAGGCTGCACATTACTGCTCCCCCATGTGAGGAAATGTGAGGAGCAACATCTCAGGGTAAAAACCTGGCACCACCAGGTAATGGTCCACGCACTCCACAGATGCTAAATGGGCTCCTGCTTCCAGTGATGGCCTAATTATAAAGAATTGCAACATAGGATCAATATTATTTTCCATTATTTTGTGTCCATGCAGCGAGGAATGCGCTCCAGTGTCCGTAATCACGTTCAGCTTGTTCTCTGAGGGCTTTGCCGTCTCCCTTTTCACCCCGACAGGCTGTTGGGAGATATTTATGGCAGTAGCGCCCCTCAAAGACAACTCGGACTACAACTTTTGGAGTGACTTCCTGGGAGATCAAGGTTACCCCTCGCTGAACAGCCCGTCCACCTTCTCCCTCTCTGTGGCGCCGCGCAGCCATTGATTTTGATTAGCCGCTGCCCCCCCTCAGCTGTCTGCAGGGTCACGCTGATAATGACGGCCCCTCGGATGTCTTCATGTCCGTAGCAGAGCCATCCGTCAGCCCGCAGAGCTGAGAAAAAGTGGCTGATGTGCCACCTCGGCGGCTGATGGATGGAGCCCCTCTCAATATTTCCAACCTCTTTTATCTGCTGAGGCAGGCCGATCCTCCCGGACCCGCTTATAATCAGCCCGATGACCTCTGATCCCCCGTACGAGCCCCCAAACGCACATCAGTTCATGTTTAGTGTCAGAACAGCAAGTGTTTGTGTAACAAAGACGCCGACGTGGGCACGTTTTGAAGAATTGAGCGTATTTTCCCATCACTTTTTGATTGATTTTATTGCTTATTTAACCTTGACAGGGAGGGTTCGTCGATACAAAAGATTAAAAATGGGCTCTTGCTGCTGTCGGCAGGATAACTCGGAGGGCGGCGTGGACGCGCGGTGATCACGATCATAGAACAGAGTCCATCATCAAACTCATCCTGAGCACTTACACACCCAGGTGTCACCTCACCTCCCACGTCTCTGATCTCCGTTAATCCCAACAGGATGTCGGAATTTAGTGAACTTAGACCGGTAAAGTTTTTGTTCCGGGTCTTTGAAACGTGCAGTTTTCCATATATTATTTATGTTACATTTACAGTTATATTTTATATTGTTTATGTCAATGATTGCTGTGACCCTTCACACTATAAGTGGAAACTGGTCACCCGTGTGTCGACGGTTGCCACGTTGATTCTTTGCAGCATCTATATGTAAACAAACCCACCACGATGCGGCGAATCCTTCCGATTGAAACGCCCCCTGATCGTGACGCACGAGCCAACGAAGCGCAGCCATAAAGAAACGTGTCGTTAGCTTCAGCGCGCCCATAAAATCTCCCCCGAGCTCCCTGCTGAACGTCCCGGTGCGCGTTTAGTGGTGCTGCCAGCTGAAGCACCATCGAGGTGCGAGCTCTTCCACGCCAGCGCCAGGAGTTTTCTGAGCTCTCATTCCCGGAGAACCAGCCTAATTTATCCCCTCGATACGCCCCGAAGTCCTAATGATTTTCCTCCTCGGCCCTTCAGGGCCGTGTGCAGCGGCCTGTGGCTTCCTACACTGTAATAAAACCTTAAGTGAGCAAAAATGCCTTTCATAAAAAGTGTCGGTTCAACAGCTTTATCATCCTAGCTGCCCAGCAAATGTCAAATAGGAACGATTCATTGACGCTCCACCAGAGAGCCTCATAAAAGGACTAATAAAACTTTACACAGTCCATATAATCACCTATTTACTCTGGGTATAGCTTAACTAGTCAAATGTGTTTATTTTCTTAAGTAGATGAATTATTACGGAGCAGCAGCGGCTAATTTAGTTTCTGCATGTTGATTTATTTTTTTCTTTTACCGATGAAGCAGCTGCAGCTTGTTGACTCCGTCCGATTCTGCTCGGATTCTTTTTTTCTTTTTTTTTTTTAAAGAGAAAACCCGAATCAAACCATGAATCCCCGAAATCTAAGGCCTCCACGTCGGACGTCATGAACAATGAGAAGCCGAACATCCGGGACAACGGCTCATAAAAGGCATCAATAAATGATTAGACTCAGATGTCTCTTAATGAGTGGACTCTGCTGACTGGGCCCATGTTTATGGCCTCTGACGAGCCATCCTGCATCCATAATACAGACAGTCATAAAGAGCCGGGCTGTTAAAGGCTCTCAGGGCTCTGACGGCCACGATAACAGCATCCTCAATTACACACCGCCGATTCGCTACAACCAGATATGCAAACACGCCGGCGTTGTCTTTTGGTGCGTTTGCAGTCTCAGCACGGCAGGTCTGAATTAGCTAGCATAATTACGCGGTTTATGGCGCTGGATTCCGGGGAACAACAATCTGTCTCATAAAGGAAAGTTAGATAATCAAGACTGTGAGCAGCAACAGGCAGATTTCCGGTCGGTTGTGGGACTATTTCCAGCGGAAGTATCCGCCTAAGATGGTTTGAAGGTAGGGTTAAGTGCCGCGGGAATGCAATAAAAGTCTTGGTAAAGTACAAGTGTGTGTGCGAGTGTGTGTGACTCTTCCAGAACCTGAAACGCGGCTGGCAGACGAGAAGCCAAATGTGCGACTGCGGGAACAAAACTGGTTTGATCCAAAGGCGTGTGATGTGAAAGCAGGTGGGTTCGCCTCTCCTTCAGGTACGCTGGCCCTCTCATCCGCCTTTTCAATTATTCATCAAAGTGCGTGTCAGTGTGTGTCAGCGTGAGTGTTTCCACCCAGCGCGGAGACCTGCGGGGCTTTCTGAAGCCACGAGCGTGTTAAGACACATGAAACAGGTGCAGCAGCGTCGGCGCCGCGCAGCAGCACCATCACACACGCACAGGAGAGTAAACAGATACGTGTGTCAATACCAGTCGTGCGTGCTGCAGTCTGAGGCTACCACACAGGGCTGGGATGTGAGGGAATAAGATGACAGGTTGACTGTGGATGCTCATTTTTTTTCATTATTAAGGCAAACACACACACACAAACAGGTATAACTGCATTTAGGAGGACCGACAGCCCCGTCACCACCCAGAAATAAACGCACACACACTGAAACACACACCCGACATCATGCAGTGGATATTTATCAGCATCAATAATGGATGTGGTGCAGCGGGACTGTGCGCGTCTGAGATCCTGCCTGGGCTGCGTGTTTACAACCCCAAATATAAACACAGTTAAGCCCAAATGTGTCTGTACTCAAGTCGTTTTGTGACGAATCGAAAGAGCAGAGCTGCAAACCTGCGCGACAGCATCAGTCGAGGTGTCCGACCCGTTAGCGATGTAGCGACCGGAAGGGCGACCGTGGCAGCGCTCAGACGTTTCCTAGCCTCTAAACACCAGAGGCCTCAGATGTCGTCAGATTAAAGGAAATCTGAGATAATAGCTGCGATTTCAGAAGAGCAGCTAATGGCACGATCTCCGACGCCGGCGGCGGGGTCCTTCGTCGCGTCGTTACCCGTAAACATCAAACGAGGAGCGTAAATTAGCACAGACGGAGCCGACTCTTCGGCTCGCGACGTTGCGATCAAACGCCAGCGTTTGATATTATCCTCATCTCGTGATGGCGTTCCCCCGCACGGCGGGCCAGAGACGTGCGCTTCGCAACTAGGAACGAGTTAAAGACAAGACATTAAAGACATGGAAGAGGTTATTTACACTTCACCTAGCCTCCGCGGCTGCAGTTAGCCAACCCCCCCCACCACGCTGAAATGCATGACTAATGACCCTGGATTGGGCCAGACAGACGCCATCCATCAGCGCGGCGACGCAGACCTCTCCCGCTCTATTGTCCCCCTACTCGTGGCGTGCCCACGATGGTCACATTCGGGCTCAGATAACTGCAGCTGCCCGGGTCTCCCGCCCCAGAACCCATCCATCATCCGCAGGCGCAGCCCGCGATCATTTCAAAGCCTCCTCGTAAGCAGAGCGGAGCAGAAAGCGCGTCAGCCGTCGACCCCCCGAGGAGATCCCAGGGAGAAGCACTCCGCGCAGAGTAAACACAAACATAAAAAGCCCAATTACGCCAGAAACCCGACATCTCCTCGCCATAAAGAAAGGGCGGCGGGACGCTCTAACGATCGTAGAGCACGTGAAATACAGCCCGTTGTTAGCGCGGCCCATTTGCGGTGATTAAAAGCCGCCGGGGAGAGCTGCGGTGCTCAGTGAGGGGGGGCCTCATCGTATGGCACCGCTCCGGGAGGCTTCCTCAGGGAGCCCCCCCCCCCCCCAACCCCGTGCCAAACACCCCCCCCTCCCACTGCAAACGGCTGATTTATCGCCAGACGTCTGCAGCTAATGCTCTGGGCTCTGTGTTCGGCCCACGTTGATAGAAAGGGCCTCGTTATTACCCACCCTGGCACGGAGGCACGAGCTGCCTCTATTATTCATAAGATCGCCCACATTTCTCCGTCCAAACACAAATTACATTATGCAAAAACGCAAATGCGGGTCTGGTTTTTACGGCGTCTTGTTGGGTCTAAACTCACAGCCGAGGGGGGAAAGAGCTCAGTTCTAAGCTTCGGCGATGAGGCGCTCTCTCTGGCCCGGCCGGCCACACACGGGCGGGTCCAGACAAACGGGACAGAATCTGGAGAACTGGAGAAAAGGCTGCAAACTTCCAGCCGATATCGATCCGAGGCGTCGCGGCTACGCGGAGAAAAATCCCTACTGGTTGTGCAAGCGAAGGCGGATCGGTACCTCAGAAACAATCGGGCATTTAAACCCAGACGCCTATTACTTCTCATTTTCTCCCTTTTCTTTAAAGATCCTTCTCGCCAACTATTATTATTACATTTCACACACAGACACTTTAATAGCTAAACACGCCGGGTCGCTCTCATCAGTAATCCGCTGGCGTTCCGGACTCCGATCGTCCCCCTATCGATTCCACGCCGCGGCAGCACTCAGTGGTCATTTGCTGTGATGAAGGGAGACAATGGCGGCCAGATCGGCCCTGGCCTTTATTAGGAGGCAACGCCGGGGAAACCAACTAGTGAGAGTCTATTGAAACTTAATCAACAGCTGGTGCCGGCTAATGGAGAGCGCCACGGACAAGTCTGTCTCCGCTCTCCCAGCGGGTCAATCTGGCCGCTGCTCCCAGTTAACTGGAAGTCAACCAACCAAAGTGGGTGTTTTTTTTGTAATAATCTGCCAGATCGTTTGCACAAGGCCGCTTAAAATGTCTTCCAGCACTATAAGGTGGTGGAAGACAACATGAAATGCTTGATAGGAGGAAAGTGTGACCTCTCGGGTCACAACGAGGGGGAGACAGGGAGAGATTAGAGGCAGCGCAACCTGGAGTACGGAGCCGTTAGAGGATCTAACAGAGCGTTTCAACTCAACCTTGATTTTACACTCATCTGGAGACGTCAGGCGCGGCCGCTGATTGGGTGGCAGGGCGGAAAAATACTGTCATTTCTACAGAACTGTGGATTTTTCCTATCTTCATCTTTCACGAGGCCTCTAGAGTAAAAAAAAAATTAAAAAGTGAGGCAATGTGCAATCACTGAATATATTTTGTAACTTTTTCCCCCAAGAAAAAGCACAAACGCGTCTTTATCGGCCGTGTAATTTTTTTTTTTTTTTTTTGCAGGAACAGGGAATTCTAACACGTGTTCTTTCCGCCACCTACTGGTCGCTTTCCGTCATTACACCCACGGCACCATTCGGCGCCGCTGCGGTCGGAAACAAGTTTAACGGACTCCTTATTGGTGAATGTTGCCCATCACCCTCGCATCCATCAACCAGAAGGACCACGTTTTAATAAGAAACAAGTGAGTTGGGAATTGCAGCGTCTGCAGCACTACAGCGTCCCAACACCGCCGTTATGGCCTCAACCTGCTGACTCGGCGCCAGTAGCTTTAATGCGGTCCAGCAGATCTGGCTCAGGGCTGGAGGTCGTCGCACCAGCAGGCGTGCAGATCGCTATCAGCCTCCTGCACCACATGCTGTAGATCAATTAGCAGGAAATGAGGCAGAGCAACACTGCAGATTCAGACCACCTCCATCCACGATGTTCCTTACGAGGGGGGAAAGAGAAAAAAAAAATAAACTGCTGACGTTAGTTTCACCAAATCAGTCCCAGCGAGACCCTCGTGGAAGCAGCAGTCATCACAATTTCCAGAGTAAAGGTTTCCTTATTTACAAAAGAAAAATTGCAGATGTTTATCTTTACAGCTGGAGCTTTTCGACCAGTAATGGACAACAGGTGGAAACTAAGCTGGAGGACCCAGGAGGCAGCGATCCCAACTGGGTGGGTAAAGGAAAAGGCTGGAAACAGAAGGCCTGACCTGGTTTAACAGCTAAACGGCCGCTTTGGGTGTAAATATTTAGTGTCTGCTCGGTCAAGTGGTCAAAAGTTGCTCGGAGCTCTCAGTACCTGCAGTATCACGGCAGAGATTCCTGCTAACGCCCCCCCAGTTTCCTCCCTCACATCCAGCAACAACAGGGAATGTCGGAATGTTGGAAGAGGCTCCTAAGGTCGAGACTAGAGATCGGATGGTTGTTTTAAGAGTCGTTCTTAAAACAAAGTTGAAACCAGGACAGGGATTTCAGCGATTCCCAGTAAAAATTGGTTTCACCTGCTTTAAAGGGGCGTCTGGAGTCGGAGAGAACCTCCCGGGAACTGGGTGGGAGGAACATCCGGGACGCTGGAGCGATCCTGCTCATTTCTGTCTGACGTGTTCAAAGGTTTAATACGTTGCACCTTTTTTTTTTTTTAACCTTAAGATGAAGGCAAAAATCCTCAAAGATGTCTAATCTTCAAAAGCGAGGTCTCGACCCGGAGCTCCGGAGCTCTGGAGCTCCGGCAGCAGCGGAGTGACGGCTAAATGAACGTGCCTGCCAGGCTGTGATCCTGCCCAGGCACAGAGTCTGTGATTCCAACCATCCCTGGCCAGCATCAGGGTGAGGATTGAGACGGGGGAGGTTTATTGTGATCTCACCCTGGCCAGTGTTGGCTAATACCCCGGACGCACCTGGCATATTACACCAGCTTACCCCCCCCCACACACACACACCTCAACGCCTCCCTAATGTACCCCCCCGCTCCGACGGGCTGCTCCTCGGCCCAGATGTAATTAAGCCCTAATCCTCGTGTCGACAAACGCGGGGGCCGCTTTAACTCGCCGTCAGATGAAGGTGTGGGATGATGCTGCGTCTCACCCGAGGCCGAGCCACGACCGACCCGGATGAACCCGGCCGGGGCCGCCGGGATGGGAAAGGAGGGGGTGCCGGGGGCCGGGGCTTTAACCGCAGATGTTTGGTCGGAGCTCCGACTTCACAACAAGCCATTTTCTCATTACAGTGAGAGAAAGCAGAGTGTTTGGCTGCCTGACAGCTCCGCCGTGGAGCTTTTCCATGACACCAGTGAAAGTCTGGGATGGAGCGCGTCCCGTTTGCAGCGCCGCCGCCGCCGCCACCGCCGCTCTCGGCCCCCTCTGACGTCAGCCTCGCTTTTTTTTTCTAAGGCCTGAGGTTTTTCCGCCGTCTTTCCGGAACAAAGACATTAGCGGGCAGTTTCTGAAAAGGTTTAAAACCTCTAAGTGACGCAGCAGCAACCTGCGGGGCCCACCGGGTTTCCACTCACAATGGGCCTTTTGATTGGGCGGGGACGGATTTAGCCTCCGAGAGCACGGTGGTCTTTGGCGTCGGCGTTTCCTCCTTCACACCTCCTGCTGCTCGCATAAACACCCCGCCGGGGACAAAAGGGCGAAAAGTTCAGCTGGTTTTGCCCCGCAGCCGCGGCTTTTGGGTCAGATCTGGAATAACGCTTAAAATATGCAGAGTTTTCTCCAGCCTCCGTCCGGGTCGGCCGCACATCCAGACATCATCGGGCATCGTGTGCTCGGCCACAGTCAGAAATGCGTATTCCCGTATTTCTCAGGGAATTCTGGCCTTCCCGACCGTCCCCAGAGGGACAGGATGACATTTGTTTGTTTATTGCAGGGGGGAAAAAAGAATCTGGAAAAGAAGCAGGTCATCAATCTTCCTGTTGTCATGGAAGCGTCTCCTCTTCTGTTATGGAAGCACGCCGGCTTCCGCTGCTCCCCGGGCCCGGATTGTAATTTGATGAGACGGATCCTTGAGACCGCGCCGATTTTATTTTCTTCTTCTTCTCTGAATTCTTTCACGAGACCTTGATCGACTCTTGATGATGTCACTGTGATGCGGCGCTAATGAAAATAACCATCCGCTGCAAGGTGACGTTAGCACCGCGGCGTTCCGAAATTTTTTAGCCGAGTTTGGATGTGGAGCATGTTGGTTGCTGGGGGGGAAAGGGTGGGGGGGAGGACTGTTTTACCTCAGCTGTGGTTTAACTGCGTATTCATCTGGTTTCAAACAAGCTCAACAGCAATTTGCACAGGCAGAATCAGGACGGCTGCGTGTGTCTGTAGCTGCGGGTGATCTGACAGCATTCATCCTTTCATCCTTTCATCCTTTCATCCAGTCTGCGTCCAGATGAGTGGGTCCCAGTCGACGCACGCTCTGCGTGACCGATGCTGTGAAACAGGGGTGTCCGGATCCAGTCCTCGAGGACAACAGTCCAGCCGGGATCTCCGTCCTACCCGGTTACCAGCGCTTCCACCTGGGATCCCACTTCCCTTAGTCGCCTGGTAGGACAGAAACCCCGGTCGGATTGTGGTCCACGAGGACCGGATCCGGACCCTCCCCTGTTTCACAGCATCAAAGGTTTAAATATTTCTGTGGAGAAACATCAGATGACGCTTGTGCACGGTCCCCGACTGGAGCTCCAGCTCACGAGCATCGGCGAGATTCTGCTGCCGCCTCGATCGTGTCGAAATCAAAATGGACGCCGCCGGATCGTTACGCCAAACACAGATAACGCCTCCGACCAGCCGGAGGTCCAACCACCGGCGTCAGGATTCTACAGTCGCTCCCGTTCACACCAACATAAGCGAAGATAAAGGAAACAAATCCATATGATAATGAGCCATTCCCAGATTCCCACCAATAATCCCAGAATTCTGTTTGAGTGCTCACGTGTGAGTCTAAAATCCAGCTGACACCCATTTAAACCAGTGAGGCCTCTTCCCAGTGCTGACTGGGAGGGGACAGATTTATTATATCAGCCAATGTTCTGACCCGTCCGTCGGATTCTGGAGATTCTAGAGTAAAAATAATAAACGAGTCTGAAAATAGCCGCTGGTCTGTCTGCTGCCGCTGCACAGAGCGTTCCCACGCTAATCAGACTGATCACAGACACTCGGCGCGAGCGTTCCTGCCAGCGAACCCACCTGAACTCGACCCGTAAACCTTCAGAACCCACCTGAACTCGACCCGTAAACCTTCAGAACCCACCTGAACTCGACCCGTAAACCTTCAGAACCCACCTGAACCCGACCCGTAAACCTTCAGGTTAACTGGGGGGGGGGGCTTTTTTAAAACAAACAGCCATTGTTGCATCACTCAGCTCAGCACTTCACGTTCTAATTATCCCAAGTCGCAAAAGCAAACAGGCGGCGATTAACATTTTGGGTTCTTAATACAAGAGGGGGGGGCTTTTACTTTCAGACGGGGGGGGGGGGGGGGGGGGTCGACTGCATCACCTGCTGAAAAGGTGGGGTCGATTGCGGAGCGGCGTAGGAGCACCAGAAACAGGGAGTTTGATATCAAACACCATCAGCAGCTTCAATCATGATCTCCAGGAACTGCCAACAACACACACTCACCAAACAAGCCCCCCCCCCCACACACACACACACGACGGGGCATGTGGGGAGTTTCCTCCCAGCCTGACACCAGCAGAGCTACACAGGGTCCCAATCAGACCCCTGAGGGGGCCTCTCCTACCTGAGGTGAGGAGAGCTGCTCCTGCTGCCCAGCACGTGCCCCCCCGTCCGACGTCTCGTCCGATCCTGAGGCCAACCTGGATCCGTCCTGGTCCCAACAGCAAGAACAGACATTTAGAAATTATACAGTTCAGGGCAATTAAAGCATTCATTCATTTGTCGACACCTTGACTGGATCATAATGTTTCTACTTACTATGATTCTGATAATAATAAAAATGTTAAACACACACGATCGAGGTGTTAATCACACAGTTGAGCCGCACCTTTGTTTATTTAATTGTTTGTTTTTTAATGATTAAGGACATTCAGTGACACCCGAGTGTTCAAATGACCATTTAGAAACTGACGAGTTGAACGTTTCCGTTTGTAAACGGGAGGCTTGAAAAGTTTGGCAATGAGCTTTATTGTTAGTGTAAAACTGGCCTAAAATAAACACCTCGTGGTCTTACCTGGCAGTACCTGTTGACCTGCTCTGCTATGCTGCCGATGTGGACCATGTACTGGTGCAGCCTCTGCTGGTACTGCAGAGCAGCGAGCTGGGCCTCGTTCTGCAGAGCCGTGACCCGGGCCAGCAGCCACTGCTCCCGCCTGTTCCACCTGAGCCTCGCCATCCGGACTTGGTGCTCCAAACCCGCGCTTCTTCCCTCCAGCGCGTCGGTGACGGAGCGCAGCGCGTCCACGCAGCAGTGCTCCGCGTCCCCGGACAGCGAGAGTCCGCATCCCCTCTGGCAGACACCCTCACCCGGTCCTGGCTTTGTTTCGGGCATTGGATCCGGTTCTGCGTGAGGACTCGGGGTGTCAGCGCGTAGAGTTGGCGCAGGAGCGTCAGAAGGAGTGAAGGCACCGGAGAGCGAGTGCGCCGACAGTTTGGCGTCTCTGCGCAGCGCACGGAGAGCGGCGGGGCTGAGCTTCCCTTCCATGAGGGGGGACGTTTGGAGTGGAACCTTCAGCCAGCTGACTCTCCGCCTGTCTGTCAGCTCGGGAGCACTCTTCCCGTGGTTTTCAACACGGAGATGACGGCAGCCGTCTCAACTCCACAGCCTGTTTAGTTTTTGTGCAAGTTTCTGCACTTTTGTGTGTAATTCCCGGTAAATGTTACCCCCCCCCCCCGACCAGCAGGGGGCGGCCGCTCTTTAAACGCTTCTGCGCGATACTAAACTTAGTAGAAGAGTTAAAAATGTAAATGGTACAGTTGTAAGCGTCCATGAACAACAGATATTGTGCATACATATAATATCTAAATCTATGTTTGCAAATAAAATATATACTGTGGGTTTATTTTAGGTTAATTAGCTCAATCCTGATAAAATCAGTCATTATCAGTCATCTGTCCATTTTGTTAATATAACATCAAGTGGGATCTGATTTTGTCTCCTGTTGATCCTAATGTATTTGAGTATATTTTGCAGTATATTCCATATTGACATGGTTCACTCTCAAAAAAATGCTAGAACATTGCTCCGCCATGTTTGCACAGTACCCCGGAAGGGAATAATTAAGAACTGATAAAACTAGTAAACACTATTTAATGAAATATGTTAAACACACACACACACACACACACACACACACACACACACACACACTCTAACAGTAAGGATAAAAGGAAATTTTCCAAGTCAAGCCCCCAATTTTCGAGGTTTGCATTCTTGCCACTAGGTGCCGCCAAATCCAGTTTGATTACACGTTTTTATTTTTAAAAAAAAGGTTCTCCTCCATCCCATTGGCACTCTACTTTGAAATATACATTTTAGCACATCTCCAAATTCACTGTTTTAATCTGTTTCTGGTTCAAAGACAAAGCAGTAACGTGACGCCAGCGTGTAGAACTTTGATTTTTGAGGCCGACCTGGGAGAGCTGTGACTGACGCGCTGCAGAGATCTCAGAGAGGAATCAACTTTCAGGTCTGGTTCCAGTCTTCAGTGCAACACTTTCAAGTATGTTTTGTCTTGTCTGAGCTGTTGAGGAGCGGGCATCGACTTAAATTGCAAGGTCTAAGACGGCGCACCTGTCAGTGAAAACACGAGCGCCGGGAGGTCAGAGAAGGTCGCTGCCATCAGTCAGATGGACATGTTGAACGTTTCATCGGAGACGGTTGAAGTTCTTCCACCGGAATCCTTGGGAGCGCATCCAAAATTTCGAGCGATATCTTTCATCTGTCGAATAACTGACAGGAGACAAACCTGCAACAGCTGGTTCTGCCTGGAAACAACAAGCGGAGAAATGTTCTCCGACCTGTAACGAAGAACAGACGCTTCGTCTTCATTGCTTTTAGTTGGTAAAACACAGCGAGTCTGACCTTTAAGATCTAAGAGGCATTAGCTAATGAGCTTTATAGCACCTTTGATTGTTCACGCTGAGTGACAAAGCTTCAAAACTAATGTGTGTGTGTGTGTGTGTGTGTGTGTGTGTGTGTGTGTGTGTGTGTGTGTGTGCGCACTGGGGTGTTTGTATTTCTACAAGAGAACACAGGAACCAAAGGAGCCATTTAACTGCACTTTTATTGTTCCTTGTCCAGCATATGTTCCAGTTTCTGTAGCTCAGTTCAACTCCAGCTAGCTGAACTTGAGCAAACACGCCACTGACGGCGCCGACCGACACCGGACCGCTTCTGGAGTTTAACGCTCAAGATTCCTTTAGTCGGTTGAGGATTTCCTCTGCGGAGCTCCTCTCCCCATGTGCTGACTTGACTTTATGAAGCTAAGCAGCTAATGGGCGATGCTAGGCTTAAATCTACACGCTCTCTGATGTAAAGGGACGCCACTCGGGGGTGGAATGTATCTCACAGGAGGCTGAGAGGTGGAGAAGTGGCCACCACGTCGGTTCCAGGGGAGTTTCCGCGTCACCCCTGATGTCATGCGCATAGAGATGCAGAGTCGCTGCCGCATAATGTAAACGTCGAAGGCATTCATGCATTTGGCAACTCTGCTTCGATGTGTGATCGGTTGCAGGAAGGGAAACGGGGGGGGGAAAGCACTTTGTGGTGGATGTGGATGTGGAACCATGGCCAGAATCAGTCACACAACAACCCAGAGGAACTCAAAACGCCGCGGCCCTTCCAGTTGGACCTTTCACTTTCTCGTGACGTACAAATATAATTATGAATAAAAAGCGACAGCATGTTAAATATATCTTTGATTACATGTTAATTAAAAAAGCAAAAACTGAACTCTTCTCGTGGACACTGATGGCCGATTTGAATGAAAGAAATCCGTGAGAGGACTGTTACAGGAGCTAGGCAGGTTGTCTGTCTCATTAGAAAATATAAAGGAGCCACAGATGGAGACGGACAGGTACCGAAGGGCGGGTGAGGTCACAGCAGGGGTTAACTGTGACGCCCGGCGATGAAATGAAACAGTTCAGGCGAGACAAAAAAAAAAATGCCCACATTCTTCGCCAAGCACCGGCTGGAACCGCCGGGGTCCCCAGGATACAGTCAGACCAAAACCTTGGTTTCTGGTTTGGGTTTTAGATCCACGTCTCAGGCGAGCAGACGTGACGGGCCCGTAAATGGAAACGCAGCGTTTCTGCCGATCCGTCCACTCTGTCGCTTAAATTCGGCTTTCCCGTGGACGAGTGGACCATTTGCACGACGTGAATCAACAGGCGGTTCCCCAGCGTGGTCTCCTCTTCCTGGACCTCCTGTTGTTACTCCAAAAGAAGCTTTGATTGCGTGTCAAATAGAAGTGTATTATGTCATTAAAAAAGTCAATCATTGGCTTTCAGCAGGACATTATCTGGACTGTAGTTGCTCGTTAATAGGACATGATCTGATTTGACTGTATCCCTGTAAGAAAGTGCCACTGACCCTAGAGAGTTGGAGAGATTCATATGGTTATCCTTCACAGTTTGGAATGATAAATTTCCCCCCACAGATAAGAGAAAATGAAGCCTACGTATAGAAAAAGAAGCTGCGATAATTAGCGTCGATTAAAAAAACTGGTCTCATGTTGTAAAAAGAAGGAGCAGTATAATGTTAACGCCTCCACTCATCTGTTTAAATCTTAATGTGAACGATAAGTGCAGTCGTTTAGATAAGGCATATTTAAAGTTGACAGAACTCCAGCCCATTCCGTGATGAGTTAAGGGACGTCTTTGTCCATTTCCAATTTTGCCAGCGTTTTGGTGTCTGTTGGTCAAAACAGGCGTCGACGGATTCCAGAGTCCTCACTGGTGCTGACCAAATCAAAACAAACCAAAAAAAAAAAAAAAAAAGGTCTCCTCTGCAGGAAGTGAAGTCATCGATGGAGCTACATTCAGAGGTTGAGGCAGAGCAGAGCCAGTAGGATCAGGGCGAGAGACCGGGCCGCCATCACGCCGCCGCTACCTGAGGGACACGGAGATGAAGGCGCGTCACCTTTCTGCCAAATTAGTGCTCCTATAATGGGAAGGAAAGCCCTCCTCTTTGTCCCGCTCTCTTCTGTCAGCTCCACACCATATGTGGGGTGAGGGGGCGATATTGTACCCCACCTGTGCAGATGCCCCCTCCATTCATCAATGCCCTGCATCTGGAATCCCCCACAGCTCAAATTCTCCTATGAAATCAAGCTGTCAGACGGGTCTGGACCCAACGATAAGGGATAAGGGGAAGATCCGGGGGAGAGGGAGGGGAGGGGGTTTCCTTTACTCATCAAGATCAATTACAGAGGCTTAAGACCTCCTCTCCCCACCCTGCCTACCAGTCCGTCCATCAGCCAGCAGGGATTTAGCTCCGGGGGCTGTGGGGGCTTTAGTCACGGGCTGTAAAGTTAGCTCTCCACTCTGGAGTATTAAAGCTGGAGTGGCAGCTCGGCTCCGACTCCTGGCAGCAACTGTGACAAATAAAAAGTGCCAACGTTCCCGCTGGTCTCAGCAGCCGGGACGGTCCAACGGTAGGAGACCAAATCAGACGCTGAGGTCAGTCTGGCTGATAAATATTCTCGTTCCCGAGAGCCGGAGACCCCGTTACTCTGTAACCTGTGAAGGTGACCTTTGTTACCTGTGATTTGGATCTGTGCCACAGCGCCGTCGCCCCCCTCTGTGTGTGCCCGGACCTCCACCACGTAGTCCCCCTCGGCTGGCAGGGGAAGGTCGATGTACAGCCTGCTGGTGGTGTAGAGGGTGCCGAGGGCCTGGCCCTGCTTCCTGTACAGGACCTGGACACACAGAGGAGGTGGGCAGGATGTGAGAGCAGAGGGGGAAATTGGCTTTCCAGGGGCCAATTAAAGCGGGCTCACTTTGTAGCCGTCTATCGCCGCCTCGTCAGGCAGCGGCTGCGCGTTTTCCCAGGCGATATTTATGGTTTGTCCTTTGAGCCTTTTCCCAATGATCCTGGGCGCTTGACTCGGAGCTGGCGAAAGACAAAATAAGGTAATTTACTGAAAGTTTGATTAAAGTTTAGTCGTTCATTTAGTAACAACGACTCATACGAGCTTTCTTGGTGCGGATCTGGAGGCGCTCGCTTGGCGGCCCGTATCCCGCCGTGTTGTAACCCCGGACCTCGATCAGGTAGTTGGAGTTGGGCTTCATGCCGTCCAGCCTGGTGTTGGTGTCTGTGTTGGACGCGGTCACGGTCTGCGCCCCTCCCTCGCTCTCCTCGTGGTTCCTCCAGAACTTCACCTGAGACGGAGGATCAGGGAGGCTCGTTTGTGGCCGCTAATGGGCAATTTAACAGCATTTAGGCTTCCACTGACCTGGTATCCGTCGATGGAGTCCTGTGGGAGAGGAAGCCATGACACGAAGGCCTCTGTGGCGGAGAGAGCTTTGCCTTCGAAGCCTGATGGAGCTTCAGACGGAGCTGCAGAGTAGCAAATATCATAGTTTACATTGGGTCTACGTGGTCCAGAGCGATCTACGGGCTGAGCTCTAAAATAAAAAGCACCCCTGTCGTGTTACTATGACAACCGGGCATCGCCGTAGCGCACCTTCCTCTCTGTGTTGCTGGTATCTCAACTGTCTGTCAGTGAAAGTTAATAAATGGGCTAAATGCTTTGCATCCTTGGGAGAATTATGAGCTCTCTGGTTCAGGCGACGCAGCTCATGATAATCCGCTCCCCGCGAGGGGAAGATGGCTACACTCTCCAGAGGTATTAAAATTCCTCTCAACCACACACGTGAAATCCCGGTTAAATAAGTCCGACTGCAGCGACGCTGCTGGCGCTGAGGAGCACTGACAGAGCTAAATGGAAGAGTGTTGGCAGGGAGAGCGAGAGCAAGGGCGAGCTGATCTTTAGCGCGTGCGCTCGCTTCAGGTGCGGAAAGCTGTGAGTCGGTTCCGCTCTCACCGTCCTGCGCTGAGTAGATGACGGCTGTCAGGCTGAAGGGTCCCTCCCCTTTACTGTTGAACGCTTTGACTTTGACCTGAAACTTGGTCAGCGGAGGTAAAGCCAGGTCTTTGTGGATGTAGCTCCTGGCCAGGGGGTCGGCGACCATCACCTTCCTCCACTCCTTGTTGTCAAAGGGCCTGAAAGCCACGATGTAGCCGAAGTTGGACCCATAGTAGTGCTGCGGCTGCACAGGCTGTTGACAGAAACACGGAAGAAGGACAGCAATGAGCGAACGCCTCACGTTTTAATTAGCTCGTCAAACTGGTCAGGGCAGACGAGCGCCCCCCCAGAGCCAGGGTCTGACTGGGGTTTCTGCCTTTTCTAAAGCGATAGCCCTGTGTGGAGCTCAACAAAAACATTAACTTAAATGAAATGGTCCATTTTGGGATTTCTGCTAACAAGGTGCGTTTAGGTGCTGAAGGCAAACATGTGGTCTGGGTATTAACCCGCACCCGCCTCCGTTTTATTGTTCCTGCAGACTTCCTTCAAATTAAGAGCCTTTTCTGTGAGCTCTGATGTGAACCTGGTAACCCCTACTCCCCGCTCTCCCCGCCCGGTGGAAAGTCCAAACCTACCGTCCAAGTGATGGTCAGTTCTCTGCTGGTCCCTCCGCCCCCGCCGATGTTCGACGGTGCCACCACAGGAACTGCAACGAGACAGCGGCAGCAAAAACTCTGAGCCCACATGCTAAGAATCCACACAAGCAGCGCCAGCCCGCAGGCTGAATAACCTTTCCCTGGCAGCCGTACTGACACATCCCTCCTCGGCAAATATAGTATCGATGTCCCGGCCGGTGCCAAATGCAACACCTTAATGTCACTGTTGGAATGTCGCCCCGGCAGAAGACAGAGAGGCAAAAGTTCTCCGTGAGCTTCGAATAATGACTGTTTCTTCAAGAGGGGGGTGGCCGCTGGCCTGTGATTACAATTTTATAATTGAATTTCTGTATACAGTTTCAGCAGAGTGCTCATTTGTCGAGGTTTGTGCGGTGAGGTTGGCACGCCGCTCCTGCTGGAGGAAGTGCAGCTCCATGGGATTTCTGCTGACTCACATCTCGAGCAATACTTAACATAAGTAAACAGGGCTATAATAGAATGATGAAGAATACACGTCGGAATGGAAAGCTGGACGGCGGGGAGCGCTTTTCCATGACCTTTCTAGTAACTCTGACCATAAATTTTTGTTTATCTAAAGCTGGGCTCAGACTTCAGCGGGATTTAACCCCCCTCATGACTGCTCCTGGATAAACGGGGACCTTTTTTTTTTACAGATTACCTGTTAGTGTTGGAGGTTTCTAGCTCCATCGGGGCCACCCAGGTCAACGTGAACACTTCTGATGCTTTAAACAGGGCACAAGCCAGCTCACCTCACCCTCACCCCCAACACTGGGACGGTTTCTAGCCCTGAAAGTTCACCTCCAGGTCTGGCTGGAGAACAGGAGGGACAGTTCGAGGCACAGTTTCAACGCGCGCGTCCTCACCCGCGTCGAGGGTCTTCTCTTTAGCTGTGGGGCTGCTGGGCTCGCCCGTCCCCAGGGTGTTGGCGGCGAACACCCTGAACTCATACTCTGTCCAGGGGAACAAATCCACCACTGTGGCCGTCTCGGCGTTCCCCTCTACTTCAGGAGGAGCTGCAGGGAAACACGCGCCAAGGTTTGACACAGAGCATTAAAAATGATACGTTTTTCAAGGAGACGTGAGCTTATTTATGGTAACACCCGAGCTGGCTCAGCGTCAGCGGCTGAGGGTTACTTCACGCACACGTCGCGGCCTTCTTCCACTCGTCCCCGGAGTAGGCGTCTCTGTACTGGATGCTGTATTTGGAGATGGGACTGTGGTTGTCTGCTCCGCGGCTCCACTGCAGCGTGACCTTCTTCTCGGTTTTGTTCATCACTCTCACCCCACCGGGGGCGCCGGGAGGACCTGGAGCGAGGGAAATAAACGGCTTCAATCTCAGGAGGCCTCGTGGAGCCTTTCGGCCGCGTTACAGTTCAGCTCTATCTGCAAAGCGGCGTCAGATGCAGATGAAAAACAGCCTTTTCGGAGCGGTGACAGTTGCCTCAGCCAGGCTCTGATCTGACAGACAGACAGCAGAGGCTGATGGATTAACGTAAACTGGGCGTTTACAGCCCACAGACAGCAGGGAAGTGAAGCTTCTGAGCATCTCAGTCCTCCCGCTCCCTCCATTCTTCTTTCGGAATGTAACAGTGGCCTAATAGAAAACCCAGACTGTGTCAGGGCTTAGCCTCCCAACCCGCAGCCTCAGAAATCAGCTGGGATTTACTTTTTTTCCAAGTCCTGAATATAAGCTGAGACAAGTAAGGCGATTAGGCCCCAAAGTTGGGAATGGCTGTTGAGCTTTTTGACTCAGGACAGAAAGTAATGTGAGGAAACATATAGATCTATTTTTAAATAATGGAATGTAGAGGACGAAATATTTTACACGCCCAGACAACAAGCATGTTTTGGGATCAGGTCGGTGAAATGAAATCTAAAATGTGAGCAGTTGGATTCACACACAACCGCTGTAAAAACAGCTCTGCTGTCTATTTCTAATCCTTACTAATAACAAACTACAGGTGCTGAGCTCGGTTTTTAGGTCAGGCGCTCTCCTGGAGGAGATCTGTTTCCTCATCTCATCGTCTTTCACCCCCTCCCCTGCTGCGCCCTCCACTTCCGGCATCTGGCGCCTCTTTAGGAGCGGTCCGGAGCGGTTCCACTCGGAGAACGAGTGTACGTTCACCCGGGCGTCCGGCGCCGCCTGCTACCACGCACTCATCGCCAACACCCCTCTGCCCTGCCACAGTTTTTGGGTTTCCTTTGTCCGTCGACACCGGGTCTGCTTCGGGGCCCGGGGTGGGGAAGGCTGCGAGGCAAGCCCCCGCCTGTCCCGCCAGCGCTCACTCATCAGGAAGTGGAAGTTGAAAGCACAAGGGGATGAATCATCCGGGAGGAGATATACAGTAACTGACAGACAGAGCGAAGACGCCACCGGGCGCTGTGTACTTTGTGCAGGTTGATGTGCTTTTATGGCCCGTTCCTGGCGTCAGCAGAACCCTGTATCACAACTGTGCTGAGAGATACAAATCTACAATATAATCCTCATATTGCCTTCACAGCCTGGAACTAATACACATACAGGAACTGTACATCAACATCTCCCACTGAGAGTTCGCTCCAAATCAGTGTCAATAATTAAACCACAGCAACTGTTGTTGCCCTTGTCCTGGGGAGAGAGGCTGGATCCAGTTATTGGTATTCAGCCACACCAGTTCGTTGTAGCTCTGCTGTTCTTTTACAAGCTGGTTAAATAGTTGGTGCTCCCCATGTGAATATCTGTCTCCTGCGTGAAGACATTTGCTTCATTAGCCTTCATTCCAGCCTTTTCTCTTTCACTCTGTGTTCACATGGAGTCCTGGGGGTTTGACAGATTATCTGGCAAGAAAGTAGCTCTAGGCTCATTTCTGTGGAAAGATTTTCCTCCCCTCCCGACGGCGGCTGGAGAATAAACAACACTCGTGTTATCTCCTCATTCTCAGTCACACACTCACGGTTTGCGTGTCGCAGCTGCATTATTAATGTTCTGACAAGTGTTAGTGAATGTTTAATCATCTCCAGAAAACCTCTGTGATAAGAAATACCTGTTATGGCTACTCTCTAATGAGGATCTCACCACACAATATTGAAATGTCACAACGGGTCATGACTTACCTCTGACAACCAGCTGGGCGGACTCTGTTGCATTGTCAATGGGCGTCTGTGCCATGCAGGTGTAGCGTCCGGCGTGCTTAAGCTGGGCATTCTTGATAAGCAGCGCGCCGTTTGAGCTGCCGTTCTGCACAAAAAAAGCACAAGCAACAACAGAAAACCTTGAAAATCATCATATTTGTCGGGTCTAAGCTTACAAAAGATGAAATTTGAGTCATTACCATAATCCCGAGAGACATGCTTAGCTACTCTAGTCAGCATTCTGATTCTACAGCAGCAGGCTTGGCTGCGTCAGCCTGGCTATGCTAATACCACAAAAACTCTATTAAGTAGAACTGGGCCCAAATTTTATGAGGGGAAAATCCTCCTCATCCACAAAAAAATGGGGTATATTCGATCAGTTGAAATGAGTGTTTTCCTAAAGGGCAGAGATAAATGAGAAATGCCAACCGCGAAATTATGGTTAAAGCTGCAGTAAAGAAAAGAGAGCACAGGTCATGTCATCACTAATGGCTGTTAGCTCAAATTGCTATTAAACAGATGTACAGTGCAATATCCCACTCATGGAAGGAATGTCAAATGGCTTTTGGGGTCAATCATTCGAAACAGGCTGTACTTTTCCATTTCAGGTATTCCAAAATGACCCAACCTCAAATATGACCTGACCAGCCTGAACGTCCGACCTCAAATATGACGCGACGTGGACGGACTCCAGGTCGGAGCTGTAACGTTGCTGCCGAGGAAGAAGCGAGTCACGGACTGCTTGTGTGTTTCTGCCTCTCTGTTAGATGATTAAAATGATGTCTCACAGTTCCACGCTCGTAGTGCTGGCTGTCTGTCTGCACATCGATGACGTGGTCGTCCAGGGACCAGATAAAGGTGATGTCCAGAGACGGGTCGTGCAACGCAGCGCACTGCATCAAGGCGTTCTCACCCGCTTTAATGTCGGCATTGGTCGGTGCCAGGTTGATCTTTGTGGACTCTGGGAACAGAAATCAGATAATGAGTCCAGTAATGAGGAGGATTTAATAAAGGGCGGCTACAGCTGTGCAGTAAGCACAGACGGCCACAAGAGGGCAGAAACGAGCTGTGCAAGATATCGACTGTTACAGATAAATAAATAAAACTGAAACGGCGAATAAAAAGAGATTTTTTTTATTTGATGTAAAAAATAAACCCAACACATTATTAAGTTCTTTTCTCGTTAATATCCCCAGCACGCTCCTCTGCCTCTGTCCTTGTGGACTGACTGAATGTCTACCACTGTCACTGTGCTCAAAGGGCCATAAGTCAACTACAGACGACATTAGGAGGTCAGGACTGTTTGGATGCACTGGGACAGACAGTGATGTCAGACAAGTGAAGCTGACATCAGTCAGAGCAACAGCCAATGCCATGGAAACATTACAGAAACATCCCTTAAGGGGGTTTCATTTTGTCTCCAACTCACCTAAGACCAACAGGGAGCCGGTGCTGTTGGCTTTACCCCGGTCGTTCTCCGCAAAGCAGGTGTACCTGCCTTCATCTGCTCGCGTCACATTGAGAATCTCCAGACTCCCGTCCTCCCAGATGAACACTCTGTGGAGGAAGCAGAAAGAAATCTTCACACCCTTGCAAATATAAAAAAAAGAAAAGAAAAGAGCTGCACGCTATGAAAAATTCAGCAGAACGTGAGGCTCAGAAGTCCAGCGCATGTTTATCTGAGCGTTTCTAGATGATGAAAACTGAATGATGATTCTCTGAACATGCCAGATCCTCAGTGAAGCCATGTAAACTACAGAGACCTCACTAATATGTACAATGACAATGTCGGACTCATTCTCTGCCTCTCACACACCCAGGCGTGAAACCCAGTCTGACTGGAGCAGACCCATCACTATTCTGACCGCGCTGTATCTCATGCAGCCCCTCACCGTGCAGCGCATTAGCGGGGCATATGCTGCATAGTAATTTGGCTGCAGCTCCTCCTCCAAAGCCCCACTTCGGTGTGTGCAGGGGGGTGTAGGGGCGCGGGGTGAGGGTGGGTGCTGGTAGGGTCTGAAAGATTAGCTGTTGTGTGAGTGAGAAGCATAAGGCAGATATCCTGTCTGTCCGCAGCTAATGAGCTTAATGTCAGCGACTGACAGACAGCGAGCGCGCTGAGAAATAACAGGAGTAACGAATTTTCCGGCACAGAAGAACCTCAAGATAACCAAAATCGATGTATTACAGACTCGCTTCATCTCCCTCTGCTCCGGGGTTATCCCAAATTCTTCCTCTTGTGTCAGTCCGACCCAAATGTGTCTCACTCCCACAAAAAAGGTTAAAGAATACTCTCCCTGCATAAAACTACAACTTCTGCCTCGACACTAGTGTGGGTGCACTCTGTCTAACCTGCTATATAAAACATTTCAGAGACTAACGAAGAGCTTGTTGATGGTGCAACAAAATGCAACAATAACCTGAAGGGGAACAAAGGTGCGAGCTTTGAATGCGCTTGATGCTGCAACCGAACCAAGGACACACGATCAGTCAGGTATAACAGGTGGGCATTGGGTTTAAAACTACAGTTACTACTTTAGTAGGTGAAAGCAAATCTGACCTTTGACCTCTGGCTAGCAATTACAGCCACGCGTGAAAAGGTTTCCTCTGACCTTGTTGAGTTGGACAGCAGCTCCGTGTCTTTGCTCCAAGTGAAGGTTGGTTTCGGGGCGGCTTTGGGTCGACACTCGATCACCACCCGGCCGTTTCTGGGCGCCAGGACCCTCTTTAGCGGGTTATGCTCAAATGTGGGAGCGCAGGCTAAGGAAGGACAGTGTGGGTTACCCAACTGACACGCTCAAGGTCGGAAAAACCTCTTCCTTTGAATGAATAAAACATTTACAGTTTAACCGCGAGGATGTCATTTTTCTCAGTGCTTTGTTTGGTCTAACAAGCTGTGATTCGGCCGCTCCAGAGTGACGGTTTGGACTCACCGAACACGCGCAGCTCAGCGTTGGCGTATAGGACTCCGTGGCGATTCTCCGCTACGCACTGGTACATCCCCGAGTCCTCAAACGTCAGGCTGTTGAAGCTCATCTCGTCCCTGTCGAGCTGGGGAAACGCAGGCTGAGATCGTCATTCTAAACTTCAAAACCGTCTCTTTACGTTGTGATTTTACATCAAGCCTGAAGTCTGATTGAAGAGATGGGGATTGGATAAGCGTAAGAGGATGTAATTCATTTTAAAAGATTCATCCAGGCTCCCGTGGTGCTGTCAGATCTACCTGGTTCCCTTTTGTGCATATTTCAGGTGCGATGCTACCGGTGACTCGGTAACAACAGGTATTCCTGCTGTGCAGCCTCAGTGCTGATTTAGTTTCACTGTTTCTGCTAGTTTAATGGGATGGCTTACTGTTCAACCACCCGTGTCAAAGAGTCATGAGTTTGGAGTTACCAGCTCTCCATTTTTCATCCAGCGGATCTGCGGTTCAGGTTTTCCGCTGGCCACGCAGGACATGGTGTAACGACTGCCGAGGTCTTTCTCTGTGTTGGTGATGTGTTCCACCCACTCAGGAAAAGCTGAAAATGAGCAAAATCTGTTCAAACGTGGTAGCGTATGAGAGAATATTACTAATGGTAATAAAGGGCAACACTCGCTGTTTGCTGACATCGTTATCATTCACTGTAAAATAACATAATATGATTGTACCCGTCTAATTTTTGCTCTTTAACGAACATTTTTCTCACCTTCTACAGAGAGAAGCGCAGTGTGGTAGTCTTTTCCTTTGGAGTTGACTGCCTCGCACTGGTAGGTGCCACTGTCTTCAAACTGAACGTTGTGCAGGTGAAGATGAGCCCCTGCCGTGCGCACCTCGTGATTCGGAGGGAGCTCTCCATCTAACTTCTTCCACATGATCTCTGGGACGGGGCTGGAAAAGGTCAGACGGAGGGAAACAGACGGGGGAGATTGTCCTTCGTAAGCAGTGCTTATAAATCATTTATCTAAGTGGTGAATCTAAATTAGTCACAGCAAACATCACTATGTATCAAATATGCTCCCCAGCATCCAAATGTTACCCCGGATCTTCTTCACTTACTTTCCCAAAGCGAAACATTCCAAGGTGATGTTCTGGCCCACCAGGGCAGTGGTGTCTGGGAACTTTACGTTGAGGTCAGCAGGATATTTCCTGTTGTGACCTAAAAGGAAGAACAAACAGCAAACTGGGTGTGTTATTGTTTTCTTTAGCATTTTATAGCTCTAAATACGACCAATACCCAATGAAACTTTTTTTTTTAATTACAAGAGCAGATGCTGCATTCATATCAGCGCCCATTTTCCAGGTCTGGGGGTGTTTGAGTCCCAGCACTCACCAGTTCATCACAGGACACACACTCACACTCACACTCACACAAGTCTCCGCTCAAACTAATGTGGATGTTTATGGGCTGTGAGTGAGAGAAAGTAGGTGTAGGAAATCCCACACATGTTGAGAACACACAAACTCCATCTAAAAAGACCCCGGCCTGGGACCAAACACACCATGTCTTTGCTATTTAAATCATGCTCACACATACACGTGCGTGTGGTGTTCTATGCGTTCCCCAGTTCTATGCGTTCCTCAGTCATTAAAAACGGGCCACGTCGTACCCAGGAGCCATTGTCGTTGGGACACACTGTGCTAGTTTGGGTTATAAAACACTGGGTCCCAAATGTTTCCCACATGTAGAACCTCACAATGTTTGCAATAAAACATTAAAAATATGTTCACTGCTGCACTCATGCAACAGCAGACAGATACGAAGCAGAGCAAAGACACATGGAGTAAATAAATGGCACTTGTTTCTGGGAACCTTCCCAGTTATTTGGAAATTTGCTCCACGCCATCTCATCTGGATTTGGACATTTTCGTGGGAACAACGCAGGAAAGAGCTGTCGCATGGGAGCTTTTACTGGGCGGAAACATTGATTTCCTGTATATCCACTTCATACATGCACGCGAGAACACATCATCTTTGCATTCTGAAACCAGAAAAATGGAAGTGAGACACTAACGTTCACTCAGAGGGACAAGGGGGATGTAGTTGGAGAAAACACTCTTGGAAATAGATGAACTGGAAGCGATGCAGGAGTAGTTGCCGCTGTCTGAAGAGTCCACCTTGGAGATGTAGAGGTTTCCCGTTATCTGGGAGACAAAGCGCCTTTTGTCCAGCGGGATGAAGGTGGGGAATTCGTTGAGGATCCAGCGGAACGACAGCTCGGCTGCAGACACCGAAAGAAAGAGACATGACAAAATGCCAATCAAGCCACCGGACGTGCGACAAAAGCCTCGCGCAGAGCCGGGAGGGGGGGCGGTGTGAAGCTGGCTCATTGGACAATCCGAACACAAACAGATAAAAATAGCCAGTTTCTTCGGTCCAGAGTGGAATTTAATATTCAGGCATCTACTGACCTTTCAAATGAAAACATAATTCAGCTGAAAGGCAAAAATACTGAGAGTGGAGAGTGTAAGAACGGTGCCAGTGTGATTTAGATTCACTTGGAGACATCACAAAGGCAGGGGAGAAACTAAATGAGGCTGCAACTAGAGCGGGGAGAGGATATATTAGATATTAGCTTAAACTGGTGAAAACACGTTGTGCTCTTTCTCTCACAAATCACATTGGAAGAAACCAGAAAGAGAAAATAACGGACCAGAAAGCGGAGAACATGGCGAGGAGGTAAAGCAGACCTGGGTAGTGAGGTGGCGGAGCACACAGCAGCACGGCGCCCTGGCCTTCCTTCACATGCACCGACTCCCTCTCCTCCGAGGAGAAAAGGTCCAGATCTGAAAGAGACAGAAAGATAAAAAGCTGAAAAGACTATTTTGGGTTCTACAGAATCACGTCATCACTGAATCCCTTTGGTGTCCATATACAATGGCTCTGTTCGGTGTCCACAGTTAGAGAAACACTTGACTTGAACTGTCGTAGCGGTAGCAGTGAGGCAGTGAACTCCGATCATTCACAAACTGCACGTTTGTGATTCGTCCCAGCTGCCTTTGCAATTCCAGTGTGTTTAATATGCATGACCTGGAGCTCCAAAGAGGTGCTCTGTTAATTCTGCACGCCGCATCACTGCAGCCTGCACAGGGCGAGGGGGCGGGGGGGGGGGGGTTCACATCTGTGCCACCTACATCCAAACTGGACGGAGGCCTCTCGACTGATGACTGTGCCGAAGGTGTTGGCAGCCAAGCAGCAGTAGTTCCCCGCGTGCTGCTCTTTAACAGGGTCGCTGATGACCAGGTTGCCCCCCATTAGACTGAAGTGGCTGCTCTCTGCGCTGAAGTCAATGTCCTTGTTGTCCTTCCTCCACCTGCAACACAAAACAGCCCCCATCAGAAAACCTGCTTGGCCGCATCTCTTTGCTGTCTCTTGTCTCGTTTGATTGGTTTCGATTGATTTTAAGGTAAAAATCTGCAAACCAGCTCCACTTTCCTGCACTGAGCGCCCGTGAATCGCATTTCTTTTTAATGTTGGGAAGCACTTAGCACAAACACGACGCTCCTCAGCTAAACCGTTTAAATGCATTTACGCCTGAAATTGAAAAGCTGAGGGAAGAAATAAAACCCCTGAATGGTGCGAAACGACACGCTTCTGCTAGAACATCCATTTTTTACTGGTGTGTCTTTATTTAAATGGCAAACGCTCGGTGATGATTGCAGTTTTGGCCGACATCAACCGATCTAATCACGCCGCCTCGTGAGGAGCATATGTTACTTGTATGTGGCAGGTGGGCTGGCCCGGGCGCGGCAGTTCATGGTGATCTTGGCCTCGGGCGACTCCTCGGGGTAGATGGTCTCCACCGGCTGTTCCTCAAACACCGGCCCATAACCTGTGGCTTCGTCTGCCAACGAGAAACAAGGCGCGACGGAAATCAAATCAAGGTACGTCATGATTTAAAGTTGAATACATGTAAATGAGCCTCTGACAGACGTGTTCACACAAGTGCCATATCACACCCGCAGAGATGCTATAGCTAGCAGGATAATGCAAATCCTGCAACAGGACTGGCCATAATCCTTCATCAGTGATGCAACACAGGAAAACTCGCCCTCAATGAAGAAGAAGCCAGGTCAGGAATAAGCAACGAGCTCTTAAACTCTGATTATTCTCTCTGCTCAAGAGTGTGTGAGGCTGGTGTGAACGTGTGTGGGTGCACATGTGTCTCCGCGCCGGCACGGCCGACACCTCTTAGGCCGACACGCTCCGCACACATTAGACAGTAACAGGGGAAACGACGCTCTGTGGACAAAGACCACGAAAAAAAAGGAAGCAAAAGTGAAATTAAGCAGAGCTCATTTGGAGTGACCCTGCTGCAGATCTCGCCTGCACTCGGGTGGCGCCGCGTTTCCTCACTGATTTGCACAGAAATATGAAATCTGAATGCGGGATGGGCTGCAGGAGAAAAACCAACTGTTCGGCTGCAGCAGCGAAAAGGGCAAATCAAGCATGACGCGGGGAGACGTGCACTGGTGTCTACGTTTCCCTGTAATGTGGGATGTGACAGATGGTGGAGGGGGGTGTTAAAGCGGGCCACATCGGACCCACACCGCCTAGAGATTCTTTCTCTGCTCCATTTCACTCACTAACTTTCATTCCTCTGTTGGCTCTTTATCACTGTGAGCTACAGTACAGCTGCAGTAGATCCCACCGCCCGCACCCGCTCCGTGTCCTTGACACTTTCTCATCCCATTCTATTCTTTAACCGTCCAGGCGGATACACAGCTCAGCTGACTCTGGTCTTGGAATCTTCCCGTTACCTTGAAGCCGGAGGTGGGAACGATGTGAAATGTAGTGAGATTCAGCTCCGGTTACAGGCTGGAGGATCAATCAAGGACCCCCCCAGCAGAAAGCTTTAATTAGAGCTAAAACCAGCTGAAAACAGCAGACTATGTGCACAACAGCATGTCGTTAAAGACAAAAGCTAAATTACTTAATGATAAACAGCATGTTGAGAGCAGATATGACTCGTTTTTCCTGTGAGAAATAATAATATTCCTTCGAGAGCCATTCCACATTCTGGGAAGTTGGAAATTCTGACTTACAGGCTCAAAGGTAACGCTCTTCAAGTGAATAATCCACTTGGCTGGGATTTTTTGGGGGGGGGTTCTCTCTGTGTGAGAGCTTTGTCTTTTTCCATTTAGTTTCCCTTTAGTTATTATTCCGATGTTCTCCGTGCACACAGTAACGCTCTTCTGCAGCTGAAAACAATTAGGAGAGCTCTCTGAGCACTGAAGCCGCTCTCTGAGGCGTCTCAGCAGGCAACAGGTCACAATCAGTGCCAAACGCTTCCCTCCTCGGCTTTTAGCAGCTCTGAGGATGAAATCCTTTCATCAAACCGCATTTAAAAGCCACACTTTTGCCTTTTGTGCTGGCTTCTGCCTTGAAACTACAGCAGATTTTTGAGAGGCATTCCAGAATTCTTCCTAAAATAAAACCCGATTCAATTCACTTAATGAAATACTTGCTAAATGTTGGAATACCAGGTTTGCAAATGCAGCCAAAGGAAACTCGTAGCAGCTAAAAGGTGCACGTTTGGGCATTTTAGACAGAGACTGAACTCAACTGTGAGGTTCCAGATGTTACGCCTGTTGCCAACATCTGCGCAACGTCAGAGGAGGAATTCAGATTCCCGACGCCGACGCTTGTTTGTCCTCTCATCTCCTACTTAGCTGATCTTTCGGAGCGTGTCTGTCGTATAGGCTCTATAGTGTTCTGCCAAACACAGGCGCTTGTTTATGGTTGTATCTCTGGTGTCCTCACCTATATGTCAACTAAAAGAGGAGGGAAGCGACAGAAACAGCTCAAATAGAGGCTGTTTGCCTTGAAGTGACGTTCCCCTGCACATAAACGCTATATTTAACTTCCCGGCTCCTGGTTTTCAGCCGTTTGCACGCTTGTACGGACGAACCCAAACGCGACTCCTCTCACAGATGTGTGCTTAGCAACATCTGCAGCACGCTCCGCTAGCACGACCGAGAGTGTCCAAGTGGGACACTCGCCATATTGTTTCCTGGAAGCAACAAACGCGCAGTGGAGCCGCAATCACCCTCGAGCGCTTGAGCCACACGATGCGACATGGTGGCTGACCAAATGTTCCTCTGGGCAGCACCGTCCTCAAAAGTGGGGCTTGGTTACTGCAAACCTAAGGAGAGCGCAGAGATGGAGACGCCGCAGCAGCGGAGGCGAGCGCGGCGCGTGCTGCCAGCTGTTTCCTCAGGACTGTGGTCAAAATGAGTCATTCTTCAATCCCACGGCTCCAGCGCAGCAAAGCAATTGCAGACAGACTCAATTCTTTATCTGCTGTGTCTTTGGGGCTGCGCCAGGGTGCTAAAACGATGCAGGACGAGGCGCATCGCAGCTTGTTCCCAGGCAACAAATCAGCAGGAGCCTCCCATTCACCCCTTGGATCTTCCTGCTGTGCATCCCTCAACGTCAAGCTCCTCTGATTGATCATTTCTGATTCACCTTCTCATTGTGTGTTTCTACATATTTTGGGGTCCATATAATAAAATCCAAAGAGTGACCGCTTTCCTGGGAATACGTTTTGAGAAAGCTTCTGGCTGGGGGAAGAAATCTGAACGGCACTATTTCTGGATTTCTTGGACAGCTACATTCTCTCTGGTGTCACACATGGTTGCCTGGCAACCCCATTAAGAGCCCCCGATCCCTCCCGACCAAATGAATCTTCACCATCAATATTTTCTGTGCTGAGGATCAATAGACTGTAGTTCGGTGGAGTAGTTTGTCCTATAGATTGAGTTATCTCGCTGTGCGCCATTTCTTTATGCTACGATGAATTAAACTGCCGTAGGTTTCTTTTTATTTCACAGACAGTTCACGACATTACAGGCAGCAGGCATGACAGAGGTCGTTATTTTCCTGGCTCACTCGGAGGAGAACGTGCACGATTCTCCAAACTCTGTCTTCCTTGCACAGCTCTCCTGTGTCTTTACCTTTTTTTGAGCACCACTAATCCACTTTCTAGTTCCATTGACCACCCCAGATCCAGTTACACTAATGTCTTAGTCTCACTCCATGAGGAACGCTGTACGTCTTCAAATAGCAGAAATCTAGAAATAGCAACAAAAAGATATATGACCCCTACACACACACACACACACACACACACACACACAGATAGATTTTTCTCTCTAGTTCTCTATTGTGAAAAATGAAAAAGGGAGCCGTCGCTCACTGAGTGTTCCTTTACAAATCATGACAGGCAGCTCTATTAGTTTGACCACCTCGGGGGGAGTAATGGGCAGAAGATGGGCACAGCCACATTTGAAGCTTATTTGGTTTGGCTCTTTCTTTTTTGTACTGTTGATGTTCCACTGCACTCCAACAGACTGACAGAACAATGTAAAACAAAGAGGGGGGAATATTTTGCAATGATTATATAATAGCACGAGGAGTGTCAGCGTTTGGGTCTTGTGCACGACTTGTTTTGACAGAATAACTGAGCACTTACGAGTAAATGCTCTTTTCTATTAGAAAGAACTGTGAATCTGAGCTGCTGTGGAATCCAAGGCCACAACCTCTGAAGGTTCGTAGTAAAATGAACAGCGTGTTTGTTTGGTTTCACTGCCTCAGTTTCTGTAATGAGGCGGCAAAGATTAATTATATAATGTCAATTGTCAATTATACAATGAAAGAAATGATATCTGAAATGCATTTCTGCAGAAATGAAACACAGATTAGTGAAAAGGAAGGATTGAATCTTTCTTCCTGTTTTGCATTAAAATGCTGAGTGCCTACAAAGATAAATCTGGACGTAGAATCATTCTTACCTGCAAAAAGGTCAGACAGGTCCTCTTGTGTCGATGCATCTGTAACTGTAACCAAGTAATGACGTCAATAAACACAATCATGAGACTGAATATACATCAGTTCTCCTCACACGAGCGCAGGTACTTTATAGGATCACAGTTTTGAAGCCAATAACGGACAGAAGGATTACAGAGGATTTAATGGCCCACACACTAATCTGCTAAATAAGCAAATCTTTTGGTGAACTCTGCAGGGACAAAAGCGCATCGCGCGATCAAAAGAGAAGAGGGAAGTTACATCCCGAGATCTGAGCGTCTGCGTGAGAAATATGTAGCATAGAATCAAAAGAATTCCCAGCGGCGGCCTGTTTTTTTTATCTTTTGGGTTCGCGTGGAATCAATCTGAAAGGAGTGAGAAGAGCCTGAGGTGTGGAATCACATCATGGGCTGGTTTCTGTCTTTCAGCAGGTCATTTTCAGACGTACCGAGCTCTGATTACATCGATTGTTTGTCTCGCAGGAGCGGACGAGACTCCTGCCCAACATCAGTCACATGTTCTAATCAATTCTAATCATTTACGAGAGTCGTTTCTGACAAAAAGGTGAATAACTGATCAAACTGTGATGACTTTATGACTCACATTAGAGACGCTTTTATATCCAACTGCAGAGATGATTTGTAGCCTTTTGCTGAGCGTACTGACCTGCAGAGGAGACCAGAAGGACCAGGAGATGGAGGAGTAGGGCGAGGGTCAGCATGATGTTGGCGTGAGGACCTCCTGGTGGGGGGTTACAGCTAGAAGCTCAGCTGATGAAACATGAGCAAACCCGCCCGGCCACCTTAAAGAAGTCGGGGAGGAAAAAGAAAATATGAACAAAGGGAGTTGTTACAGGTTTATCCCAGATAGGATCAGCTCTGTGAACGCGGCTCCAGGTCAGCCTTGAAGCCAACATCCCTGAGAGGCGAAGGCTGACGACCAGACTGACCCATGAGCAGCGGTTGAGCTGTGCGCCCGTCTCGCTGCTCGCTCCCGGGCCCCTGAGATGTTAGCAACACACCAGCTATGACCTGATGGGAGCCAGCAACACAACAGCAACAGCTGTCGGATAGTGGAGCTGGAACACACTCATTTCCATTCATTAGAGATTCTGAAATAATCATTTCGGAGTCTAAATTCGGACTCATTCTGCAACTAATTGGGCCAGAAATGATTCAACTTGACAGTAAACACACAGAAATGTCACGATTCACCAACAGTTTGCTATATTTTGATGGTGATTTAAACATTTGTTCCCGATATTGGCTGGCATTTAAGCGACCGGCAGCACCAACTTTAGCTTAATTGCCTTGTCAGCGTGCTCTTTAGCAGCAGTTTTATAGAACCAGGCATTTTCCTGCTCGTTCACGGGTGAAAGTTTGGATTAGAGAGTGTAATTGAACATCGGGGAGACATTATTGATTCTTTTGCACAGCCGGAGGTGTCAGCTGGTGGACACTGTGATTGAGATCTCAGCAATCTCCAAGCTGGACCAGCTGAACGTTTGCACGTGCACAAATAGATATCGACACACATGCAAATTCAGGCTGCGCAACTTCACCGCATGCACCAGAAGTTGGAGATAACCTCCAAGCTCCACAGCTGCAGGAAAGCAACACAGAGAAGATTTCGTCTTCGCGCTGGTCCGTATCCTAGCAACACCTTTCAAAAGGAGCAGCTTGTGTGCTGCGGGGGGCCTTTTGTCATCCCAATGAAACTGCACAAACACACATTTTAATCTGGAACACCAGAACGGAGGTCTGCTCATCATTGGAGCATATTTGTCTCTCCAGGCGACAAAAAAGGCGCAATTAAAAAAAAAAAAAAAATAGTTTGTTTAAACTCACTGCTGTGATCTCTCCGCTCTAATCTGCAGTCATGTATCACTTCAGAGATCCATAAATCCTAAATAATCCTAATAGATGCATTGAGGGGATTAGCAGAGAGCAACGGCTCATTAAAGACATGTCGTAAGAGCCATTCCTCCCCATCCCATTCCGACCTGCCACTGGTGTGATATACGTTAAAAAGCATCATTCCAGCAGCACACGGAGACCGCGTGCTCCTATAATCAGTATTAATGGAGGCTTCAACCTGCCCCGTCCCATCACAGCCGCCTGCACGTCTGCGCTGAGGGCTGCAGTTACCACGTAAATCACGCGGCTCAGGCATGACAGCGCTCTAACAAGGCCATTTCTTCCAGCCCATAAATCACACCCCGGATGTTTCCACAGCCATTACTGCTCCTGGTTTGATTCTAAAGGCTTTTCCTGTCGGGCCTCCCTCCCCCGCCCCCCCCCACCCCAGCCTCGTTTATCGTGAATTTCAATCTCCTCCTGCTTCCCCCGGAAGAATTTCCAACCGTACTGTTGAAGAATCAGAACTCATACTAGACCGAGTGGATGCTGCAGAGGGCAGAGTCTGAGTTTCTAGCGCAGCTCTCCAGCATCGATACTGTCATCTGGGCTTCTTATCATGACCCTGTAACCCCCCCCCCCCCGAGGGTGCTGCAGGCTCAGCACAGTGACTGAGACCTCCGCCTGATGTGTGCTGCATATAATCAAATGGGTGACTTTATAGAAATGTCTTCCCGGTCGTGTGGGGGAGGAGGAAAGGAAAATGAGAGTGGGGGAGAGGGTGAGGGAGGGGTCAGATGATCAGACTTCAGAAACAAGATGTTGCTCCAGCGAGACCCCCACCCCCACCGCCACTGCTCACGATCCACCGCACCCCCACAATCAGTCATTAACAACAGATTTGCACTAATCCCTCAAGATGGGGTTAACACTGGATTGGTCTCAATCAGTTGGCAACGGGGAAACGAGCGGCGCTTAGTGTCGGCGTCCGAGTCGCCGGATTCCCCAAGAAAACAGACGCTTCACAGCACGGACACGCCGCACTTCAGCGGGCACGGATGAGAACGCTGCTGAGGGTTTCCTGATTCAGATGTTTGGGGTGGGGGGGGGGGGGGGGTGACTGATGGAGGGGTTCTTCACCTTGGGTAAAAGCAATCATATGAAGGGCAGCGTCATCAACATCACTGCTAACCAAGCTTCAAATATTGATGCTGCTGCAGAGATGCTGCAAATTCAACCCACATTAAATATATTTTTAACATGTACATGCTGAGTTTAAAAAGAAATAAAGAAAACTCTTTCCACAATATATAAGATCAGACACCTGAGGCAGCCGCCTGTGTTTAAATATAAACCCCTGAATGAAACTCAAAGGATTCTTTTGTCTTCTTAGGCTGAAGTTATTTTACTAAAAAGCCACATTTAGTCTGGTGGATGAATTATTCATGGGGAAGTTATTGATTTTGATTCCAAATAGAGATGCGGCCTGCCGTCTCCGTGGGAAACCAAACTGGACAAACTGGTTTATATGTTTCAGAAGCTGAATGATTCTATTAAATCAAGATTGCAGACGAATCAGTTACACAGCAGAACGAGCAGACGGACAACAACACCTGCGGGAACACGTATTTCCTGGACCCCAGGCTGCTCCGTCTCCTGACAGGATGTGGTCGGTATTCATGTTTTGAGGCTGTTACGTCCCGAAATATCTTGAAATCGAAGCTTCAGGACCTGAACAGGCAGGCACAGGTTGATTCCCAGTAGTTCTCGTGATGTAATCCAGCAGCAGACGATCCATCCACGGCTGGTTCACTATGTCACAGGCAGCAGGGCTAATGTTAGCTATTTATCACAACGCCCCCCCCCCCCCCCCCCCCCCCCCCGGGGCCACGCAGGCTCAGGCACCTCAGATGACCTGAATATCAAGAACAGCAGGCATTCAATCCACCAGTTCCGAGCTTCTCGGCTGCATTTAAATGGACCTTAAATCAGGTGGGGTCCGTTGGCGTCTGCAAACACCTGAGCTGAATAATAACAGACTTTTGTGTGTCCGCTGACAGACAGGACGAAGACAGGAAGGAACAGTGAGTGACAGGCCAAGAACGTGGAACGGCAGCTGATAATTTCCCATCAAGAGCGAGTTCACGCCTCTGAAGTCATAATTACCACCTGTTCTCTGTACATTCACACCATGAATTACCTCTAAAAAAACAAAACAAAAAGCATGTTGCAGTGCTGACTTCCTGCTTCGTTTGTCCCTCCGCTTTACCAACAGTGTCACTGGTGTTGTCCAGCGTCACCCACAGGTCAACAAGCTGTAAAATAAGAGTCTCCAGCTTAATTACTTAATTCCACATCTGTGCAGTGACAACAGTGGCTGGGAAGATTCTATGGGAGGCCACACACTCTGCTGTAAATAACTGTAATTACTAAGTGCCACTTAGATTTAACGGGACGGCGGCAACGATGGGGAAGATGAGAGAGCCTAAAGTGCACTTGATCGCAGAAACCCATCGATCCTTTTAACGCACACAAGGAAAAGGCTTCAGGAGGGAGAGTGTGCATCCATTATGGGCTACAATACATGGCAAACAATAAAAAGATTAATCTAAGTCACCACAACATCTCCTATTCAGCTCTGTTATTGGATTTGAGGGTATGAATCATGCGGATTGACTGAACAATATAATTGTTTAAATGTGATCACACAGAAGCCGCAGACATCCTGCTTAATTGTGTGGTCAAGATAAAGCTGTTGGGGTTGTTAATTACTTCACCGCCGGGCTAAAATAATAAATATATACAATAAAACAGACAGGACATGGAGTGTGTGTGATCAGTGCTTACCTTGCAGTGGAAAGCTATCATGCCTGCGGCTATGTGACAAGATGAGCTACTTAGCAGCCCGTGTCTCCATCCTCTCCAACACAACCCACCCTGCCAAGTGTCCTAAATACTCTACTCCATTGTCTGCTTTAGAGGCTGCTGGATGGAAATGCTCTCTCTCAAAGGTGCAAAGAGGAGGGAAGGAAAATGGAAAATGAAAGGGCTAATTCCCTGGGCAGGACAGGGACAATGCAAATGGGACACAAATGAAGAAGCCTCCCTGCAGCGCGAGCGCACCACAGAGGGGTCTTCTCTCCTTACTGTGGCCAGACTGGGGTCTAATCTTTTAAGCCGTTGCATAAACACACACACAGGAGGGCAACATCAGCATAAGACATTCAAAATAACACACACACACTTGTCAACCCCCCACCCCAACTTTAACTGCATCCTCCTTCATCCAATGATTAGCATATTAGCATGCTAATGCTGTTGTATTCAAACATCAGGAGAAATATTGAAATAAGAGCTCTGTGTGATCGAACCTTGGAATCTACAAATCTCACTTGCATGGAATTAGAACTAATGGATCAGGTCAAGAGACTGACCACAACCAGGAAAATAAAAGGTCAAGAGACCAGGAGAAGAACGGAAAATGGACGATATCTTAGCGTTTAGCGTCACTCTGCACCCAGACACGGGGGGCACCTGCAACCGTCTGGATCTGATACGTTTTAATTCCAGCCTGACTCAGCAGAATCCCACCGCTGACGGGAACAAAGGAGGATCGAGAGGATCGATATCTCCTCAGGTCTTTGTGATGGAGCTCTACTGCTCCACGATCTGACAGAATCACTGCTTGTTACTAATATCTGGACTGGGAACTATTCCAGGAGGACCCGGTTCTAAGATAAACAGCACAAAATGATGTGATTTACAAGACTTAATAATGTTTTATGATTAAGTTACATGACAAACATGGATGAAAAGATAATGCGCAGGCCTGTCAGATGAGTTTTGAAGGCCTCCAATGCTCTGCACACCACGCGTGAAGCTCAACAGATTAAAACAAATATTAGGAATTATCCGCATACATGGTGATTTTAATAGATGCTAAAATGGACTAGACTGTTTAACACCAATGATTTGAGCTCATTTTAGCTGTTGGTAATCTGCTTTGGTCTGGTTTCTCCCCCCATAATCACATTTAGACTGAGGCTAAATTCCAGCAACGTCGAGACTGAAGGCATGTCGGATTAATAACGTGCAGTCCAGAGAATTCTGACTGGTCTTTAAAATTTTCACTCAATTCTGAGTGTGTTTTAACATTGTGACATTATTTGTGACATAACCACCAGAAAAAAACACTCGCTCCAGCGCGCAAGAGCCCAAAGTGTGGAGCTCCAGTAAAACCAAACACTGGAGCTCATCATATAAAGGTCACTGATACGCATATGAGGCCATTGACATGAATCAGCTTCTGAGCTATAAAAGCATTCACCGCATACATGAATGCACATTGCACATATAGGGTACTGTATAGTCCCATTCCCTAAATGAGACAAAAGGGACAGAGAAAAATCTGTTAAATATGAATACATGTAAACATCAGATGATGCACCACCCATGGAGCAATTAAAGCAGTATTTGCCCTGAAATCAATCAAATGTAAAGAGGTAATCAAGTTTTATATAAATGAGTCCCCCCACAGCCGGAAACACCACAGTCAAACACCAACCAGAGACCCCTCTGACACCCACCTTTGTCCTGCACAATCCTGAGGTGTGATGCCCCAACGCAACCCCGCAGCTACCGTCTTGCTAGCTTTGGCAGCGGTTGAGCCAGCTGTTTATCTCTCACCGCGGCACGCTTGAGGATAAACCGCTGTCGACTACTGTTGTCATGGCATCCTGCCCCCTTCTATTACAGATGCTCAGCCACACAGAAGCCCCCTCCATCAACATGCTCTCACATTAGCATTTAGCTGTCAAATGACTGGGCTCTCCAGCTGTGACTTCATAACACGCTGGAGTAGGAGGAAAGGGAGAACGGGAGCAGAGAGGATGCCTTGGAAGGGGGAAGGGGGGGGTTGGGTGTCTCTGGTTTACAGAATGAGGAGGATGTTCTGGCCATGCACTCTATCAGCAGTGGACGGGAAGAAACTGCAGTGAGGACGAGCAGCGGGACGACACATTACGGACCCAGGGGGGGATACTGTGGCAGAAAAAGGGCTGGAGGGGTGAAAACAACCTGTGACTGGGAGGGGGGAAAAACACAACAATGAGGGTCTATTACCTCTGCTGGAAATAAACAGCAGGAGGGACAGAAGGAACCAGTCAGATCGGAGCGTCTGAGAACCACAACAAAAACAGAGCAAACTGCTTCCAGGCGCCCGCTCTACCATCCTCATCCTCCCTCCCTCCCTTCCTCCACTCTTCTGGAGGAGGTTCCCCTTCCCCATCCAGCCACTTATCAATCTCCTCTGGCCTTGTGGCCATTTCTTTGGTCCATGTTCGCCATCCTTGTTTTTCTCATCCATAATGGATGATTTGGAAATATCTGCTTCCTGCCGTGGGTCCGGTGGCCCCGGAGCCAACGCGGCTGTATTGATTCCTACAAGTGATCAAGGCAGCGATAATGAGGGTTTGTGCAGGCTCCACCGACCAAACCAGCCCTGTCATCTGTCCTGCTCACAAAAACTTGATTGCAAGTCAACTCTGATATTTCTCAACACAATTGTTCATTTTGCTATAACACGAATTTGTCGGTTTAGAATCCAGCCGACAGCGGCCCAAATTAGACAAGAAGCACAACCAACGGCAACAAACTCTTTCGGCTTGAGCTGTGTTCCGAGGGAGCACATAAATCACGCCGCGTCTTGGCCATTTGGTCCGTGTCAAGTGAAATCAAAGCTCATTAGAGTGGATATCTGGCCTCCGCCGCGCTCCTCCTGTGACCCAGACCTTCATTTACAGGTCACCACCGGCATTCAAGGGCCTGATATGTGTCATAAACACAATACTGCTCTTTTTGTTAGGACTGGACAAAGCGTCTCTTCTGCCCTGCAGCATTCAGGCACAACAATGATCAAAACAGATATCTGTAAAAAAAAAAAAAAAAATCAAAAAGAAATCTGCTGTTCACTTGGCAGGATCAGGACGGCGTGCATTGTGGGTTGGGTTGGAGTGGCGCTGCACGAGGAAGATGGGAGGACGTCATTAAATAGGGCGATTTTCATGCTCACTGAGCAAAACACATACAATGTAAAGTGGGGGGCTTAATGCAGAGAGACAGCAGGAAACACAACACTTGTAAAGTGAAGGAGAATGTTGACACTTTAACAACTGGATAAGGATAAGCAACACGGATGTGATCCACGCTATAAAGAGAGACCAGAACAGGACTGATCACACCCCTTTAAGGTGGTGTAATAACTCTTTCCTCATGCACACTCTCATCTTGACCCTTACGCTGCACAGTCAGGGGAATTTAGTGCAGATTTGGACTCTTTTTTTACAACCAACACCAAGATTGCAGACACAGTGTTGCTGCAGCCCTGTTATTAAGAGCTAACCTGTGCAGTGGGAGCTTCTCTAATGATCCTCCTGGATTTTATTCACACACACACAGAACCCGCACACAGAGAAAGAGAAAGTCGAGGTATAAAATTAGCGCTTTCTTGCCTTCTGGGAATCTAACTGCTAGGATATACGCTTTTTTTGCAGAGTAGAAAACTAGGCCTGACACCTAATTAGCGAAGAAGGTCACGACAAGGAGGCCGCGTTTGTGTCTCCGACTGTTCTGGACGCTCCTTCACACTCTTTAAACTAAACAGCATGTTTGTTCATTACCACAGAGGAATCTGTTGCCCGTAAATGGTGCCATCTCTGCATCCCACACATCTGTCTTCACATCGCAGACTGAATAAACTCGTTCCAGCTACTTTTATTGACGACTGCGAGCAGACGCACAACTGTGTGTTGGTAATAGGCACAATCAGGAAGCTTCCTCACAATCAGACCAACCTTCCTCCCCTCCACATGGCTCCAGCTCTCTGTTGTTTTTCCAACTTCATCAAAACACGCGACTGAAGAGCGCACGCGTGGGCGGGTGAAGAGAAGCACGTGCGCCGTGCTCCAAATGCGCGCCAGTTGATGGGTGCGGCGTTTCCTCGCACCAGCGCTTGAGTGGATCTTTTCACAGCCACCGATATTGATCGTAAAATGGCAAAAGTGCAGGGAAAAGTGCACCGTCTGCAGAGGAGATTATAATGGCTGTTAGGAAACAATGAACGCACAAACATGCTTTTCACTGCAGGACAAGACGTCTCTATGCCAAACACTTGCCAGTCATCAATATATATGACAAACAGTTAGTCTATAGTGATGAGGCCGATGCATCGAGTTTACAACAACCATTACTTATATAGCATTTCTACTAAGTGCTACTGATGCACTCTGATGCTCACAGTCCAGGTTCCTGATACAAGTCACCACCCTGAGCTTCCTTATTACCTCTACCAACTTTAGTGGCCATTTGAGGACCAGTTCAGTCTATTTTTGCCCATCCTTAACCCAAGTCTGGCTCTCAGGACGCAGAAACAAACCATGGAAAGTGTTTAAAGTCATTTAAAACCGCCCTGCACCAGATTCAATATGTGTTCTGAACAAAAGTATTTGACATTCATCAGAACTGTCTCTTCCAGACGTCGACTGATAATATTAATGGGTTCGTTGCTGTTCAGTTCCACTGAAGCTCTGCAGCAGGATGGACGTTTCAATCCCTTCCGATGGGATAGATTATTTTCCAGGGTACCTGAAGGACAGAGAATTACAGACGGACGCAAACCCTAAACTAAAGACACGTGGCGTCTCACCGAAGAGATGCAGGCATGTGTGATGAGGGGAGAGAACCTTGACCTGATTTTACACAAATGCCACATATTTGAACTGATGTCAGACACGTTCGCGTCAGGGACAACTACTGCCTTGCACGTGGCCAGAGTCCAACAGCCTGTTGGAGAGCAATGTGAGCCGAGTGACAATGAGAACGGCCCGGACAAAGAAGACCTGAGTCATCTGGTCCCGCTGAGCCAAGCCCCACCATGTGATCATGGCTCGTGACGCAGAACAGGTGACAGGGAAAATAAGAGGTGATGTAAGAGCATTTCCATCACAACACCGCCAAAAAGACAATAAATCCATGGTGATGAGGGAAAGTACAGACACTTTTGGATTAAAGAGGCTTTTCTACAATCTCTCTCTCTCTGATTAACAAAAAATAAATAAAATAAAGCTGCTGCATGATTAACAAGATTAACATTCCTTTACAAACTTTTGCTCCCTCCAGCAGCGTGCATACATAACTTTTTAATTACATTAAACTTGAGCGTGCAGCCAGTATTCACACGCTCCACCGTCACCTTCGGAGACTTGTTTTATTCATGAGAGCGTGTGAATAAGCTTTTAGTAATGCTTTTCATTATGTCATGATATATCAAGAAGGTCGTCACCACATTCAGAGCCAAAAAAACCTGAAGCCGGTGCATTTGACATTCGATAACAGGCCGCTCATGTGACTCTCTTTCTGTACTCTTTCACTCGTGTCAGGATCTGTGTTTGGCTTTGTCCTGTTGTCAGGGGAATTAAGGAAAGTGCCACCCCCCCTTCATGCTATCCAATTCTGTACGAATGTGTGTGCCTGGTGGTGCCCTTCACTGTCTGTCCTTCACACACTGTGGCCTTGTGCATGCACAAATGGAGCTGCTGTGTGTCACAGATAAGCATTAGTGTGTGAGTGGGTGTAAAAGGGACTCATTGGAGTCTCTTCCAGTCAGATTCACCTCTGGATGACCTTTTCTTCCCTCGCTGCCGTTACACCTTCTTCATAAATAATCCAGCTGGTGTCGGTGCCCGTTGTCCGCACACATGTCAGTATGAAGGGCCACACAGGCGCCATGACAACTGCGCACTATCAAACCTCTCTATGACACATGAAGTCAGATCAATTTTTGGTCTACAGTATAGAAAAATGGGCAGAACTCCCGTCATTTCATGGCATTAGGATGACTTGCGCCGCGATCGCACCGGAGTCTAACGTGTTATTTTTACTTTGGTGATGTTAGCCGAGGCATTTTCCCGTTGCTAATCGACCGCGGCGCGAAGAAGCAGCCTGCAAAGGCCTAATTAGAGCCTCGGGAATGACTCAGCGGAACGTGGGCTCGGATCTGAAAAGAGAAGAATTAGGAATAGGTGTGTTACATCACAACGTGCGTCTGTGGGCCCGCATGTCACCACAGTGCGCTGCCTTGACGCGGCCGCTGGCACGTCAGCGGCCTTAAACAAAGAGCACACTGCTTGAACCGAGGAGGGCTGCACAAGCGTTGTTTGAGCTCCTTTATCCGTGCTCATTAGCGATGCAACCAGAGTTGATTTGAGACCCTTTGGGTGAATCGAGAGAGAGCCGCTCCGTCGGTGTGAAATGGGAAACGAACCCGTTTGTCCTGATCTTCTTCATTGACTACTAATGCGGGCCGGCATCAATGGGCTCTTCAGGTCCGGGATCTCAGAGCCTGACCACTGAGACGGCAGGAGAGGCGAGCGGTAGCTCACAGACCTGAGCCCACACCAGCCGCTGCTTTTCTTCCCGGTTACACAGATCTGAGGAATGAAGAGAAAGCTCCAAACTCTTTGTTTATGTCCTCCTCTCTTTATACCGTAACTACCCTCAGTTCTCCCTCTCTGCCCCCCCCCCCTCCTTGTCCTTGCCTTTTACACAGCCAAAGAGCTCCACCAGAAAAACAACATGCGTTCTAAATAAGTGTTAAATCAATACAGACAGGCTACAGAAAGGCTGGAGTCATAGGGAAGCAGCATCTACATGTGATCACCTGGGCGGTGCAATGCAGCCTCGTGATGTTCCATTGATCAGCCGAGGGAAAATCGTTTTACAGACGGTCCTAAAAATCCAGGCGTCCGAGGAATCATTTAACAACTCAGGGCGTGCAAAAAGCAGCTTGGGTTGAGGGGAAAACACGGAGGATTCCGGGACGGATTTGCCATTAATTAAAAGCCAATATCATGGATATTAAAACTGGGTGGCCTCAGCAGAAGCGCTGCAGGTACACAAAGAGGAAGGCTGAATAATGGGCAGAGGACCCGAGGCCCCCGCTGCTGCGCTCCCCATCTCATAATGGGATTGCTCCTCTTTAAATGCACTTTGCTTGCAGTGTGGAGCCAGCAGCTAGCTAAACTATTGATCTACAAACAGTTTAGCTGCCCAGCTGTCCGGAGAGAGTGAAACCAGGATGCACCTCCATGTATAATGAGGCTTCCCAAGAGCTGGAGACGTTCAGTATTCACTCGGCGTGCCAGCAGCCTTCGCCTTTGGACTCGCTCGTTGACGAGCACCCATCCATTCACTCCCCTCATACACGCCGTCCTGTCCACAGAAGGCCAGAGGTCAGGCGTCTAAAGAACTCACATGTTTCCCACCAAGGAGGGTTCTGATTAGTACAAAAGCTCCTTCTGACCTCCTTTCATCATGCTCAACTGGTGGCGTTTGCTTTTCAGGGCGCCAGAGGAGAAACAGGGTTGGAAAAGGGTACATATGGAAAGTATATAAAACAGGCTGAAGGAGCGTCCAACTGAAGGTTGCACGTCCTCGTCTTTGCTCGTACTCCCAGCACCATAGCAACAGGCCAAGTGGAAAGGCCCCAGGATTGATTTGGCTGCTTTTGCACCTAAACAGCGAGCCAGCTCCAGCTTTTCTAAGCACGCGGCAAACAGGGAGCGCACGTGAAATCACCGATTAAAAACAACACTGCTGGTAAATGAGGACATACAGAGGTAATCCAAACTTTAAAAAGATGGTAAAGCAAATATTGGCGAGAACACGATGCTGTTTTACGCCTCAATCTAAGCTTCATTCTAAAGCCCCCTCACAGACTGTCAGTGTGAACTCAAAGCATGAAATTCTGAAATAAACCCAAATTTTAAAAAATGTACTTGGTAAAAAGGCAACTGTAGGTGTTGGAGGGGTTTTTATTTCCGCAGCACCGTGAAAGATTCACCCTAAAGAGGAATGAATCAGAAACACAAAAGCAATCTGTGAATTGCATGAAATTGAAGCCCTTTTCTTGCGGCGCTGAAATAGCAGGCAGTGTTGCGGCGCTGCCCGGTTGCCCAAAAACCCTGTAAACAATAACTGCAGCGCAAATCCTTCAGCACTGGTTTTGCACAACTGAAAGATAATTATCAGTTTGATGAACAAGTGAATAGTGTTGTTACTGCGGGATATGAATGCATGAATGAAGCCAGATGAGGGCTGCCGGGCCAACAGGCAACTGTCAGTTCTGATGCTGTGAAGAAAGTCACAATTTATCTGGCTAAATGAAAAAAGGCTAATCGTGCCATTAGCAGAAATTAGCGAGCAGAGCGCCTGTACATCTGTAACCTCCTTCTAATCGACTCCATAAATCCCAAAAGATTCACTTTGATTGTAAAAATCTAAAAATATCTGAGCAGCAAATCAGAGAAAGGAAGTGAGCTCCCGTCAAGCGTAACCCAGTTACAGCCCTAAATTAGTTCCCAATCAAGCCAAAAGAATAAACCTTTGTGTGGCTGTGGCTAATGATGCTAACGCTAACAAAACAAGACTGCGATTTAATAATCAAAATAAGCCAATGTGACCTATAAATATGAGCATCCAGAACAGTTTAACGCTGAACAACACTTACAAGAGCTGTGCAGCCACGGCTGAAATATACAGTAGCCATGGTAACAGCAGTGATGGAGAGGACCAGGAAAGTATGGAACATGGAAAACTATATCCTGACAAAGAGTCAATAATGTTCTCCAGATGCTGAATCATTGGGCGATCTTCTGGCAGCATCAATCAGATGGATCGGGCCTTTAGCCGCTGATGGATTTCATCCCATTTCCCCCTCAAAGAGGAGACAACAGACGATCTCTGCGCCGCATTATCGTAATGGTGGAATAATGCGATTTGGGAGAGACACCACTACGGAAGGAAAAGGTACTGTCAACAAACAAACTGGGGGGAAGATTCAATATTCCGTTTTTAATGGCACGTTCAGGTACTGGCCAAATCCAAACAATTTTTTTTATCAGTGAATGAATAACACCTTCTTTCAACTGCTTGGATGCTATAAATAGGAAAGGCTGTTGCTATTTAAAAGGGCAAATGTTTCTATCTTTGGCCGTTGTGTTTGTGTGACTCAGTAAAATCTCCTTTTCCCACCTTGATAATGACAGAAATGAAGCAACTTAGGGACTCGACGCGGAGAACAGCCACGAGCCCCTGTGTGATGGTGCCGCTGATGGTCATTTTCACCCTTCTCTCAGATTCCCCCGCACAAATCACGCGGCCTGAGCAGCGCGCTCACGTGCACGCGCAGAACATCAGCGGTCAACTGTCAGAGAGGCGGCGGCAGAACTGGTGCAACCAGGATGCAGACGGCCAAAGGCAGGGGCAGATGGGAGCTGAGGGCCTTTCTCCTCCCCAGGCATGAACAGGGAAGAGGCCGACCACGTCACACGCCCGCCACGTCACACGCCCGCCACGTCACACGCCCGCCACGTCACACGCCTGCCTCTGTACCATCAGTGCTGATGGCTCTGAGTCTGCTGAGCAATCCAAAAGAAGCATGAGGACACGGCAGCATGTTGTGTCAGCAGGGGGGAAGAACCAGCGGAGGCTGCTCGTGTGCGTGCGCGTGCACGTGCACACCATACACCCCGCGCTGTACAAATCACGTTTGCACATTCATGTCAGTGGATTTGACGCTCGACAGATGAGAAGAAGCAGCTCCTCCGTCGCTCCTCGTCTACCTTTGTTTAGCTAGTCGGAGTGCACGACATTCCTTTCAGAGACGAAGTGAATTTATGGACGTGTTGAGTCATCTAATTGTGACACTAATGGAGGCTGAGGCTGGAAACGCATCACCGTAAAACTGGAGCTTGAGGGCAAAGCGGCGTTACGTAAAAGAGGTTCGGCCTCACGCGGCGTCTGAAGCCGCGCTGACCCGGTTCTGACGGGTTAAATGCAGGTCGTGTGCGCGGAAAAACAACCCTTCTTTGTTTAGGGGGGAGCGTTTGGATACAGGAGAGAGGACTTATTACCAGTGCAGGTAATGGCGAGCACCTGTGGCCCCTTCCAGGGGGAAAACAGCTCATTTCCATGGCAACCAACAGGAAAACCACAACGAGCACCATAATGAGACTTTAAATAAGGTGGAATTAGCCAAAGCAACAGGAGCAGAGCAGAGTATTATTTTCTTGGAAGAAGCAGGGAAAATATTTGAATAAAACATATCCATATTCTGGGGAAAGGCACTTGGCATGGGGGGGGTGTCTGTCCTGGGGGGGTACAGGGTTGTATTAGCAGCAGTCGTGAAATTCTTCAAGTGACAAACGTGCACGGAATTCCATTCTGCCCCACATTCACGGCTCGGCTGCAGCCAGAGCCAACAGGCAGTGAAGAAGCGAACACATGGGCGTCGGGTCCTGACCCATTTAAAGGTCCGTCGGGAGCATCCGGGCCAACATTTGTCATACTAGCACAGATCTGCACATTGATAAAGTCAATAAAGACTCTTTATACAGGAATAAAGACCCAACAGTGAGAACCAAACCACCAATTGCATCCTTCCCATCTGGTTGGTTGATGCTCAATGATAATTACAGGCTCCTTCAGATCACGAGTAGCTTCATTTATAACGCGTCTGCAAAGTTGTGGTGACATTTCAGGATTCCAGCTTTCATTATTGCGCATCACAACAACAGTGTTGGTGTCTGCGTCAGTGGAAACCCGGCGTCAGCCCTGACCCTCGTATTCCACCGTCTCCAAGCCGCGGTGTCGGGCCGGGACGCGCCCATGTCACCTTCCCCGGCACCTGCCTCCCCCGGCGGTGCTCCCGCTGAGCGAAGAGGTTCCGATCTGCCAGGAACGCAAAGCCAATCAGTCGCGGCTTTGCGCCGCACGACGCGCGTTTTAGTTCCAGGAGAAAGTGTTTACATTGGTCTTCATCTCGGAGCTGAATCATCGGTATGTGGGGCGCTGGTGAACGGCCTGCAGCCTTACCTGATCACTTCAGAGGCAGATCCTCCATGTGATGCTCATATAACACCGGTGCATTCGCATTCATATTTATTCTATTTTAGAGCAGGGGGGGGCAAGTGCACGCCAGAATGTGCAGCGGAGCATAGCAGCATCGCCCGGGCTACGCCACGATCATTCGGATTTTGCACATTTCCAGCGTTTTAATCAGTCACAACAACGCGCGTTTTCTCCTCAGTCACGCCGAGCCTGCATTGCGGAGGGCTGCGTGAGCCCCCATCCCATCCCCGCATCCCACTCGGGCCGGTGTAAACAAGGCTGATTCCTCAGCTGTCAAAACCCGGCATCCCTGGAAATTATCGCCGAAGCAGCAGTTCGGCTCCGCGGCCGCCTGCCCGGAGCTCCGGGAGTTCTTACCTTCCGTGTTCCGTCCCTGCGTCCGTCACGATGCGCCTACCTGCTCAGCTCCGCATCGCCGGCTGCTCGAGAGCGGGCAAGGATGAGAGAGCGGCGGTCTTGTCCCCGCGGAACGGCTGAAGGGTTATGACTGTCAGCTTAGGGGGGCGCTAGATTCCTCCTGGATCCTGGACGTGTGGCGTTCAGGTTCCGCGCAGCCTCCATCAGGGGAGCTTCTTATCACCTGCTCCCCAACCTTCCTTGACTTATAAATTATGAATATTTTAGGTACCATTATCATCAAATAGTGTGTCATACATTAACAAGCGCCGCCATAAAGTTAATGGGTGTAGATTAATGTCAATATTTATATTTTAATAGTAGCTCCTCTTCGATGTCATACTAGCTTATAAATGCTTACTGTCCTATCTACCTGAATGGTTTCAAGTTAGCATCCTGTAGCATTCGTTGCATTAGCAGGCTAATAAAGGGGCCATGGCGACACTTTGTTTATCATTAACTGGCCCCGAGCGCAACATGTATCACTTTTTGTGAACACTGACGAAAGGAAATAAAGAAAGATTAAATTGGAGGTAATTGTCATTGGCCAGATCCGTTGTTGTCACTACTTGGATGCTAACGCTGCTAACACCACGCTGTTTGAGGTGGACCAATGCGAAGGGGGTTTACTTGTTTTTACAACCTAAAAGTTCATTCATGGATAAATGGTTAACCAGCCCAGCTCTAACCAGTGTGTTCCAATCCCCCCCCACTTTAAGGACATTATTTGTCAGGGCAAAGAGATACAAGTGAAAGTACCAGATCCATTCCATCCATCCGGCCAATCCCCATCTCTCATGGGATCTCATCTCATCATCCATCAACTGGTTAAACTAAAAAAAAAAAACAAGTGGAAGATTCTTAAAAGTTTGATTTGGACTGAGTTGCTCGCTAATTTTGCAACCAATAACACAATGACTGCAGAAGCGGGGGCACAAAGAATTAGAGTTAGAGCCATAAAGGCCAGAACGTGCACCAAATAACGCTTCCACATCAACCCTCAGCCCTTTTTTATCAGACTGAAATCAAAAGGGCGCCTCGGCTAATTATGACGCCTTTCCCCCGCGTGCGTTAGAGCAAACACGAGACCTTTTCGATCCCCTGGGATGAGATTTAAATCTTAGATGTAAACACGGCACGGCAAATAACAATCTGCAGCCTCTGCGCTGCATAAATAATGCAGGCGTCTTTGAGAAGGACCAGGCTGGAATTAATTGAAGGGCACCGCTCGGGTGAATTTGGGGGAAGTATCAAAGAAGTTCTCTCAAAAATCAAAGGTTCTTTGGAATATCAAAGAGGGTGTCCCAAATGTGATCAGATATTTTTTCCAAACCAGGAGAGATTTCACTGGAAACAAAGAGTCAGTGGGATATAATTTTCCTGTTAGATTATCTGATGTGTGTTTAAGTCTTTGTCAAACACTTTTGTTGCTTGTGCGACACGGTTGTGCAAATAGAGGCAGATCCCGTGATGAGTACCAATGTTCCACGGCTGTCTCTGGGGAGGGTGAGAGCTACAGCAAACACCCTGATGGAGGAAAGAATAGGCTGCTGTCATCTGTCTGCCCTGCGGAGGAAGAGGAGGGTGGAATGAAGGGCAAACATGACTTAGCCCCAATGATCTTTCCAAAGGTAGCCCACTACCACTATAACCAGTCCAGAGACACGTGGGATGCATTGGGGGCTGTGTGGGGGGTTGGGGGTGCGGAGAGGCTCATAATCCTGGAGCTATTGTGATAAAAAAGGAAGGGGGGGGGGGGGGGGGGGGATCGAGGGTCCTCAGATCAACAGAACAAAGCACTCTCACTTTAGCCACCGTATCAGCTCAGTGCCTCCCCTCGGGGGAAAATGACATATCTCTGAACTGGGAGGTGTGGTTTTCATGGGCTTCCTGTGGTCGCCAAAGGAACCGGCCAATCAGGGACCAAACAGCTTCCAAGGAGGTGTGAGCCAGTGCTGGCGGGGTGTTTGTCAGCCATATGGAAATGTCACAGAACAATCACAAACAATCAACATCTCCGGCTCCGGATCATCAGCAAAGGGCACATTTACATAAAGACACAGGTTAGGACGCGTTAGGCCGCACAAACCTGATACCTGACGCCTGAATGCACCTTAAAAATGACCACAAAAACAAGACAGCGGTCTCCTTTTATTGCCTGATTTCCTTTGTGCTACAGCTAAAATGTCTAATTGGGCCTGTGGACCCTTAAAGATCGTGCCTTTTACTCGGGCATCTGGGATGCAAATGATGCTCTTTAAAGCCCCGGGGTCGGGTTGAAGAGACGCCATGAGACCACATAATGATCCTGCTGCCCCATTAAAAGAGCAGACTGGAGGTAGAGACATAAAAACCCGATTTACTGGAGATCAATTCAAGTCTTTCTTGCATCAGTAAATCAGGGAGCTGCACATGGAGGAGGTGTGTGTGGATAATGGAGGCTGTTGGAGATGGGGGGGGGGGGTATTGGCTGGAGTTGACAAAGGTGGGGCAGCTGCTGTTTGGGAGCAGGAATAATGTGATTCTGCTGCAGTGATTCACTCAAAAATGTTCGATATCATGACTGAAACGCTGAATCTGAACCACTGTCCTTCCAGCTCTAGCGGGGGTGTGACCGTCTCCTGCCGCTAGATGGGGGTAAAGTCAAGAAGGAAAGCTGGTCAACCGGACACGAATTCAAGGTCATTTCATTATTGTTACGGATGTTAACTGCAAGTCATTAATTAAATGAAAATACAGCAAACAACCGAGCGAAATGAGATTAGCCGTCATAACCTGGCAAACACAATTACAATCTTATCATTTGGAAAGACACATTTTGCATTGATTTAATAAGCAACTATTTGGACAGTCAACTCTGTTTTTTCCTGCATTTCTTTTCATTGTTCTTCAGGTTTATATATCCATCAAGATTTGACATTTCAGAGATTTAGCAAGCTGAAGTCTTGTCTCTGACAGCACTTTAAGTCTCCACTTTGATTAATTTACTTCCATTATGTTGTGGTCTAGGAGCTAAAAAACCATATAAGCCTTGTTCTCGGCTGAACGATGCAGTGATTCAGTGGCTCAACCAGCCTCCCCTCAGCTTCCTCATGGCGTTTGTCTGATAATACCAGATGGCAGCCGGCTCTTCTGCAATTACCCCAACTTTATTGAAAAAGAAGCGGAAAAGCGCGATCGAGAGGCTGAAAAATGGGGCCCAGCTGTCAAGTTTCATAAAACCTTAATAGTGAAGGAGACATAACCATTCATACACTTCCAGCTAAACTAACCACTGATGTCCTGTGTTTATGTGCTCTCACTATTCTCATTGCTTACATATTCACTGCTGCCTTGCTCATGGGCTTCAGAGTCATGCCGTTGGCCACCCAGTGACGAGTCTGAAGGCGTCGATTAAAGCAGATAATGATTTATTCATTCAGTATATTTCCAATAGTTTGAACGCCATACTCGCACTAAAAGGAGAAACTTAAATAAGACACAAAGAAAGAAGCTGTTAGTAAAAATGCTTCGGGAATACAAAAAAACCATGTTGGGAAAAATAAAAACAAGCGTCCTTTTAGCAGTGGGACCATCCAGCACAGAACAATGCAATCCTGCACTTCTCCTTGCTTTATGTGTTCAGTTGTGGTAGAATTTACTCCGTGCACAGCAAAAAAAAAGGAAAGAAAAAGGAAAGAAAAAGGGATGACTATGGATTTGCTTTAGCTCTGTCAATATTGCCTCTTTGGCTGCGTCAGAAGCTGCTTGTTCCTGTACAGTCTGTATTTACAAAGATATTCTACACGGCTTTGAAATTAAAACTTGATGCAAGTTAAGAGCAGAGAAATCTCGATCCCATCCGAAGGCCCTCAAGTGTCGTTGGTACAAATGAACTTTAACCTGCGGTGAAGACCGGTACATTCACACGCTGCAGAAACCACTCTGTCCGCCCGACGAATGCAGGCTCGTGTTCGTGAGCTCAGCGGAGGGAAGGTCCTGCCTCCGGCCGGCTGCGCCCGTCCTCGGACGCCGCTCTCCAGGCTCCCGTCGCTGGACTGCAGAAAAACGAGGCTCCTCGAGCGTTAAAAAGAAAAAGAAAAAGGCACGACCTGCAGAAGGAGCGCTGCGGCGAAGCGTTGAGATGTCATGTGACACGCCTGGACGCGGATGTCTCAAGGCTGTGGGGGTGCACAGCTCCAGAAATGTAATATACAGATAATTCAGGTATGCTGTATATACACACATATATAAAGATATATACACACACTGTACACGACCTGTCCTGCCCACTCCACATCTATGCTGGAACTGCATCATCAAATCCAGAAGCCAGGAATTAATAGTCCTTCACTGTACAGACAGATTATTATTGATACAACAAGCAATGAAAGGGGAAAAAAATAAAAATAAAACAGGTATAATTCATACAAGCACTGCATCGTCCATAAAAAGGTCTGCTGTCAAAACGCAACACTTGTTATCATCGTGTGTTAATTGCTATGTAAGTTTCAGTCATATCAGATAGTCCATGCGCTACTTATCCTAGCTGGAAATGAGCGGAACGAGTCTCTGGACCTGTGTGGCCCGTATCTGCTGCCACGAGGACGCCAGCGGCTCCGAACTACACGAAGGAGTTCAGGGAGTTCATGGTGTTGATGGGGGACGGGGCCCCGGAGCTCTCCTGGCCCTCGGCCGTGTCCCTGCTTGTGCTCTTTCCGCTGTACTGGCCGATGAACGAGCCGTCCTCGTTGAACTGCCCGTCTCCGCCCTCGCCGTAGTCGACCAAGCTGTCGTCGCTGTCGTCTCTCTTAACGGTCCGATCGGACGGCGTGCGGCTCCCTTTTAGCGGCTTGTGGTCCTCGTTGTCACTGTAGGAGAGAACAGCACACAGGTGTCTCAGGGGAGAGGACGCAGACGTGCAAAAACAGGCTAATGGGGACTTTTTTAGATGGAGCAGCAGATGCCAGATAGTTGCTTTATCAACATTCCTGTTGGACGTTGTTAATCTGGTGCCTCCACATTTAAAAAAAACAAAGAATCAGCAGCCATGAGTGAGTAGTTGGTTTCCATCAGGCAACAGGGGGAATGCAGCACAAGCAATCAAAACCTGCTCAAATTCCCCCCTGAAACCAAACATGAGGTGGTTCGTGTGTCCGGCAGCCAGACGGAGGTCGCGGCGACGGAAATGATGAGCGTGAAACAGGTTCAAGCCAGACACGGTCCAAAGCAAGCATGAGGAACACTCACACCGGAAATATGCAAAGAAGGTTTTCTTTGGATATCGGACGGTCGGGAAAAAAACAGACATTCCACACACATGAGCTGGACGTGGATGAGAAAGGATCACAAAGCCCTCATCTTCGCCACAATCACAAGATAATCGTGCATTTTCCAATCTGAGCGCCGCTGATGAAGACGTCGTGATGAAGGCTTTATGAGGAGATGTCACAACAGCAAGAGCGGGCTTCTTTTTTTTTTTTTTTTTCTCCACAGTGATCCGACTGTTCCCTGACCCTGGATGCATGCTGGACCTTCAACAGCCGTCTCACACACACAGACACCATCACCATCATCCATCATCATCATCCTCACCCTTACCTTTTCTGAGACCAAACACCCCCCTCCTCAGGAGGACAACGCTACGCAACCGTCCCGCGCTGGCGCCTACGCCGCGTGCACAGGTGTGTGAGCATACGGGACACGTACTCACAGTCAGACAAGAACACCTGAGGTGAGTTGGCTGTGCCTTTATTGACAGGAAGTGCACCCTCACACACCGGAGGGAACTTCCTGCTGTACGTTTACTGTCGGGCTCTTGTTTTACACAGAAATTTGAAAGATTATTGATACTTTCACATGTTCACAAGCCTGATGTCATTTGAAAACCATCAATTCTTCATTGATTTATGTGCTTAGGGCACAGAAAACGTCTGTGTGCTTAACAAAACCTGTGTTGACTAGAACTAAAGATGCAGAACATACCAACTCTCTCCGCTCTCCTCCATGTTGATCCATATGCATGTATTTTTAAATGTATAGATAACTACTTTATCTTGCCTTTTGCAAGTTTTATAGATCTGGTTTTTCACACCATGCATATCACATATTTTCTATATAGATGTCTCTATATGCGTATATCACAGCATAAAATCCACAGTTGAACAGATTTGTGTATAGATAATACAAAAAAGGAATAAAAAATATAAAAGAAAAACCATCTTATAAATTTGACTTTTAAAAAAAACAATTCAAAAATGTCAGCTATAAAGAAGTAAAGTGCATCATTTTTCTGTATCCTGCGTGCAATCAGAGAAGCAGCCTAGAAAGAGGATGCTAACAAGCATAGCTTGGCAAATATGTGTTTTTGATGTACCGTATAGCATTACACCAGGCAAAGTACCACGTATACTGTACATGATGTGGATGAGTAGCTTATAAATTGGGATTCTGGGATGGGATTCGGAGTTCACCAATGAGACTAGTTTATTAATCCCCATCCCGACGATCTGGAAATGCATCCGAACTCTTAAACCTGAAGAATCCTGCTTCTCTAACATTCGACCCAAGGAAACGCACGCGAGAGTCCAAAGAAAGTCGCAACCCAGACATCCCAGAATGCAAAGTCTTGTGCTTCATGGCAGAGGAAGTTCACGCAAGGGCAGTTTCTTCTTTCTTGACTCTGGTATCGTCGATCCCGGGTGATTTATTTAGCGGTCGGCTGCAAAAGTTGTGGGAAAAAAAGACAAAAACGGGGCGGAGGGGTGCCGCGCTCCAGCCAGGCTTACAGAGCAGAACTGGGCAACGAGCTGTGGGCGAGGGTTGTAGAAAAAAAGGGGGGTTCTAAGGGGGCTCCAGAGGCCAGAGTACTGTCTCTCACCTGTATTCCACAAAAGTACAGTCATCATCTTTCATGGGCTGAAACTCCGGGTCTGTGTGCGCGTCCTCTTTTTCTTTCACTAAAAACAAAGACAATATTTTATGGAAATTGAGCGCAAAGTTGTTTTTTATCGCTTGATTCTGCACCAGCCAGATAAAGCTTGATGGGTGTGTTAGCTGGGCCTCCACTCACCCGGGTATTTCCCTCCTTTATTCCGCTGGATGAAGCAGATAATTAGAAGGACCAAGATGAGCAGAGCGATGGCGCACATGAGGCCGATGAACCATCCCTGGGTGGCGATGTCCACCTGTCTGCTCGCCACGGCTGTGCAGGAAGAGAGCCAGGCTTAGGACAGTGCAGTTAGATTTTCCCCGGGAGGGAACAAACTCTCAAAACTACTGCTGGGTAAAAGAATCAACAAATACAAAACTGAACATCGAACTAAAGGCGGCTTATTGAAATCGCATTAGTAGAAATCAAGATTTGGCTTGAAAAGCAGACACACACGCAGACAGACACACAACAGTACACAAAGGGTTACGGTGGGGGACACTGGGTGGATATTACACCATTAAGCAAATACAACGTTAACGTCTATATGAGAATGAGACCACTTATCTAAACAAGGCTACAGGACTGACGCCGATATTCAACCATACAGTCATTCATACTGCCACACACCTCTATACCACACAGAGGGTGACCACAACATGTGTGTTAAGCCCATGCTTGGCTAAGATTACATAGCTACACATTCTACCGGTGACAATGGAGGGCGCCAACGGTGGAGGCAAGCGCTCGGAAACCGCCTCACCTGGGACCGTGACCAAAAGCTCCTCAGACAGGTGGAGCGGCTGGTCGAGGTGACCTCGGGCCACCAAACGCACCCTATAGGAGAGGCCCTCCTTTAAGCCCCTCAGCATAACGGTCTGAGAGCTGTTCACGAGCTCTCTCTGCCACTTTTCCTCGCTCTCACCTGCGGGAGGGAGGTTTGAGGGTGGGGTGAACACCAGTTCGGACGGATCGTGGAGATCATGACATGGAGTGGAATTATTTAAGCAATATGGGAGAGTTAATATTCATGCAATGAATGGGAGTGTTTTCTTAATGAGTGGACTATGTGGGAGGCCCCGCTGCAGCTTCAGAAGATAATGGAAACATGAGCAGCTTTTAAGATTAATAGAAATTATCAAATCAGACCGAAAACGATGACTGCAACCGCTGTGTTGCTCTATGTGATCGGGTCTATTTTTTCTCCCTGCATGTAACAGGCAGCCCCTGTTGCACCTCATGTTAATGAATGATAATTGCTAAAACTGTTAATTACCCTGTAGATAATGGTATGCATGCAAACGGGTGAACTTTAGCATTAGCAATATGCAGTATTGTTAGCACAAAAAGCTAGCTCCATCTGTAGCCTTCTTTTAATCCATAATTGCTGCTCATGTTCAGTCTCATAAGGAGTCTCATAAGAGCCTTTATGTCTCTGTTGGGTATTTTTTGTGTTTTTTGTTTGTTTTGTTTTCCTGATTTTGCAGCACAATGATCTTTTGGGCCCCCACAGATTAAACATGTGATGAAACAATTATCATGAAATGTGTTTTCATTGATAATACAAAGTTTTGATAGTGGCATTTTCCTAATTAGCATCTACGGTGATGACAGTTCCTAGCTGAGTGGGTGACAGAGAGCCATACCACAGCACCCCGACTCTAGTTCAGAGCCCTTCAGAGAGAATCAGCTGGCAAAACAGGGATGTTTATGCCGCTTTTGATGAAGTCTGCTGGTTTGTATGAGCTCCAGAGGGGCTGTCAAGGGAAATGCCAGCAGCTCCGGTAAATAACAAGGCTTTTAATTAGTAAATTCAATCCCAACCTCCCCCCCCCCCCCTCCCCCTTGTTTGTCACATCTGAGTGCATTTTGGAAAGCGATGCATCAACACGACCAGCCAAAACCTCCATTCATATGAAGTAGGGGTCTCATGCCACCCGCATTGGGAACTGACAGTAATTAGGGTAAGCTGATGTTCTTACTGTTTTTGTATTCTACAAAAATGTTTTTCTCCAGCCCCCAGTAATCCCAACTGATCAGGGCCCCGTCCTCTTCAACCGAGTAGCTAACGTTTGCGAAAGAGTTTGCTGGCAGCGCTGAGCAAACAAGAGAAAAGACAGCCATCAACATCGGTCCAGGGGTCAACAGACAGTCTAACAGCTGGAAAAGAAGTGCTTTGCTTTGTTTGATCTTTAATTCCAAAATGCAACACTATGCCAACACAGCGTTATCTGTACCCTTGGGGTGCAGACGGCGAGGCGGAGGTCGTGCAATGGGATGGGAGGTTTGGGTGTTCCCTGTGAACAACACAGACAGGGATAAAGACCACACAGGACACACAAGCAGGAGTCAGGACACAGACAACGTGCACAGTTCATTGCCATGCCAAGCAGATTCCAGATGCCCGGGGGGAGGGGAGCGTCACCGGCGTGCAAGAGAGGACCAAAAGAGGGCAAAATCACAGATATGAGGGAGCAAAACAATTTGAAAAAAGAAGAAAACAACAGAAAACCAGCGGGGCACATTCAAAAGACTCATCTACTGTTGGCACAACATTAGAAATGAACATCTTTATCTGCAGCTTTGAACGCCTGAGTTTGCAACATGAGGTGGAAAAAGAGGGGCGCATGCGGCTACAGTATGGATCTGGGTGTGGGAACCATGCGGGGCAGACAACCACTGGTACCTGTGCTCACATCTACATCAAGCCGTGTTATCATAGCTTGGAGAGAGACACAGAGAAACATCAGGACAGGCTCACTGTGGAACCTTTGCCACCAGGCTGGTTCTACTGTTGCTTGGAAACATTCAAGATACAGATGTGTATAAAGCAGTTGTTTATATCCCAAAAATCTGGAACCAAATTGGTGGAAAAGGTCTCCAATTCTTAATGCTAAAGGCTACAATATGCCAATAATTGGTCTGTGCTTATTCACATAAACACACACACACACACACACACACATGCACACGTCACCATGTACAGAAATAAAGTTTCATTCATGTTCCACTACACTGAGCATGCTGAGTTTAAGTGCACGATGCTCAAATATAAAGTTGAACTGAAACATTTTCCCTATAGAATAAAATGTTCAGTTTGTTCTTATTCATGCGTGTAATGAGTGGTGAAAATAAACTTGAATAATCAGAAATATGTGCCAATTCTTACAATATAAAGATCTGCAATCTTAGTTAAACAGCTGGTTAAACCTGAGTGTCGTTCTTTTATGCTTCCACCATCAAATTAATACGTCTGCAAACAGGAATCCATTATTTACCAGTTGGTTCCCGTCCAGAACTCACCAGAGGACGTCGGGATTTAAAAAACCCTGCTGCAGGACAGCAAATGTCTCACTTTTTTATATTCAACTTATATTTTGTCTGCGACTTACCTTCGTCCATGATGGTGACGGCCTCCTGAGTAACAGCCGGGCCCGCTCCCCTGACTGTTTTTGCGTTCAAATAAAACTTGTAGCGCGTGCTGTACTTGAGGTTGGACAAAGTGACCGAGGTCTCATTGGCGGGCAGAGCCAGCTTCTCCTTCGGGCCCAGCTCATTGGAGCTGTTGACTAAAAGGTTGGAGGGAGGTTGCCAAGAGGTTCAAGTTGGAGGAGGTGGAGGAGGAGGAGATTTATGTGTGAGAGGAGAAAGGAGATGTGAAAGATGTTGAGGAGTAGGAATTTTGGGGATGAGGATATGGAGGAGAAGGATGTAGAGGAGGAGGGAAGGAGTAGAATATAAGGATGTGGAGGTGTAGGAGGTGAAGATGTGAATGAAGGAGGATGTGAGGATGTAGAGGAGGAGAAGGATGTGAGGATGTAGAGGAGGAGAAGGATGTGAGGGTGTAGAGGAGGAGGATGTGAGGATGTAGAAGAGGAGAAGGATGTGAGGATGTAGAGGAGGAGAAGGATGTGAGGATGTAGAGGAGGAGAAGGATGTGAGGATGTAGAGGAGGAGAAGGATGTGAGGATGTAGAGGAGGAGAAGGATGTGAGGATGTAGAGGAGAAGGATGTGAGGATGTAGAGGAGGAGAAGGATGTGAGGATGTAGAGGAGGAGAAGGATGTGAGGATGTAGAGGAGAAAGATGTGAGGATGTAGAGGAGGAGGAGGATGTGAGGATGTAGAGGAGGAGGAGGAGGAGGAAGGTGAGGAGGTGTAGTGGTGAAATAGAGGCGGAATGTCAATGACAAAAGGGCAGAAACGGGCGTATTTAGAGGTGTGGAGTTGAGGGGCAGAAGGTGACAATAATGGATTTGTTAATTTATGTTTCTCATACGTCTGGAATATCATTCCTACAGTGAGCCAGACAACATGTAAACAAGGACAGACTAAACAACAAACGAAGGAAGGTGACATTGTGTCTCAGGGAAAAGAGTCTCACCTGGCTGATATTCGAGGGTGTAGCCGGTGATGTGTCCGTTATGGACGTGAGGGGGATTCCATTCCAGCGTCAGTGAGTCCAGATTTACTCTGCTGACTATCAGAGAAGTGGGAGCTCCTGGAACTGCAGAGGAGGACGCAGCAATTAAGGCTCAATTCCTTTTTATGCTTAAGTGGACGTCCGCAGGCTTCTCCTACCTCCTTCAGGCGTCTCGAACTGCTGCGTGGCGCTGGGCGGCCCCTCCCCCCTGCCGTTGTAGACCCGCACGTTGAACAGGTAGAGGCTGAAGGGGTGGAGGCCGGGCAGGACGCCGCGGGTGTGGTTCCCACTGAAGTTGAGGATGTGCTTCTCCGTGTGGTGGCCGTTGTGCCTGTGCAGGCTGCGCTCTCTCCAGTAGTACACCTGTGTCACGGAGACAGCGTGTGTCCAGGGGGTGCTGACATCTGTGTATTTAAGCTAATAGATTAAAAGCATACACATAATGGTGGTGCCTTATGTACCTTGAAGCCTTTGAGGTGTCCCCGTAGTAATCTAGAAGGTACGGGATCCCAGTGGATCTCTGCAACGGTGCTGTTCAGCACCATGGACTGAACGTTGTCTGGGGCAGCCAGCGGTACTGAAGAGGCAGAGAGAACAGCAGCAGGATGTTATCTGGCCTAGGGGTCGAACCCACCCCCCCTGACAGATTCATCTCAGTCCTGTCGAACTCACGGTCCTCTCCCGAGAAGCCGAGGGCGACGGCAGGCTCCGGTCCGGCGCCGTAGTCGTTCACAGCCTGGACCTTCAGCTCGTACGGAGCAAATGTGGGCGTCCCAGACACGACAAACTTGGAGTTGTTGGCTACGGTCACGGACGTCCACTCGCTGTCCAAGTCCTTCTGCCTCCACATGACTCTATAGTGAAGCCCTGGACCGTTGGCCTGGAGGCCCGACAGCGGCTGCGGAAGCAAAAAGCTGAGTAAACACGTCTGGTGTATCGCCTCCTAATGGAGAAGCTCATGAGTACACGTTCTCCCTGGTGGAAAAAAACACTACTGGATTAAAAAAAGATTAGGTTATATAAATACATGTTTATTACCTTCCATGAGATTACAAGATTATCGTGTTCTGTTCCAAATCCCTGTACACCTGCTGGGTTCTGATCCGGAGCTGAGGAAAAAAAAGAACATAAAGACAAAATTAAACACCACCCCATAGAGAGCCTTCCATTACAGATCAACAGAGTAATTATGAGACGTTCAGCTAAATCAGCCTTCGTTAGGATCATCAACAGTGGCATCCGTACCCGCGGCCTCGGTCTTCAACATCCTGGACGGGAAACTGGGGCGGCTGAAACCCACGTCGTTCAGAGCCAGAACGCGGAAGGTGTAGTGGACGTACGGCGACAGTTTGAGGTGAGTTGTCGTCTTGGTTCCAGGGACCTCAGTGAGGTTGTGCCAGTGGCCGTGATGGTGCAGCGAGTCCTCATACTGGACCAGAAATTCTGCAGGACACAGAAGAATGCGGGTCTATTATAGGAGGAGTGTGTCCGCATCAAGCGTCGACTGTGTAATTAATGAAAAAGAAGAGCTGCGATTTTGGACTTAAGTCATTTAGATTTCAGTTTACAGCCTGAGCTCACACACCCACGCTGAGCACATACTCTGAATGGGACTGTTGTGCTCGTCCCCGGGGGTCCACGTCAGCTGGACGCTCCTCTTTTTCTTGTCCGTCAGCTCCAGGTCAGTCGGGGGGTCCGGTCGCTCTGGTGAAGAAGGAGATTCAATAGCATCAACAAGGAGGTATCGGAGCGGATAAATGCTGATAACGCTGGTTGGATCGGGCCACGTTGGAGCCGTCCCTTGATTTCAGACGGTGAATCATGCATATGACACAGGCGACCATCTTACACGCTCGCTGTGCGTGAAATAGGTACAGTCCTGAGGTTGCTGAATCTCGCGTTTTGGAACGGATGAAGTGGGGCGCATGCTTGGAATTAATGAGCGGCTGGGAAGTGCAGATGAAAGGGTTCCTGCTGCTGCGACGGAGACGTCCGCGCCACAAAACAGCTGTGCATTCAAGCGCGAGCGCGTCCGTCCGAAGGCATTTTTCGCCAAACACACACACACACAAAAAAAAAAACTCATTCGACTAAATAGATGCACGCCGGAAAAGCTGGTAAACCAAATTGAAGGAAACGTGCGCACACTCTCCAGACTTGCATGCTTCAGCAGAAACATCCAGACAGACAACACAAGGCAGGTGTTCCTGTGTGCTGCAGGTTTTACCGTGGACGACCGCTGGAGTCGGCGTGGCCTCTGCCGGGTATGAGCACGGGAGTAAAATAAGGCAGTTGTTGTCAGAATAAAGGCTGTTTCACTCCATGAGAAGGTATCAATCAAATATTTATGCTGCTGACGTGACGCAAAGGCTCCGGCAATTAACCTTGAAATAGTGAAAGACAATCTGCTGGATGGAGGAGTAAAGCTCTGAGGGTCCAACTTACCGACCACGGTCAGCTCAGCGCTGGCGGAATCCTGGTCCAGAGTGGTGTTGGTGACGCAGGTGTACACGCCCGCATCGCTCTCCGACACGTCTGTGATGGTGAGGCTGTCGGACTCCAGGATTAATCTGGAAACGGAGAGTTTGCAGAGAGTTGAGAGAAGGCACCAGGGCACCAGGAATGAGGCGTCTCCGGAGGCCTGACCTCTCATCATCGGGCAGCTCCCCGTCATCCTTCAGCCAGGTGATGGTGGGGGTGAGCGTGGGGTCGTGTTTCACCTTGCACTCAAACACCACCGATCGGCCCCTCTGGACCACTTTGTACTCCGGCTGCTTCAGGATTCTTGTTGGCTCTGACGGGAAGAGCAAAAGGGTCATTTACCAGATATCCACCCAACGACATGTTGAGATGCAGCAGGATTTTAATGACTATTATTTCAGAAAGTTGGCCAGCTGTTTCCAGGTTATTAGCAGGTCTTTTCATAGTAGAAATCTCGGGTTGTTTCACATAAAAGACCCAAATTACTGCTGTTTTTTATCATAAACCTGTCACTGTAAACTGCTCACCTTTGACCTGAAGGTAGACGTGATTCTCGTAGATCCCGAGGCTGTTCCTGGCCACACAGGTGTATTTACCGCTGTTGTGAGCTTGAGCCGTGCGCATCTCCAAAGTGCCGTTGGTGTGAGTGATGTAAGCCTGTGAGTCCATGGTGCTGGAGCGACTCTCTTTAAACCTGAGACACAGAGGCACCAGCTTGAGCCATTTAAGGAAATCCCATCGTCGCGTTCCTCTGTTCCTTTCACTCACCAGGTAATTTGTGGGACGGGCGACCCGAAGGAGGCGCAGTCGATGAGAGCGCGCTGATTTTTGATGACCTGGTAGACTTTGTTGGCCGGAGTCAGCACTCTGGGCGGCTCGGCTGCAGCAGCAATTATCACAGCGTTATTGCGCCCCAAAAATCAATGTAAATGGACCAGAGCACTGCAGCGCACGTGGGTTTTGCGCATCGAAACTCACAGAGCACGTTGACGAAGGCGTTGGACAGCAGGTAACCGTAGTCGTTGGAGACGTTACACTGGTAAACGGCGCTGGAGCCACTCTGCACGTCAGCGAAGATGATGGTGTCGTCCTCTACCTTTCTGCTGGGGTCCGCGGGAGCATCTGGGCAACAAGGTTCAAATAACTTTATTCACAGGGAGTCCCCAAAACACCGATCCACCATCCAGTGATTGCCCTGTAATTAATTTGGACATTTTTCTGCTCTTTATCTAATAGTTGGTGGATTTATTATGAAGCACAATTGGAAAAGAGTTTCACCCACTCTCTATGGAGATCCCGTTCATAGCCCAGCTGATGGATGGCTTAGGCGTCCCACTGGCCCGACAGGTCAGCACACCGCTCTCCCCTGGAGCCAGAACAAGGTTCTTTGAGGGGCCACTGATCCAATACGGAGCGGCTGCAGATAAATGAGAGCAGCAGAAGGCTGGAGACTTAATAACACATAAATTATGAGACCGAGGCAGAGGCAAGTGCGACTGCGATGCAGCATGACTGAATCATGACCTTTGACCATGACGTGGATGGTTTGTTGCACGGAGCCCAGCTGATTCCTGGCCACGCAGCAGTACTCTCCTGCATCCGACTCCGAGACGTCCACAATGCGGAGGGTCTTCTGGTAGTGCAGGAAGGACGTCCGCTTGGCCGGGAGATCGCCGCTCACTTTGGTCCAGGAGATTTCAGGAGTTGGTCTGGAGAGACGCGGTGAAGACGCATCAGGACGAGGCGAGAGGAGCTCCAACGGGTTTTATTAAGACCGAAGGAAGTTTGAATCCCCTCACTTACAGTCCCTCGGCGATGCACTCCATCTCCAGCACCTGACCTCTCAACACTGTCATGGAGGGCCGAGAGGGGATGAGGAAGGCTGGTTTTCTCTCCTCTGCTGGGGCTTCTACAGTTACACATTCACAATGGAAGCTTTTACCAACCCTTCGACATTAGGTCCATTTCAGAGCGAAGATCCTGGCCGGAACCAAGCCGACTCATTTACAACCACAAGTTCTTAATGGCTTGATGCAAATTTGATAGCCTTATTGTGTTATTGCACTATGTTATCTGCCAATTAACGGCCCTTTGGGGATGCAATAAAGACTCAAATGGACCCAATATTGAAAGATGAATTTCATACATGATTGGCTTTCTGGTGCTAAATGGCAGAGGCATAATGAAAAGATGATCAGTGATAATGTCTACGATGATTGTAATAACAGTCAGATAGAAGGAGCAGAATCAGAACGGCTTATATTTTCCAGGTTGGTGAGTTTGTGATATTATACAGAAGCAGAGAAAATTAGGTGAAAATCACTGACAGCAGAGAGATGAGAGTGAAACCACCGAGGGCTCATATTTGCCAGGAAATCTGAAATTAAAATCTATAAAAGGTGCTGCAGAAGCTGGAAACAGCAGAGTTGAAGGAGGAATCATCATGCAGTTTATGAACTCTATCAAACAGACATCTTTGATTGGACAGAACAGGAGCGGGCAGAGGGACACAGAAACAGGTTCTGATTAGTGAGAATCAGAGGGAGCTACGGTTCTCTGGCGGGGGTGGGAGGGTGGTGGACACTAGGGGGCGCTAAATCCCATAAGTCACAACATGATTTAAAGGGTTTCCAGGTTAAAGGATTCATGTTAGTGGGTAATCAGCTAGTTTGGAATGCTAGTTTAGGGGGGTTGAAGACTAGAGGGGGCCAAAACTCACCACTAAACAAATCAGTGTCATTGTATAAAGCTGCCATTGTGTCATTGATGGCATCCACTGTAACACAACAGAAAAAAGAAAAAAAATGCTCGACAAGCTGAAATAAACAACACAGGCATCAAAAACAGAAACATAACAATGACCAGAATGATCAAATGAATGATCTCATGGGAACGGCCTGGCCGCGTGCCGACCACCACGCAGGAAGAGAGCGGCCTGTGTTGGGGGTGGAACGCGTGTGCATTAGAAACGTCTTACAGTTCAACGAATGCGCGTCTGGCGGATCTTATGGGAAGCTCCCAGAAATATGACAATGCCTTTTTTAGTGGGATGACGTCCGCTGGCGTCTCAGAGGGTGAAATCAGAGAAAAGAAACACTGTTCACTTCCTACGCGGCAGCAGCGTGCGTGCACACACACATACACACACACACACAGAGCTGGACATCATCAGTGTGCCATTTGTACACATCGCTCAAGACCTAAGACACTTCTCCGAAGTCTGAAAGTGATACACGTGTGCTCATACTCACTTGTGAGGACTTTGACGGTAATGGGCTGTTTCTGCTGGATGGTCTGCGTGTACGGGAAGCGGGCATAGCAGATGTAGTCATTCCGGGAATCCTCCCGAAGGACGTTAGAGAAGTAAAGGTCTCCGTTCAGGGACTGCGATACTCGGCTACTCTGAGGAAGCCTCTGAAAGTCTGGGATTAAGAGACAATTTCTAATGAAAGATTATAACATGGGCCCCATTTTCATTTCACGATCAACTTAATCTGGCAGAATCCTCCTGCACAGGTGTGATCTAATCTGACTTTATTAGTAATAGTAATGACTGCATTTCCCATAATCCCGCTGCCTTAATTTCTGGAATTCTTACAGCAGTGCAATGAATGAATGTGAGGAATGTAGATTAAAATGTCAGCCGTTGGCCTGAGTGTCAGCAGCAGAACAGGAACAGCGTGTCCTGCGTGGTGTGTGTGTGTGTGTGCGTGTGTGCAGTGCCCACTCACTGTTGTCCATCCAGAATATGACCGGAGGTGGCAGGCCGGCAGGGGGGCGACAAGGCAGCACCAAGGAAACACCTTCCTGAACCACCAGTGGCTTGATTCTCTCCTTTGACCACAAGGGGGACCCTGCAACAGTCAGAGAGGCGCCGCATCAGCGCTAAGTAGCGCCGGTATTTTGACAGCGCTAATGGGGCTGCTAAGTGAGCTGTTGCTAACACGGTGACAGAGGTGATGAGAAACAGGGAGAGGGGAGATGATGATGAATAAAATCAGCACAAAAGGAGAATGTAGAGGGCCGCTCGCTCCGTCTACCGTACATCCCTGAACAATAGCGTGCTCCTTATGTGCTGCAGAGGTTACCTTTCAGGAGTTCATTTTGGGAGGGAAATTCAACTGACATGTTAGGAAAATGGAAATAAATGTGAAAAGGATGAGATGAAAACAGTAGAATAAAAGGACTCACTGGACTGTCGCACGACTATGTTATTGGAAACAGCAGTTCCATGTTTGTTCCTCGCCGTGCACTGGTAGACGCACTCGTACTGCTCGGCCTTCACTCTGCTGATGTCCACCACCAGCGTCCCAGAGTGGGGCCTCATGGTCACGTTAGGGTCATCGTCGATGTCGAAGTGAGTCCCGTTTCTTGTCCAAGAGAAACTGATCAACAAAAACCACAGCTAGAATCAGAAGAAAGCCGTTTCTGATCGGGCTGATGACAAACTGTCAGCGATTAGTCAGGAAACACGAGCTTAGCCGGCGCCCCAGCTGCTACCGCTCCCTACTGCATGTTCATCATGTGTTATCTCTTGTGTAATCAACTCTTTGGCTCTTTAACATGGCGAATAATGCAAACATTTGAGGGAAGCTGTCAAACTAATTAGGCGTGACACTGACTTATAGGAATGATCATGGCAATGAAGGAAAAATGGCAGAAAACAGCATTTCAAGCCATTTTCTTGCAGTCTTGACAGCTGGCAGCTGAATCCACAGTCATTAGCGGCGCTGAATGCAAAATCACACTTCACAGATTGCTACCTGGGGTGAGGCTTTCCCTTGGCCTCACAGTGGATTATGATATCCTCTCGTGGGTCGATGATGTAATCCTTAGGGGACTGGTGAGTTATAGTCGGCGGCTGCGGCACTAAAGGGGATCAGAAAATGGTTGGGATTCAATAATGCTCAATATTGCACAAGTAAGCCGATCTATGTTGCAGCATATTGACCACACGAGCAGTCATCACACGAGCAAACTCAATTTGAAATGGCTGCCGTGCGCGGCCGGACACAGAAAGCTCTCGTAACAGCAGCAGCTAGAAAGCATGCAGAACACTCAGGTAGGTTTCACTTCATTTTAATGATCGTATGGTTAATGTTTTCCTGAGAGTGCCGAGGACAGGACTAATGGGCTGGAACAGAGGCGTAAAAACAGGAACACATGCGTTTTTTTTGCAATGTATTTCGAGAGACGTTCAACTGAAGCAGCACGCGCACAAAAAACTGCAAACCAAAACAGAAAAAAAACCACATGCAAGAATCTGTAACTCATAAAGAACACGCCTAATAACAAAAACCATTCGTCAAATCTTTAATGCACGGCAGAAGAACAGCTAGCCGGCAGTGGAATCACACATGCTGGAGACTTACATCCTTCCAGTACTTTTCCAGAAGATTCAGCAAATCAAAGAAAGGCAAGAGAATCACAAATCCACAAATTAGACTTTCAAAAATATCCCCAGCAATATCTGGGCTGTGCATTATTGATGCTGCAGACATCGCCCAGGTAGGAGAAGAAAAGCCGAAGAACCATCTTCTACCGACGGCCCCTGCAGCCAGAGACGCCGTGTGTTGTCTCTATCAAACACTCTTAATGTTTCTTGAATTTTCTTTATTATACATAATAAGACAGAGAATAAAGATGAACTAAACTCAGATGCTTGTAACCTGGAAACGGTGTGATTAAATCAAAAATGAACATTTCCTATTCCAGCACTGCTGTGTGATCCTTACGGTCTAGTGGGACCTCCAGCGCCGTGGCGAGGTGCCCCACCAAGAGCACCAGCAGCGCCGCGTCCATCCTCCTCCTCTCCATCGTCCACGTGTGACGCAAAGGCTTGACCCCGAATGCAGTGACGCCACGCCTCTCCGCTCAGTCACGCTGCCAGTGGACACGTGCACATCCACAGCTAGAGGAAAGCACAAACACACACACACACACACACACACACACACGCAGATGTGGCGTCAGAGATAAGAGGATAGAGGCGAGAGCAGAGATGACAGCCTGGTTGAACGGTGCATCCAGTTAGTGCCTCTATCAATCAGAACAATTGTTCTATTCTGTGTTCAGCTGGTGAGAGAGAGACAATGAGACACAGAGAGAGGGAGAGATACAGCAGCTCCAGGTCGATGCTGGTTACCATGCAGTTCAGATGCTGGAAGCTATCTTTTTGATCTCGTGCACTCCCCCACTGGCAGACAAGGCCCACGCGGCTCCCTCTGCCCAGCTAATGGCCACCGTGGCGGCGATGCTAGCAGACCCATCCGCCCCGTCGATCGCATCAATAGGCAGATGACACGCAGAGAGACCAGATGAGGGGACTCTCACTTTACTTTCCATTTCACTCTCGGCCTTATCGGTGCGACCGCCCGCCCGGCTGAGCGATCCGGCGGGATACTGATCGGCGGCGAGGTCAGATTTCCGACACGGGGGCTTGCTTTTTTTCTTGAGAGGGAGAAAGATCTCAGATATGTGACACCTAAGCAGACGCGGTTCAGGTGGCTGGGTTACACATTCAAAGCCGGGGCAAAAGGAAGACGCGCACGTCAATAATCGGGCTTTCGTTTCTCATAAACCATAATCCCACTGTGCCTCCACCAGTCTGGCAGGGATGGTGGGCGATCTGAGAACAGGCTGAACAGCAAAGACATGTATGTACTGTAACAAGCCCACCAGCTTTGCGATCTTTTTGCTGTTGCCAGGCAGCTCACAGTTGCCACATCACACAGTCTTTCAGACGGGAGCAATTATTTACTGACAACTATGTAATAAACACTGTCAGCCCCAAACCAGAATAATATGCATAAACTGCTTTGCACAAATTAATCCATATTCTTCATAAGTCGGCTGCCCAATGTATTTCCTGTCCACGGAAGAAAATGTGTGGAGTTATTTCCCTCGGATGCCAGAGCTTCATTAAGAGGTCGGGCCGGTTAATTTAGCGCCTTATCGCCACAGATAGTTCCGCCGCTTTGGTCGTGGAAGAGAGAATGGGGCCCCTTAAAGGTGGAGTCTCGCGCGAGTCTCTGGAGTCACGGCTGATGAGCTGGGGGAAGCTGTGTCTGGGACCAGAGGGCAGACAACCAGCCAGTCAGACCCCGGCCCGGTTCTCCACGGGGACATGTTGTATTTGGTAGTGCTGCCCTACAGTCACGATTCTGCTCCGACCTCAGAGCCGGTGGGTCTGCTAACATGGGGGAAGAGGCCCAGGCTAACTACCCCAGCTCAAGCTACACCTCTCCTGGGAAAGCCTGTATTATCTGCCAAGGGCGGTCAATCACGCCGTGGAGGATACCATCAGACAATTTCATCAGGCTCATTTTAAAGCTGCAGGCAGCGAATCAGACAGACAACCTGCAGCAGACATTTGCGGAAAAAAAAAAATCCATCGAGCACAGAATATATGATCTAATGATGTGGTGCAATTATACCAGTTTAGAACTAAAAAGCCCACCATGAAGAGATATAACACAGGCTGAGGTCTGCAGCACAGGGTCATGGGTAATGTAACAAAGGAGGGACGCTCTGACAGTGAATGTGTTCATTATAAATTTTACGGCGGATCCCTGAAAGGCTGCTGATTCTTATCTGAGAAGGAGCCGAGGCCTCGTCCAGGATTCATTTCACAGTTTAATGAGGTGCAGGAGCTGCTCACTGGCAGCACGTGTGCGTTTTTGTGTTTATGTGCGCTATAATTATCCCTGGGAGCTGCAGCGATACCAACCAACCCCTTATATCCCTCTCACAGTTGGAGGACAGCCGAGCTGAAGAGGGCCTCGTAAAGCCCGGGACCTGGAACCGTCTCCTGGCTCTCCTGGGGGCAGTAAATCAGCAAATCTTTGCCTTCGCAAGTGTTTGTGCTTCAGATGGTGAAACCTTTATTTGAGCTAAAGTAGGCCCGAAAGAAAAGAAATAAAGGGAGGGTTCCAAAGTTGTTTCTCGTTGGAATCGCAGGTCTTCGAGGGGACAGGCCCTCAGAAAACATCTAACCCAACAGCTGACAGAACTAGAAGAGCCAGAGTAAATAAAGCTCACTTTAGACGGAATACGCCGGGATAAAAACACAGCTCTGTCTGGCAGCCATGCATGGAAAGGCTGCCGAGCACTCTGACAGAATCCAAGGGTAAGCGGTCTGGAGGATGGGGGGGGGGGGGGATGATAAACAAAACTATTGTCTCGCCTAGAAAGATCAATACAACAGTCACCATTGGCCGAGGAAACCAGGCAACAGCCTACAGGAACTGTGCTAGAGCCTAAAGAAGCACCAGAAAAAAACAAACCTAAAAGCATGAGCAGGCCGCCGCCCAGAAAATGAGGCCCATCAATACTCACTTTCACGGGCAACAGCTTTAATCAGCCTAACGTTAGATTTGCATCCTCATTTTAGAGCCCAGAGGTCGGCGGCAGAGGCTGCTGCTGATTTGATTGGAGCGTTTGTGCTGCAACAGGCATGCAAATCTCCGACATGCCAGCTCCCTCCAGGGAGACTGAAAGGCAGCGTTAATTATCGTCCACGCGCACATGAGACCACCTTCAATCACGATCCGCTTTTCTTCCCGCTCTTTGTATCTGCGGAAAACCCGCCAGCACTCGTCCAACAGCTGCATTGAGCTGTCGCGCCTTTCGCTCAAACGGCCTCTTCAATCACGCCATTGTCATTTTCCCGTGGCCGGCTACTTCAGCGGCACAAAAGTAATTGGGTTAGTGATGCTGCGGCACGTGCACGCGCGCCCGTGCACACCGGTGGCAGAGCACAGGGTCAGGACGCGTCTGTGGAAGCCAAATGGCTGAATTCACAGTCCCCGTGCGCGTCGAGCTGGTTGAAGACGTGACACACAATGGCGATGCAAAGCCGCATCCCGTTCAGAACCGGCGCCGCGGCATCGGTGCCGTGCCGCTTTCCAAACCTGCGATGAAAGGCGAGCCTAGCATCTCACCAAGCACCCTAATTAACTCCCATCATCAATGCTATTGATGGCGAGCACAATCAAGGGTTTGTAAGCCTCCATGTGGTCTTAAAGGAGCAGCGGGGGTTCCTACAGATGGTTCAGTGATGATGAGGACGGCTCCCCGACGAGGAAGATGCTGATGAGAAAACGGACACGCCTGGGAGAGCTCATTTCCCCGGGGCTGTCGAGCGCCCCCGCCGCGGTTCAGGGTGTCCGTCCCAGAGCCGGGGGCCAATTTCTCTGTGCCATTAAGCATCTACGGGGGAGCGAGAGCCACCCAAGGACCTTCTGTAGGAGATAACGAGGCAGTTGTAGTAAAGTTTGGGAAGTGACAAAACTCTGTATAATAATGAAGAGCAATGATGCAGTTGCAGCCAGTGGCTCTGGCAGGCGTTTCATATGGGGGGGGGGGGGTTGCATGTTTAGCGGCTTTTGTCTGCAGCGACAGGATGACAAAGGAAACTCTGCGTCTTTGCTGCAGCACACGTCGGCCTTTATGTCCTCGTTAGTGTTCCTAATTGGGGGGAGGTGGACGCCAACAATCGGTGTGGTTAACATATGAACCGAGGTCACCTAGTAAGTTCAACGGCTAGAACACAAAACTACTTCAAGTTAAACCAGAACTGACTTTGTTGACAAACCTAAACTGAACATTTGGCTTAGAATTGAACAGAAACTCACAATGACAATAATATCTGGACACGTTGCTCAGCTCCTTCCCTCGTCTCATGGAGACCGGAATGCTGAATCCCATCCGCTGCTAATGTAACACGTCTGGCAATTTGTTTGGTCCTTCTGCCCTCACATGGTGCCGCATTCGCCAGGGTTCCACCCTGCGCAGGCCAAAACCACTCAGGGATTGGCTTTCGGTTGCCTCTGCCCGAATGCTAATCACTGCCGGCCCTTTTGAGAGGGGGGCCCCTCTTCAGGATGGAGGCGGCACTACTAGGCAGCTACGTTTAGGAGGAAGTCCCTGGGTCTCATCTCACCACTGGAGCCGCCTCAGTCGGACTGATCGCTGTTGACTCAGGCCCTCACATTTTTCAATTGCTTTCTCGTCGTCTTTTGTAAAATGGCTGATGCTAAATTGGAGTCTTTCCAAAGCCTGACAACAATCCAGGAGCTATAATTTATCAGTTAATGGACTAACAATGACCAAGTGGCAAAAGTTAAGCCCATTAAGTGCATTTCTGCACTTGCCTGACATCTAACTTGCACTGTAGCTCATTATGAGAGAATTTATTGAGTGGACTACACTAAATAGCAATAATTAAACTATGACCAGGAGTGGAATCAGCACTGGATTCAGAATATGCTGATATATAATATGATCCACACTTTAAATGGATTTAATAGCCATCTGCAAACTATAATTCTTTATTATCTGGATGCCGGTGGCCGGTTTTAATGCTGCCTACATCCATTTATATTCAAATCGAACTTGTAAATGCATGTTAGCAACAGCATGAGCCAGTGTGGGATGTCTGCCATAAAAAAAAGTAGTTTTTTATGGGTGAGGTCATTCGCATGCTGAACCGAGGTTCATTACCGTGAGCAAATGCAAACGAGTGGGAGGATAACATTTCAGCCGGCGACCCGGATAGCCGAGTGCTCCCTCGAAGTCCAATGTCGGCCCCCACGGAGCCGCGTTGAGGAAGAAAATAACACAAAACCAATCAATCGACGCGGTTCCGCCGCGACGCGTCGAATTCTGGAAATCGCAGCAGACGCTCGCGTCTATACGATGCAGTCGACACGAGTGTGATTCAGCAAAGGCAGGAGCCAAATATAGAGACCCTGCCCACACGTTCAGAGGCTCCAAACCTCTCAAAACTAAAAACACACTCCGTAACCATGGCAATCCCCTCCTGAAATACGTCAACCATCTCATCAAACACAGACATATTGAGGGGAAGTCACACAAAGAGGCTATTTGTCATCTCACGAGTAACCTTGGAGAGAAACTGTATGCCTGACATCTGCTCCGGCCTTTAAAAAGCCCAAACCTCCCGTGAGCCCCACAAAAAGGGGCCGTGATTAGAGTCTCGGTTTGCCGCCACGTCCACACAGGACGGCCAATATGCACAGTTTACTTTCAGCTTAGAGGTGCAATGAAAAAAAAAAAAAAAAAAGCCGGTGTGAAAGGGATGGGAGGAAACGGTGGACGGGGGTAACAAAAGGAAGAACATAATTGCTCCCAGTCTACTGTTAAAGCAGCCGGGGGCTTTCTGGAAAAGCGCTACTGTATAATAAACACTTTCTGGTCGAATTTAAATAGTGCTGATCAGTACAGGAAGCCAGGCAGGCAGCGATGGGTCATTTAGACGTGGGTGTGTATTGTGCGCTACCATTCACGCCAGCGAAATCTGCCGACAATGCCGGATAACAGAGTGTGAATGCTGACCGCGCGCTGGAACAATCTCTTCCCACCGCGTTTGTTAACAGAACGTGTAACTTGCCAGCAAGTCTTGCAGGGGGAACAATCTTGCCTGTCCCGGGGCCTCGCCGGCACCGATAATCAGGCTGAACGCGGCGTGCTGGATTTCATCTGCGGTGTGGCGGGGGATTAGCAGAGAATTGCTTTATGATGGTATTAAATTTGAAGAAAATCTCAGACAATCTAAGCAAGTAAAGCGGCCCTGGAAGGCCAAATTACTGTGGAGCAGCGCTAATTTCAGCTGGAACTAGAATAAATAAGAGGATTAAACAGTTCCATCATACATGTAGACTTACAGGACGCGTTCATAGTCCCAGGGACGATGGTTCTGTGCCGGAGTTTAGCATGTTAGCATCCAGGAATCAACAATAACGTAAATTTAAACCCTGAAAACATTCCCACAATGCCGGAGCGGCGGTGAGAAAATCTCCAGCAGGTGGACAAAGGGAGCAAAGTTCGGTGTTATTGAAAACCACCTCCGCATTCACGGCGCCCCACAATAGACCCCATCCACTTCAACCCACCTGTGTCTGTGAAAGGTTGCCACAGAGGAGGGTTCCTCAGCCTCTCCCCGCATCCACAGTTCCCACTTCACAATCGAGGTAGCAACCCAGCGCCAGGGAACTCAATCAAAGAGGCGGTCTTAGAGGGCCCCCATTGTCTCTGGAAGCTTCCCCACACCACAGCCGCTCTATATGTAACACTGTAAGAGGAGTTGCTCATTACTGCCTTCCCCGCTCCCACTTTGTCCCTTTTGTGTGGCTGACAGAAGAATCCAGTTGCCCAGCAGGGCCAGTAAAGGAGAGTCCAGTTGCATTGAAAGGAGTTGGGGGGGGAAGAAGATCGAATTTTCAAGACTGAGTTCTTCCGACACACCTGTGCAGATGACGCGGGGGTTAATAATTAACCGGAGGGACCCGGAATGTGCAGTCACATCAGATGTCGTGTGACGGTTCCTCCTGGGTGGGTGTTTAAAATCTGCCATTCACACCACAAGCTTGAATATTGACTGACAGACACACCACAGCAGCGTGTGTGTGTGAACGTCAGAGCAATCCATTATCACATAAAGGAAGCTCTATGTAGCGCCCCCCCCCCAGCCTCTCTTACTCTCTTTCTCAGCCCCTCCTCAGCTCCTTTCAGATACAGCAGGTGAATACAAATCATTTCCCCTCCGCTGCTCTCTAAAGGGACTCACCATCCAATTTCAGACACACGGGACACAAACAATGGCCCTTTCAAAGTGTGAGAAAATCAAATCGTGGCCTTTCTGACTGAAAAGACACAATCAGGAGTTAACCCTTCCTAAATGCTGCGGGAAAAAGCGGTTTTCTTTTAATTATTTTGGAAGATGCCGCAAATTGGAGGTCAGCAGAGGATCGCTAGCGAGCTGCGTCAGAACTCACTGAACTCACTGACGTCGGCCTGTGGTTGCAGAAAGGTGGCTTCAAATGAAGGAAACGTTTGCCCGCTGCATTAATGCGCAGCACCAACTTTGCATCCGCCTCACTTATAGCGACTTGAGCAATGGGCGGTCAGGTTTTCATATGCTAAACTCAACAAACAACTCCGGGAAAGCCGACGATTCATCAAAGCTAGCGCTGACTGGAGCCCTTTGACTGCAGAGGAATTTTTTTTATTTCAAAGCTTCAAACATGCTAAGACTTGGCTGGGATGAGCTAATTAAGATGGCAGGCTGATATCTGCTGCCAAAACAGGATAAATAATGGAAAATATAATAGGAGAGAGTGATAACATCTTTAAGTAAAGAGAAGTAACTGGGTCATCTCCTTCTATGGGAAGTGCCTGCCTTTGTCAAATTTTTAAAAAACAATTGGGAAGATGAAAGGATTTAAAGGGAAAGTCCCGGTTGAGAGGGGCTGATGGTGACAGTTGGCGCTCCACCGAGACGCAGCGTGTTTCCATCGGCCTCGTGGGTCCCGATGACTGAAATGTTAGCCAATCTGTATTAATGATGCTCATAAAGGACTTGGCTTCCTAATAAAGGAAGACTCTTTATCAGCTGGGAAGTTCAGCAGAGACCCGACGCGGGGAAACTCCCCCGAGGATCGGAGCAGAAAAGGAGTCGCCCGGCGACGAAGCCGAGAAATTTCCCCCGTTTCATCCGTGATCCGGAGTATTGCTCCGTGTTTCACTGCTCGGAGAGGCTTAATAAATAAATAAATGCGGCGGCGCTCCCTCCATACGGATCATTTGAAATAATGGCGCCAAGGAACGCCGCTCCCGAACGCCTCTGATTCCGGAGGAAACGCTGCCTCCGTTTAACACCACCAACATTCCCGCCAACGGCCTCTGCCTCCTGTCAGCGTTTGATGTGCGTGGTGATGGCTGGAGCAGCATTTTTGGAGTGTTTCTCAGCGCAGGTAAAGCACAGGGTCGAGCTCCACAGCTGGAGAGCGGAGGCGTGACTGGTGGGGTTCCAGCACGCTCGTGAGCCCGAGGCCAAACCTGACAGGAGATACGAATTACCGCCATTACCGAAAGTGGTCCGGCGTCTCTGCCGGGACTGAACCGCCCTCTGATGGCCGCGTGTAGAGGATATTATAAAGAATATTTAATAGGCAAAAGATTTTCACTTTTAAAAAACAACCCAGAGAGACAGTTTGGGAATGATAAATATTCATAGAAAGAAACTGGATGTAGTAAAAATCTATAGCAAAGCTGGTGTTTAGCTCACACGTATCCTCATCCCTTCGCTCTATTTCAGCAGATACGCAGACAGATTTACCGCTGGAGAGGGCTGAGATGCAGGTGCGTGTGGGGTTACATCTAAATTTGGCCATTTGTATTCCAGCACGACGCCCGGGGAGCAGACGGTTTATATTGATGAGCAGATAGACTTGGCCTTGGTCCACAACCAACAGCTAACACGCACATTAATCATTCGGACAGATCCCAGCAGCTTCTGATAGTCAACTCTCTCTGCCCGAAGGTTTGGGAATATCCTTGGAATCAGCCCGTGAAGAGAGAGAAAGAACTTGATAGTTACTTCACTTTGTTTAGCTGATTTAAACTGTCCAAACCCGAGAGGCGTGGGAACGTACGCTAAGCTAGCCCGCAACCTGTTCAGCTGCACATTTGAACTTGGTGGCACCTCTGAAACAAAGCATGGTGAGGTGCTGCTTCACATACTGACAGTAGCTGTGGAGACACTACATGGATTAAATGGACTGGTTCCACATCTAGCAATACATTACCAAAACATTAAACGTATGCACGCAGAAAGAACGCTAAAGGTGTCTTGGCTGTAAGGTAAAATTGTATTTACACTGAACTGTGGCATGAACTCAAAGTACAAAGTGGGGAACAAATTTTGTACTATCTGTTTTAAAAAGCCCAGGGTTCAACAGCTGATGACCCACACCCCATATGGAAGCTTTACTATGAATCCAGAACCAGCAGAGGCATACAGAGCAACGCTTTCAAGAAGGAGGTGAATGAAAGGCGGAGGGACCCGCGGAGAAGAAACAAATAAATAAATGCAGATGCAGAGACGGATATAGAACAGCCTCGCTCACCGGGTCTTCCTGGCAGGCAGGTTCTGAGGATTGCTCTGCAACCTTGGTGAGAAGAAGCCCCCGAGGAGGAGGCTCCAACGAGCTCCTTCAGATCTCTCAGCCTCCTTCGCTCCTTCTTTTTTTCCCGTCTTTGTATCCATCTGTTTGTTTATTCATGTCCTTTATGACACTTCAGCTGCATCTCTATGCTGCCTGTTCTCTACTTATAATACTGACTCGCTCTCCCTTACACACACACACACACTCAACACAATCATTCGCTTTAACACTTCCTTCTCACACACTCTTAAAATGTTCAGACACAGCGGTGTTGACTCAAAGAACCATGGGAGAATTGTCAGCCTTGCATTGAAGATACACCTAAGAAATATCTTGGTGCGTTCATCTGAAACAGTGCGTGCTGGGAGCAGCCCAGGAGCCCTCCGTGAGTGTGTGTGGCTCCCTCTGTACTTCCGCAGCGTGTCTTGATTGCACCGCAGCGGCTGTATAATATCACGGCTGTCAACCCACAAAGCCGCCGCTTTAACTCACAGAAGATGACACTTTGCTTACACTGGAATTTATGGAAAAGGTCAGGGCGCACTCCATTTAAAGCTAACTGGCCAAAGCAGATTAAAGCAGTCACGAAGAATTAGGAGCCGTTCCGCTGGTGTCCTGGGTCTGACGTGAGGTTTTCTGTTATTCCCGATTGTCGCCACAAGGGGCGCTGCAGTGCATCTGTTGAGCATTTTAATTATTTCTTTTGATATATTTGTGAGAAGATGAATAGTAATAAACACAAACAATGTTTTTTTTTTTATGGTGTTCCTCTTGGCCGTATGTTGGGCTTTTCTTGATTTTGAATAGCTTTTAATGAAGGAATCTTGGCTATTCCTTGGTAGAAAAATAAAAATAAGTCCATAAATGTCTGAGTCGAACCCCATTTGACATGATTAAAATAACATAGTAAGGTCATTAAGTCATTGGTTTTGGACTTTCTGAATGTTTGCAAGTCGTGTAAATAACAAAAACATAAGGAGTCAATCTAAGGAAACTAAATGATGTAATGTAGTCAATAATAGACCAGCTCTGAAGGCTTTCCATCCCACCGCACACAGTGTCAGAGTAAACAGGCAAAAACAAGGACGCCACACTCCCGCACATCCATGTGAAAGGCAGCACCATGGACGTAAACAGAAACCTCCGTAGCCTTCCATAGAAGCGCTGGGAGCTCAATGCTGTCGCTCACAGTGGACGCTTCACGCCTGACTGTGTGCATTCAGACTGCAGCTCCTGCGTGTGGCCCTCTCTGCTATGAAAAGTGTGAGCTCAGCTTCTTTGGCCTGCAGTGCACCTTCTGCTTCTGCTGCAGCGAGAGGAAAAATGAAAGGAATAATGAAATCCAGGGAGGGAGGCAGCGAGACAGAGCCCGCCGAGAACTGGACATCCCTCCTCATAAGGGATGAGTCGAATGTTGGCAGGGGTCGTCTTCACGGTACCGCCTCGGTGGTTTTTTTACACCTGCTCGGACACAAATTGTTGCTAGCTTGAGACCGGCGCGCATCGCACAGGCAGTTGGATGCGTTCTCTGCCAAGCCCTGCTCCCAATACGGAGGCCGACACAAAAACACACTTTGCCTGTGGATAAATGCCAATCAAGCGAGGGCCGACCTTTGCTTCACAGCTCGGAATAAAAGAGCGGACACGACGGCTCGGATCGATCGGGGCAAGAGAAAGGTCAGGTGCTCGTTTTCGGAGCATGTTAGTAGACCGTTAGCATACCTTCGCAGTCCGGCAGCACCATATATGAGGGCATTTGGACCGGCGACAGCGGCCAGGCATGTGCGTGGGGTCAAATCCAGCGGGAGGGGAGGAACAGAAAGAAGAGAAAATGGTTCCAACTCACCGGAAACACTGAAGCACCCTCTGTCCTCCTCCAAGGAAAGTCGTCTGCTCCTTTTAATCCCGACACGTTTTCTTTGACCTGGCCAGATGGAAACAGAGGACAATTACAAGAAGATTCCACAGAAATAGAAAAGCACTTGAAAACAGATTTAAAATGTTGCAACTTCGACAGACGGAGAATCCGGGGGCTTAGAGCCCAGACAGAGCCGTCTCTTCCCCTCTGATCTTGTTTCAGTTCCCTTCCTCTCCCATTATCTCCAGTCACGCTCATCCTCTCCTCTGCTGTCCTCTTCGGTCTCCCAGTGTTTAATAATGTCTTCATTTTGCCTTCCTCACCTCTCCTGTCTGTTCTTTTGCTTCTTGACTCAGCAAAACCAACTTTTCTTACACTAATTGAAGGGGTATTCCCAGAGGCGAGGAGGGAACAGCGCCACATTCTTACCTCGCTGACGATTCCTTCTATCCTGCTGCATTTTAAGACAGATTTATCTGACCAACACCAAGACAAGAACCTTCTTTTTTCATCGGCCTCTATTGTCTCCCCTCCTGGTTCTCAGTGGGACCAGGACACGACCACAAAAAGGACCTCGTAATTGATGCGGAGTTCTCCAGAACAGGCCAGGCTCAAACATCCTGTCCAAACCTTTCCTGTTTACATTATCATCTCCATTTTCTTCCTATGCAGACCTTCATCACATTAATCCAGGCCCCATTCCAGAGTCCAGTTTATTTACAACAGAGCCTTATTGACTCGATCCGCCGCTCTGCGTAAGATTTTTAGAGCCCTTTTTTGTTTCTCCCATTGTTTTCCAACAGAAAACCGCCAATGGCGAGATCGATATCACATTACTGCTCACCAAATCTTCTATTCATCTGTCATCAACATCATCTTCCTCCACAATCACAGGCACAGTCTCGCCATTTCACTTCACTGCATTTTTCCATGTAGCAACAGCTGCGTGTTGACATGTACACAAGAGGCAAAGTGACCTTTCCGCGTCCCGTTTGAAGGGGCCGATTGATGGTCCCATCCAAAGCACCCTCCCACGTGACATCACACAAATGCCGCCCCACCTCTGCCTCGAGCGATGCCTCGCATCAGAAGAGGGCTCAGGCCAGCTCAGCTGCCATGGTGACGGGAATATGGAAGGTGACCTGAAAACAGCTTATAGACCAGACACCCCCACGGGAAAAGGTCACAGAACAAGAGCCACCTCACCTCAGGAGCAGGCGGTGCAAAACATCACTTTTCTTCATCATTTTGGCTTTTTGTCGCTCACATTTCTGCCAATTTCGACCCAAACTCCTCCAAACGTATGAACCCGGGATGGCTATTTTTGTCATCTTGAGTTCACGTCAACTTGGTTTTAAAAAAGGCGCAGTTTGTTCTAAAAGCGCATCTATTCGCATAATACGATTCAACACTGTCGCTATGTTGATGAAGCTTTATTAAATTACCCACAGTTGAGGTCGATTCTGCTTAAAGATTTTACAAATACATTAAAGTTGACATTGACATTCGTCCAAGACTGGACAGGATGGCTGGAGATGATTTTTCTATAATGAGAGATCCAAGCCATGTGTGTGTGTGTGTGTGTGTGTGTGTGTCTTCAGGGTGAAGTAAAGGTTCAGCACCAGTACAGCAGCCAGTGAGGCTACTTGTCGACTCCCGCTTAATGAGCGCTCAGGCGATGCTGCTCTGTCGAGGCACCATTATCACCAAAGAGGTGTGAAATAATTAGAGCCGGGACGCACTCTTCCTCTCCTGTGATGAGTTTACATTAAGGAGCGCACCTCGCTGGGATGGAGAGGGGCTCTGGAGCCATTGCGGCAAACGGAAGCTGTGGCACGGCGGAGTAACGAGCAGTAGAAAACGTGCAAATGAAAATAATAAATCCTACGTTATTGCCAGAGGAAACGTGTCACCACAGAGGCTGAAATAACTACCCTTTAAAAATGAACTCCCTCACTTGTTAATACCTTAAAACATAAACCGGATTTGCTGCTGTAACCTGGAACTGATATCCCGTCGATGGTGCAGTTCCTGATTGTTAAAATAGAGAAATTGCTCTAATCTCATAACTGTACAGCAGCAGAATCGACCTCCATCAGCTGCCGAACCTTCAACACAACAGGTGAGCAGATGGAGTGAGATAAATCAGAGAGAGAGCGTCACCTTTAATCCCCCGTCAGTAAAAGCAGATCCCCTCAGTACGGGCTTCCATCCTTCCGGAACGCTTCCCAGTCATCATAATCCCAGAGTCTGTGTATTCCTCAGCGTGTGTGCTCTGACTGAGTGACGGCGAGGAAAGAGGAGATGAATCCCTCTCAAAACTGGGCGCCCGCCCCTCCGACATAACCGCGACCCCTCCTCCTGTCCTCCCTGGTGCCTCCCCTGACCCTCCCATGCCTCTCACAGTGGGATTAAACGACCTTTTGTCTCTCCACAATGGAGGTTAAACATTTCCTGGTATCACATGAACATAGCAGAATCTGCAAAGTTACGAGGTGCGATAAAAACACACTCACACACACACACACGGATATTACATATTCAACAATTGATTTGTTTTGTGTCAGCGTGAGGATCTGGCCCAACAACCGGATAATATAAATGCATGTTTAAATAAAACATTCAGCACAGAATCCACCAGAGCGGTTCTGGTGGAGCCGCTGCAGCGCGGTTGTGCTCCAGTGGGTGGAGGGAAGGGTAAAAAAAAACCCAGCAAAGCTGAGTGAATAAAAGAGAGTAAAGAGAAGCCTTGAGGCAGATTGGGAGGACTTCCTTTCCCATAGAGTGAGGAACCAGAGAAAGTGCTCACCTACTCAACAGATGTCCCCGTGCAATCTAATCTGGTTGACTCGGCAAAAGGCTTCTTATTTATTGCCCACTCCTCGGCGGCATTACTGCAGCCCATTTGAGGAAAGAATAGATGTGGGAAAGGCTCTTTTGACGTCTGTTAGCTATGGTTGCGCAGGACAACAATGGCAGGAGCTATCCTTTTGAAAGAGTCACTATTCTCTGGGTGCAGCCCTAAATAATGCCGCTCCCGCTACAAAAGCACACAAATGTAACATAATCTGCCTCAAAGCACATTGTCCATCAGACTAAACAATGATTTTAGAATGCAGCGTGGTAAACGAGCTGGCAAGCAAACTTCCGCCCTTGTTTTGCAGCAGTAAACTATAAGTGCATTCGCACCTTTGCTGTTGCTTTAACATTACACAGGCGGTGCAGTAGATCGCAAATATATTGGCACTGTTTACCCTCAATACCTCAGGTGCCTGCCCCCAAACAGCAGCTGCATCTAGGGGGACTATTCATGTGGTCTGATCGAAGGCCCCGTATTGGATTTATGCACAATATCAACACAAACAACTGCTACATCAGCTTTATTCACAGTATTGGACTCGGAGAACAGTTGGCCAATCAGATGTTGTGTACTCAACTCTGGAGATGCTACCATGCTAGTTGGATGATGGTTTGACGTTGTATCAACAGTGAAATAGTATCTAGAATTTGTCCGATACTTGCAAATCCAGTTTGAACTACACAAAATAAGGTTGTGTCAGCCGTCCATCAGTCTGGACGTGGTGCCACATAACGATACACCCAGTTCAAACCTGAACAGATGGAGATGTGAGTTGAAGGATGGGACGTTCTTCCCTTTCTTTGTTGTTACCACAGCAACAGATGCTGATACATGTGTTACATATACGACCTCCATCCATCTGTCAGAGACTTGCAGCCACTTCAGCATGAACTTAACTCCATGTTTCTTCGTTAATGCAGGTAGATTTGAGCAGCTCTTAATAAAGAGACGTTAGTTGATAAACTAAGTCCTCACGCTGGGCCTTCGCAGCGTCCGACCCCACGGCGTGAGGAGCTATTTATTAAAAAATTCATCATAAATGAAAGCCTTCAGAGGAGCAGACAACCTTCAGAACAGTGATGGATCGCAGAGAGGTGTATGGATTATGGTATGAACTGAGTGAAAGGGCCATATTTCAGTGAATGAGGGGCGTGACTGACCAAGTCTAATGGGCATTATTTCTGCACATTGACTCTGTTGAGCGAGGACACTGGGGCCGTCCCCACCAGCCCTTTGCTGCTTCAGCCCCACACTGGGGCAGGCCCGCCGCCCGGCCCGCTCTTTGTCAACACACCAATAAAAAAAAACAATATTTCAATGGCAAATGCATATTTCAGTGGCAACTTTTGGCAGAACAAAGGTCACGCTGCGGTCTAGACAGTCCTGAGAACACTTTCGTGTGTGCATGTGTGTGTTTATGTGGGTGTGGGTGTGTGTGTGTACATTTGTCAATCGGTGGGTGTCCGTGGAGAGGATTCTTTTATGGAGTTCCCCATTCAGAGATGTGAATGGGAGTGAAATATGATTGGCTGAAAGAGAGAATACGGGGCTGGGTTCACGAGACTGTCGAGGCAGGACGGGGGAACACTTGTAAAACACTTCAGCCTGGAAGATTTAGTGCTCACACTTTTCAAGCTTGTTGGATTCACTTCCCCGCGGAATCATGAAGAGATGTCGGAAAAATGATGAAAAACACTTTTGAAGTCCCTTAAATTGGTTCCCCCGCTGATTTAAGGCTTGTTAAACAGGACAACATTAATGATGGGATGAGTTTCACATTTCACCAGAGACAATTGGGTGAAAAACAAAGCGTCCGAGGTCTTAAGGGAATTTACATGAATTACAGCAAGAGGCCCATAGAGACGGTCGCGACCTCTGGTCGGCTTTTTGAAACTGAACAAGACCCCCGATCCCACCTATAAACACACACACACACACACACACACACACACACACACACACACACACCCTCAAGTCGGTGAAGAACACTGGTTTCCATGGTGCCATGAGGCTCACCGACAGAGCTGGAGTGTTAACACGCTCGCGGACAAACAGAGAAGATGATGGAGGGGGAGAAGAAAAAGACAGGAGGGAGAGAGAGGCAGAGACAGAGAGAGAGAGCATTAAAATAAACAAAGGAGGTGTGGAATAAATTAGATTTACCACACACAGTCGGGCAGCAGACCATCCCGGAGGTTAAGGACCTGTGGTGCCTCCTATAGTGTTTCATTCTCACTGAAAAATCCGAACATACACAATTCGCAGCACACAACAGTCCAAGATTAAAGGAGCCACCGCAGCACTTTCCCTTTACTGAGGGTCTGTATCTCACATGTTATTCCGGTTTCCAGATGCTGGGAACTGAAGCGGCGTGGCTGATGTTTTTGGACAGTTAGGGAAAAGAAAAAAGGGAACATTTATGACTCACATCAACACATGCACAGACACGTGTCTTAGGCCAATTATCCTGTAATAAACCTAATGTGCTAATTTTCTAACTACTGATGTTACCAAAAAAAATAGATTGTTCCCATTTGAAGTAAAAATAAAGCAGAATTCAACTTAAAGAGCATTGAATTACTGTTTCTCTCCAAATGAAGCCAGAGCGCTTCCTCCAGTTGCTATTGTTAGCTCGCCCTGCACGAGCCAATGACTTTGAGAGTTTCTGCCAGTAACAGTGTGTGGCAATGTGACGACCATTCATGTGGTAATGAAGCGGGGAGGAAGCCCGGCAGCCTGGATCCATACAGTTTAGATACGAGGCGACTGCCTCTGACTGCAACGGGGACGTGAGGAGAACCGGATGAGATCCAAGAAATTCCTCCAACTGAGGAAAGCAGGTCCACCTCCTGTATGGGCTCCATACTGGGAGAAGTAAGAAGATCATCTATGGTCCAATGAGTGGCCTGTGTGTGTGTGAGAGAGCCACAGATGCTCACACACACACACACACACACACACACATGCTCTCTCAGTGTGTACATGTGTGCTCATGCCTACATCCGTATGTGTCCACAGAAGGTGCAGGCGTTCCTGCTCCTCCTTCGCTTCCCCCCAGCTGGAGTAATTTCCATCCTCCGTCTGTGTGAGAGGGTGCGATCGATGCTACGGGGGCCATGTCGACCCGGCTGTTCATTACCGTTGGCAGCACACAACACAAACAACCTGCCCCGCCGAGCCGCCGCACACCAGCGCCGCGGAAGGCGGGTGGACGGGGGGGCGCCCGCGAGAGGAGAGCCGTCCCACCCTCGCCGGTGATTTACATTTGTTTCCGTCAGAGGATGCTAACAGCAGCGGATGGAGACGGACATCTTCAGAGGACGTCCTCTGGGTGGCAGCAGGGGGGGGGATTTATCTTCTGCCCTCCTTTTTCAACACCTCACCCATGCTGTGTGTCCAGCTCTCACGCCACCTGTCGCCGCCATCTCCTCCCGAGACACACTCGTCTATTTTTTGGGCTTCAGAGTCTATTTTTAGTCTTCAGTGCTCTGGTGTAACTGATAAATGACCCAGTCCATTTGGCATATTTTACCCATCAGCTTTTCTGAACCATCATAACGGCTCCATTAATCCACTCTGTCCCATTATGACCAGTATATTTAGCCTCTGTCCCATTATAGCAGCCCCATTTAACTTTGTCTTCAAATATAACCAGTGCATTTAGCCTCTTTCCCCCACTATTAATCCTCTCTGTCCCAGTATAACCAGTCCTTTAAACCTGTGTCCCACATTATCGGTCCATTTACAACAACAAAAAGCAGAAACTAAGCCTTACAGAAACTAAAAGCCAGCATGAGCGCCATCCTCCTTCCTGACTGCATCAAAATGTCCACTGAATGAGCAGAAGAGTTCAGATATCAGAAGAAAAATTCACATTCTGATCAATACGGAAGCCCAGAAACAAACAAGAGAAATCTTTTATCACAAAAATAAGATATTCTACAAAAAAAACTTTGATCGATGTGAAACGAGCAGCTGGCAGAGAGAGGGGGGGGGGGGGGGGGGGGGGGTCCATGGCGAAGCAGCGAGGTGTTCTGAGGGGTTTAATCAGACGGTACACACCCACACACCCACACACACACCTGCAGGCTCTGAGATCAAGGCCAGATGGAGGAAGACAGAACAAGATCAAAATAGTAGAAAGAGAGCGTAGCCGATGCCAAAGGCAAACACAAATTAGACGAGGAGACCTAAATCCACACAAATTCCACACACACAAAATGCTGCTTTGCAAACAGAATACATTTTAAAACACTCTTCATTCAACCTGTCAGGCTGACAAACAGTGTTTTACATTCATACCAGGGAAAATGGAGACCAATTGTGATTTCTACCCTAATGTAGCCGCCAGCTCCGTTAGCCTAGCCTAAAGCTGGCAGCAGTTAAAAGTGCCCGACCGTAAATGCATCAGGACCCCTGACGCTCAGACCGCCAAGACCCCGAAGAAATGTAATACCAATACTTAATAGAAATATTTCAGAACTTTTTAGGCTTTTACCACGGGCCCAGTGAAGGCAGACCACGTGCCCCCCCCCCCCCCCCGACTGCCTGCTCTGTGATGCAGGTGACAGCGCAGGGACAAAGGGATGATATCACAGGTCAATTCCTGCAGCGGAATGGCTGCACAATAACAGCTCGAGTGTGGCGCATTGTGAAGTTTGGGACGGCGAGAGGAGCCGAGAGAGACGGAGACGGGGGGGGGGACAAACTGCACTGCTAGACTGGGACTGGAGGACACAGCGAGGGAAGAGTGAGACAGTGTGTGTGTGTGTGTGGCACTTGGCCTTCAGTCTGTGGGTGAGAAAGACTGCAATTTGTGCTGCCTTTTAATTGCAGCGCGCGCACACACACGCACACACACACACACACACTCACACACACACACACACACACAGGCGGGCAGGGCAAACAGCACACGTCACACCTGCCACCAGGCAGATTGGATTTACACTGCATCAATAATTCAGCATATTTCCACATGCACACACTCGACACTAAACTCACCAAACCGGCCGTCTTTGAAGACGAATTCGGAAGGCGGCACGACCTGCCGGAGGACATGGACGCCAGCAGAGGAGCAGGAAACATCAGCGCTTAAAGGAGCTGAAACTGTTGCTTTACAGCACAAATGCACTGAAATATTACGACAACGGCGTCACTCCCAGCCGAGAAGGACAGTTTTTTCTTTTCCAGTTTCCCAGAAAACATCTGTTTGTTCTCACAGACAAGTAGGGACAAGTAGGTCTCGGCATCAGATCTCACTCTACGGTCGTCCCAAGGGCTCGGATTTTCTCCGTGATTGTGGGATTACTGGTTGAATTTCACATTAAACTGCTGTGGTAGTCGGGGAGTTGTGAATTTTCGACAAAACCCTCATTCAAACGGCACATATGGGAGCGGAATAATCAACATTTAAAGCCAACATCACTGACAGAAAGTCTACTTGGAGAATATGAATGAAAAAGAATTAACGGGCATAAATAAGGCGACGGTGGTTCTAAACAGACTCTTGCAAGATGGACCAATTTCAGCCCGACACGCACTTGAAACTAATTATATAACTAATTTAAATTGCCTTTTATAATGAATTGGGTGGTGAGCAGGACACAACCATCCATTCACATCCAATCGTGGCACAACTGGCTGCTGAATTCACAACACCTAATGGATTCTGAACCTCCCATTTAAACCTGCTCAACTTTGGTATTTACAGTGGGAAAAGCTCCTGTATTGATCAAACAGACCATTAGCGCTCTGAAACGGGTCTTTATTGGAAGCACTTGAAGTGGATTCCTTTAAAACGTTTTTAGAAAATGGATCCCTCGCTCTGTCGGCACGGGATAGTGCACTTGCAGTGCACGGCACTAAGTTTTGCAGCTCGTAAAAGTAATCGGCAACGCAAACATAAACAATAAAGCCGGCCGCCGAGGCTACAATGTGGCTATTATCACACCAAGTTTAGTTACTCCAAGTGGATCCTGAAGAGCAAAGTTTGAATCTGTTCTGATAATTTATTCACTTGGATGTCAAGCACGGGAGGGGGCAGGAATTTCGAGGAGTGTGTAACAATCGGGCTTTTCTTTCCCCAAATCTGCATAATTATTGAGGTTAATTCAACTCAGAGCCGGGGTGCCATTGTCTTTGAATGTGGCCACTGCTGCTTAAATGAATAAATTAGTCGAAAAATGAAGCTGACAGACGAGCACGGTCCCAATAAAAGAAAACTGGCTCCAACAATACGAAGACGATGCGAGAAAAGGACATTAAATTGGTTTGCTGGAGATGTTTAAGAGCGACGGATCAGATTTCTGGTGTTTTTTTCACACAGCTCCAAACCAATATGTCTTTGTTTCCCCCTGCTTCCTTCATCCCTGCAACAAGATGACGTGACTCCCTCGTACTCTTGGGGGAGAAGATACGACAAAATAGGGCAGATGCAGAAATAACAGCAGAGCAAAATGAGGAAACTGAAAGATCTTTTTTTTTTTTTGCCAGTCATAAATCAGCCAGAATGAATCTGCTATGAGTTGAGTTCATTTTTAACTATATCGACAATAAAGATAATGACTGAAATTTTGTACATTATGGTCAACAACCGTGCTAGTTGATGTTCAAGCTAATTGCTAATTTACATATATTTACATTATTAGTGCACTTCATATATTTACAATCCTAATCACTTTGCTATGCTATGTTAGCAAGCTAATGCTTTCTAATTATGGACAAGTAAATGAAGCATAAATTACTCAGTTGTGTGCGATTTAGACCGAATGTGGATGAAATGAAAGGCTGCAACATCTTCAACATTCCAAACCATCATGGATCAACATAGAATTTACCTCAGCACACAAATCAATTTCATAGTTTACAAGATATAAAGTGACAAACAAATATTGAAATACTTTCAACGTAAGCTTTGGATTCAAAGCGCAGCACAAGTGTCTCAGTCAGGCTGCTGCTGAGCCAAATCAGATTCCCCGTTCCACACACCTGCGGTGACATCCTGAAGCTGGTGTTAATGTAATCAACCGGACCCTGTCTGGGCTTTTGTCCGCGCGGTGCTTCTCTTACGTCTCCGAGCACTCCACACAACAGATCTGCGTCCTTGACTTGACTGATGACCAGCTGGAGAACTGGAAACTCTGGAGAAGTCGGAGACTCTTCATCAGGGAGGATAAACCCCGTTGAGAGGCTCTGGAGGCCAAGTGGACTTTGGCTTGAGGGGAGCCCTGAGTGCTGTCCGTCTCCAGCAAGACCTTGTAAGGCCCGACTCCCGTCTGGGGATGAGAAGGAGCCGGACTTTGAAGGGCGGCTGACCCACCAGCGTCTGGTCTGGCCCTTCAAGACCTCTCCCTCTCTGCTTGAGTGCTCAATTAGACGTAAGCAGAGAGTAAGAGCCTGACTGACAGAACACCTGCAGGTCAACAGGAGCGCTGGCTGATTCAAGTCGAGCTGGTTTCACTTTTTCCTTCTGGAGTTGTGGAGTTTGGAAAGAGCCACGTCCTCCTGCACAGGTTCCCTGCCAGCTTCTGCTGCAACTCCATATACTGTATATATTTTTAAAAAATAACGCTGTTGCACCTCAATCCAGTGCAGAAACTTCCCTCATATTTAAACTTTCCAGCTGTTAGCGCTGACAAGCTCGTGTGAAATCGCAGTAATCTCTGTGTTCTGCCGAAAGAATGGCCTGGATCAGCACTTTACTGTGCATTTCCGCTCCCTATACACTGATCACAATGACATTTAGAGCTGCCCGCTCCTTTTCCTTCAGTACACACTCATTATGGAGTGGCAAGTCAAAAAGCCCCACGCGGTGGTAGGCAACCAGATCCCGGCGAGCCTTTCACATGGTAAACAGTTTCAGATGGGTCCGGCATTGTCCTGCCATAATAAAGCATCTGCTTTATGGCATGGAAAAAATGCATTGTCACTGCGCGGCCTGAAAGAGCCATTGAGGGACGGCCAGGGCTTCTCTCTGCTGCCCGGGCTTTGACCGTGACACAAGCCGGTGGGTGGTGGGCGAGCGACCTGCATACAACTGTGGCGCGGAGGTTGAGAAGGACGGGAGGGGGGAAAAAAAACAAAAGAGGCCAGGAAATGAAACGAGGGTGCGTGAGACGAGCGGCAAGTGGCGGAAATAAGTTGTAGTTCGGCCAAATTTGGGTCCAGAAGACTGAGCGACTCGCTCCGCAGCACCAGCGGAGCTAAAAAGGTCTCCAGTGGGGCTGTTCAGCAGGTGCAGCTGGTCCAAATGCTGCAGAGAGCTCTGGAGCTCAGCCAGGTAGGAAAGAGACACCGTGCCCCCCCCCCCCCTATTCTCCATTAAACATTTAAAGCAGCACTCTCAACATCACAGACACGATGCCGCGCCTACGAGCGCAGCGGCAAACCGCCCATCAAAATTCAGGTTCTATTGTTTTGTTAAGTTTTTAATGAGTGATTATCAGTTCAGTCAGGCTCCTTCTGCCATATTTATTCATCTTCTGTTAACCTCTGCTGCTGCTAATTAGGGTTACAGGCCTGCTGGAGGATGTCCCAGGGTGCACGGTTTGCCAGCGCACGGCAAGGCAGGCACACACACACACACACACACACACACACACTTACAGATCACTCGGGACAATTTAGTGTATCTAGTCAACTTCCTGTGCATGTTTTTGGAGTAATGGAGGAAACCAAAGCGACAGCATTGGGACACCCAAAAAGGACAACACACACACACACACACACACACACACACACACACACACACACACACACACACACACACACACACACACACACACACACACACAACTCTGGGCACCAAGAGCCACTCTGGTTTGGACACCAGCATGGTCCAATGTGGACACATCTGCAAACCAGTGAGGCCAAACCTGGCGAATATCCAAAGAAAAAATCCAAACAATGAAACTTTCGACCACATCATTCCTCAGATTCTGCCAGTTTCGGCCTTACAAAACAGCGACATGTCGAGGTTGCCCCCGTGTCAGATTCCCAGAGGCCCGGCGGCCAATGATGAAAGCGCTCTGGCATGCCATTGCTCAGTGTTATGTAAAAGAGCCACTTTTATACCTTTTTAGTCTGTCTAATGTGAAAAAGGGGGCATAGTGTCAATCAAACTGAAGTGCGATGATGAGCTGTCCGGGGTGGCTTCTCTATGGTGTCCTACTTCTTTAAACTACCAGTTCTCACAATTCAAAGCCACACCGATAAAGAAGATTTCACAAGATGTTTATATCTTATTTCCAAGGCCAGTCTTCATCTTTAGGAAGGAATTAATTCAAGCAGCCCTGAAGGTCACGGCTCCTCCACTTTCACTCAAAAGTCAGATCCAAAGATCCATTTCAGCTGAATAAATCACATCTTTGGTAAAGGCAGGAGCCTGAAAACAGTTCAGTGCATGTAGTATCAAATCACGCGGAACATTTTCAGCTGTAACGCCAAAAAAAAGAGGCTATTATAAACAAGCCCTTGAGAACAACAACCTGTCAAGCATCTACGCAAAAAAAAGCCTTTCTCCAACAAATGTCACGCACGGGGAGTCTTATTCTCACAGAAAGGAGTGAGCGATACCTTTTGGGCAGGGCAGGGAGGAGGCGGAGGACAGGTCCTCAGGCCTCCAGCAGGTGCTTTGTCTCCAGGGTCAAAAGGAAAAGCGCCATATTTCAGGCTGCGTCCTGGTGAGGTGGAGACCCTGTCCTGGTCACCGGGTCATCCCTGTCTCTCATCCCCATCTGACCTCACCACCACCGCTCAGCTCTTCCTCCCCTAATCACCTGATAAATGGGGGCTCTTCCTGCTGGGAGCCACAGTCCGACTCTTTGGAGGGTCGATAAAAAGCGAAGGCCCCCGTAAACGTGTAAATTAACTCGGCGGACACGAAAACAACCAGTGAAAAGCCAACACTAAAACTCAGAGGCTCCACTCAGGGTACGTCCTGAAGGAGGAGCAGCAGATACTTTGCGGGGGTTTATTTATTCTGAGCAGGCAGATTTGTGGAGGAGGGGGAGGATGTTGATTCAGGCCGTGTTTTCCCTTCTCTGATCTGTCATTTCCAACCAAACTGACACATTTCTGATGTGACTCGAGGGATCCGGAGCCACAGAACTGTGCAGGGGAATCGGGGTTTGGTTTTTTTTGGTCACTATCTCCCCCAAACACGCTGAGCATAAAGTAAAGGCCTTTTTTCCTGGTGAATCCCAGCCTGTTTTTGGACTCAGCCCGCCTGGCTCCCACGATGACTAACGGACGCGTTCGGGAACCTGCCGAGACACGAGTCTCCTCAGCTTCGCCGAAGGGTTTAGTTTGCAACAGTTTCATCACCAACCCCTCCCCTCTACTCGGTGCTAGTTTCAGATTATGGGAGTTGAGTTATCGCCGTCTCCCAGGGTTGGGTTTTGGGTGCAGGGCCAGGGTAATCCGGGGGAGTTCGACTTGGAACGCCTTAAGCTTAATTAGATTTTTTTTCCTCCGCCGACGACTGTGGAGAATCCAATTGGTTAGACCTCCACGTAGGCCCCCGATCCTTGTTCTTTTCTATTGATGCGCTGTGGCCCTTATTTTAAGTTGGGGAAGGTGGATACTCATTTGTCTCAAGCTTGCCTTTGCTACAAAAAAAAAAGAATTAAAGTGGATTTGAAATGGCTGCACCTCCATGTTTCTACTATGCCATGCATTTACTGTTCTATAGAGGTAAATAACATTAACACTGAGAGGGTTCCAATTTGGAACAGCAGTTAACCTCTAATAAAGTGGCAATACTACAGCAGCAGATTAACACTAAAATAGAAGTTACCTAGATTAAACAGTGTGATGGATCAATTCTCTGCTGATACCAGGGCTCCTAGAAAGGAGATCCAAACAGAAAATGCCATAGATTCGCACAGAATTTAGCACAAAATAATGGAACGTATAAAGATGACTGTCAAAATGAGAGGAAAAGTGTATGAGAGATCAGTGCATAATCTGCTCTCAGGGAAATGACTACTTCTTTATTTAAATCACATGCCTACGATCTGAGATTATAAAACAGGTTTTAATAATTCCATAAGAGCCGTGCGTGCCCTGATCTGAACGAACGGCTTTGAAAGAGCAACCACCATTTAAATTATTATCATCCAATCAAGGACAGCAGAGTTTTTAGCACCGGCGGTGAGTTCAGGCATCACAAAGACACCTTAAATGTGCACCAAAGTGTCTGAAACCATGGCGACAGAATAATGTACAAATTCCTCTTTTATCTCCACCAATCGCAATCTATCAAAGCCTTAAAGTACATCTGAAGACAGACCCTTGACTTTCAGCCGAGCCTTCTAAAGACCCCCAAATGTCAACCACAATCAAGATATTTAACTTCAAACCAGGAGCTTTGTGAATTCCTCTTCGGTGACAAGTCACAAGTGACCGGCCAGAGAGAAGCGTTCCTATTTTTCTGCGGCAGGATGCGTGGAGGCGTGTCGGGCAGTAACCTCTCTGAGTAATGTCTACCACGGCTGCGTCCGCACAGAGACGTGGTCATTGAGAGGCCCGAGAGGCCCGAAAACCAGTCAACCCTGAAGACCGGAGCGCTGGGACTGCTTCAGACCAGTCTTTTCATGCTCTGCCAGAACGCCATCCCAAACCCAGACAAGAAACCCCATTCACCGCCACGCAGAATAGGAGGATTGTTTGAAAATAAAATCAGATTATTAAAGAGTTATAGTTCCATTGCTGTTTGAGGGGCTCCTAACACCACAGGGCTTAAAGCATCGCATGCTGGGAAGGACATATTGACATTTCCAGACAGCCGGTCCAGCACCGACCCCCTACGGCTCTCAGCCACACCAGACATGTGATTGGTTCATCAAGCCGGCCATCCTCCGAGGAGAGCCCGATAGATGAAGTCGCCATCGCTCCATCTTCACAGCCAGGCGCCGGATCGCCCGCAGGAAGGAATTATCTCAGACACGGTCGCATTCCTCCTTCTCCAAGAGACGGCGAGCACCTGACAGCAGAGCGGCACTGACCGCGAGGAGGTTACGCTGACGTCTGTTCCATTTCTCCAGTTTGATCCTGAACGGCAGCGGCATGAGTCGGCTCCACTGGGAGCATCTTTGATTTCTGCTGTCGACTCGGTGTTACCGTGGTCACAGAAAAGAAACCGAGTTGTTGTTTGTGCTGCTGTTTCCCCGAGTTCTATTGTCCATACAGGGTTTTTTGTTGTTTTCTTTTCCAATGGTGCAGCTGGAAGCTAAGAGCAACACAAATAAGGTTTAACGTAGCATTGAAGCACAATATAACCAAGAGAAATGGATAATTTTCATGTTTTAGACTTTCAAAATCAATAAAACCCTCCCCTATTCTCCTTTCTAGAATATATATTGAATTTTGATGCTTTTATTTGTCATCATAGTTGTGTTTTTCTTTAATGGAGGACAATCACAATCCTCTTCAAAGGCTGCCCCACTGACTTTCCTCGTTTCATTTGTTCCCCAAAAACACCAGAAAGGTAGCATGTTTACGTCGTCTAAGCCCGCGATGTTTACGTCTCCAGTCACGGTATCACGCCGCTGCAGCTCGTATCAAACTGGTGACAGACGTGTTGTTTAGACCTGGTTGACACATGTGATCTCTGGACGGCTCAGCTGATTGGCGAACAGGACGGAAAAGAGATTTGATTTGACAGAGACACCGATTTTTATGATTCTAATGGTTTTCTGACCTCAATCTTCCCTAATCATTCATCTGAGGCCTGGACAAAGATTATCTGGTATAGATTATGTTTTTCTGGCTACACGTGGCACCAGGATAATAAAATAAAGTAGCAGCTAGCGTTGCGGGTTGTTTTACGAGCGTGCACATTCTGCGGAATGGAGGAACCTGGGATCTACACTTGGATTTGTTTGCCCTCCTATTCCTTTGTCTCCTCCAGGAGCATTTCTTTTTTCCCAGGATTCCTGTGGTTGTGTTGGGGGGGGTTCGTGGGGGGGAAATAAAGAGGGAAAGAAAAGCCCATTGGTCTCAGAATCACCATCTAGAGCCAAGCTGTCATCCCACTTGGATTAAGAGTCCTTCAGTCATGGCTGCTGCGCTGCTAACACGGGGTTTTACCCTCGGCAGCGGTGTGGGGAGGGGGCAGAGGGTGGGGGCATTAGAGGACCTGGCCTAAATAAGAGGTCAGCCAGTATCCTGAACCAGAGAAAAGCCACTTTGTCTTTCTATGTCAACTTTATTCATGAGCCGACAGCTAAGTGTCTCCGTCTTTCCTGTCGACTCAGTCACCACTGCGTCACGCCACAAAGATCAATTCTGCAAGTTCCTAGGAGATAGCTCCATTGGAGGATGGCCAACTCCATAGGAAGGGCTTTCTCTTTCTCTTTTCCTTTCTAAACTATGGTGACATCCATCTGGGACAATTACAATCCAACTCCGTCTGTTCAGGAGCACTGCAGCCGTCCTCGGTGGCCAGGGGCCATGTCGCAGGTTTGCACTTGCACAGGCTGCTCTGGAAGAGTCTCACCCTCATCTTTGTCACTGTGGAACAAGCCTTGGAAGCTAGCGAACATAGTTCTGGTAAACGTGGTTGTGTTAGCATCACTGCGCTCAGTGATATCATTAATGTTAAGGCAGCACACCCACCAGTGAAGGGAGAGCCGTAGATGAGGTATTAAACAGCACAAGCTGGAGTGTGGGATGTTTGGCCGAGCTCTTTTTAAGCTTTATGCAAATAGGAGGGGGACAGAAGCATGAGAAGATGATCAAGAGGAGACTCTCTCTGGGTTGCCCGTCATTTTGGCGAGCCTATAAAACCGGGCTCCTGCTGTTTGCAGGCGAGGAGAGGGAAGCCCACTACCTCTCCACTGTTGGCCACCACCTCAACAGGCCTGGAGTTGTTGATAGCGTCTCCAGCCCTCTTCAAACGCAGGCTCCAACACCACACTCTCCTCAGCCACAACCGTGCAGCAACCCCCCCCCCCCCCCCCAATACTGGAGGAAAAAAGAGAGCTCCCCGCCAGTACAGACAAGGAAAACAGACCCCCATTGTTCCCACTACCCGTTCTAAGCGTTGACTGTGGTACATGATCCCCCCCACATAATACACACGGCCATAAGCTTCAAAACACGCCCCCCCCCCCTCCTCATTTACTGGGATGTAGCAAAGCAGATCATCTTCATTCTTATCTTGATCTGTTAAATTCCCAACACGGGGTTGATGGAGAATGAAGTGGTTGAACACTTTCTGTAGGGTTGGGGCACACGGGGAGGGGACGTAACACAAACAACATCACATTTCATTAGCCAGACCTCTTCTTTCAACAGGGGGGAGTCTGGGGGTGGATGGATGTCACCTATTGGCAGCTGTTTTACACAGAAATGAAGACCTGTAAATGCTTTGTTCTCACATTGGGGTGTAATAATAATGGGCCCTAATGGTGTTGCCCAGGCAACCCTGAGTGATGAGGCTTAATGACAGTAAATATCTGATGCAATGACTCGTTCATGGTGAGCTGTCTGCTTCAACACCATCTGTCTGCACCTTTCAGAACAGAACGATCCAGAACAGGACCCAGAACACGTCACCTGTGGTTTAAAGTTCAACATCAGACTGATGCTTTATCCAAGACATGATGTCTTTTCTTCCCAGGTCACGACAAATCTGGACACAACCATGTTTTAAGGACTTCTGCGAGCAACCGTGAGATAAAATCAAGCGTCGCCACCCAGCCCTGATGACGACCACGGCTCGAGAATGTGAGCTGTGTGGGGACGGTTTACTGGAACGTGTCTGCCCCCATTATAGCCGCTGCCTAACTGAGTGTGAAGCTCTAATTGTGGCAACCAGCTTCCAAACACAAGGAAAGGATGGAGGAGAGAGGGTGAGTGTGTGTGTGCGATAAGCATGAAGGGCTGTTGTGTGTCTGTGTAGAGGTGGTTGCTCATCAGTCCCAACTGGAGGACATGCAGGTGATACAGACGTGCACACAGGTGATGCAGGTGTTTCATGCCTGTGGCTGCAGTGAGACCAGGGAGGCACCACAGGATTAGCCTGAGCACGGCGCTCCCTTTCACTAAGGCCGCTGGTATGGGGACAAGAACACGTCTCTCTGGCCCATTCAGCCAATCACCTGGCCATCCCGGCTCCACTCGGCCGGCCGCCATGAAAAATAAATGACGGCAGCACTTTATCAAACCGGTAATTACGCCGAGCATCAGCCTCAGCTTTGCACAACTGCCCGTGTCAGTGAAGCTGCGATTGTGCTTCCTGTTGACTGCTGATGTCTGATAAATTTGCGCGGCATCATTGAAATCGCCGCAGCTCTAATCAACGTGAGTTGTTGAAGTGCTTTGCCTTTTTTTCCAGGCAGCGACAGATAGTTCACAAAAACATGAAAGGCCTTCATCAAAACGAGCCACAGCCTGAATGCCCGTCAGGTTCCCCTCAGAGCTTATGTCATCCACTTCGTCCCCGGAGCGCATAACTCATCTCTGTGAGGCACTTTGTCCCATCCTACGGTTTGGAGTTCACAATGCCGCAGACGGCTGCTTACAGAAGGAGCGTTGACGGCGTCTGCGTGTTTCTCTGGCCCACAGAGTGACATCAGTGGCATTTTCCCTCCAACACCCAGGCTTTTCCCATAGCCCCCTCAGCACGGCAGAGGCACCCGCCGCTGGTTTTGTGTCAGTGACTGACTGTTGCTCTCACAATAACTCTGGCCAACGTGTGTCGCCGTAATCCCTTGAATATGCAAATCTCTCCCCGCCTGGTACCATTTGAGCTGAGGGTGAAAGTAAAGACGGCGGAACAATGTAGGTCAACATCCTGTCTCGGTTCCTCCGTACTGGCCAAACGTGTCTGAGACGTCTGCTGCAGCAAAGCTCCGCCAACAACGGATGCAGGTAGAGCTAAAGATGAGGTGGAAACCGGCCGCGATGCGTTCGAGCGCCGTCGTTCTTAACGCACACGTTGCAATCTGTTTGTGAATGAGCAGAAACTATGGGCATGAGGGGGTGGGGAGGGGGCGGGGTGCCAGTTATCTACTTTAACAGATTAACAATAGTCTGCCGGGGGGGAATAAACATTACTGGAAAGTGTGTCAGCTCTTTCAGAGCAAAGTAAGAACAAGAGGTTTAGACAATGGGGGGGTGGTGGGGGTGTCATTAGTATTGCATACATTTGGCAAACTGAGCAGCGAGAGAAAGTGTGCATGTACTCATGCATATGAGTGAGAGTGTCTGGAGATGAGCAGCTGAAGGGGAGGGGGTGTTGTTGTTGCACGATGCCCCCCCCCCGCCCACTTTCACTGAATCTAGAGGGAGAAAAGAGGGGGGTAAGTAGAGGATTTGGGGGGTGTACAGTGGCAAACAGTTCTGGTTTGGAGAAAAATGCTAAAATAAGTAAGTGGTATGTATGTATGTGTGTGTGTGTGTGTGTGTGTGTGTGTGTGTGTGTGTGTGTGTGTGTGCGTGCGTGCGTGGGGGGGGGGGGGGGGGGGGGCACAACAGGGCAGCAGAGTTTTCACATGAACATGGGATGGAAGCCATGGATCCGCCGTTTGTGAGGAAGGACAACATGGACAGAACAGCTGACAGCAGATCAGTCACTCGATCGATCTCAGCTCGATCTCAGCTCGAGCTCGGCTCGCCGCGTGGCGGTCCGGGCGTCAAAGGTTCGGACTCGAAGCCAAGTGCAGCGATTCGCGTTCGCGGACTGTAAAAACGTGAGCAATGACACCTTTTCTCTCCAAAGGCTACAGGCGCACGCGTTAACGTGCTCGGAGCTTTGGGGAGAAAAGCAGCTGATGATAGTCTCCCTTTCACTAACACCCGGCTGAACGCGCCACACAAACTCCTGCCGGGGAGCCGGGAGCCCCACCACGCGTGTTTTTGTGAATGGTGAAATCTCTGCTCACCTGTCCTCCCTCGGCGGCGCGAGGACGCTGTTGTGGCTCCTTCAGTCCCCGACGACGCGGTGACGACGCGCGCTGTTTTTACGCAGAGTCCAGTGGAGCAGCTCTGCCTCCTGCACTTGTTTCCTCTGCCTCACTCACTGGTCGTCTCCTCTCCTCCTCCTCCTCTCCCACCAGTTCACCGACAATGATACACACACACGCAGGCGGGGGCGCGCAGCGTCATTCCATTGCGCGCACTGCAGCGCCACGACCGATGTATGGTGGCCCCGAGGCACTGGAACGAATTATTCTCCAAATGCGCACGCACATTTCAGCCCCTCTGGAGCGCAGCTGGACAACAGCTGGATGTGTTTGAGGATCAAAAGTTGTCTTTTAATGCCATCTCTGCGGGCCTTTAGCAGCAGGGGGGGATTTTTTTTTTTTAATTTATTACCGTCACGGAAATGCAATGCATAAAAATGTTTCAACTTTTTAATGCTCAGTAATCCCGCGCGTTGTCATTAGTCAGAGAAAGCAAAGGTGATTCCAAATTAAAGTTCATTCCAGCTGTTGTGGACATTAAGTGCTCATGCTGCATCGAGCCTGCACGAATCAACCGAGGCAGACCACGTGACTTTCAAGTATCGTTCAACCCATGGAGTCCTCTCTGTGCACACATTACGCACATGACTTATCTCAGGCTTAGCATTGGTCTGCAGCCATTAGAGAGAGAGGGGAAGCGCTGGAGTCATTACTGAATCGGCCTGGTTTGGCAGCAAGATAAGACGTCTAGTTTGAAGTTCCGTGAGGCTGGTTGACCGAGATTAGCTGAAATTAGTTTGTGGCACAGATTGGGAGATGAAAATTGGTTTACAGATTTCTAACGGTCTAGGAAACAAGCCACGAACGCTTAGAGAGAAAATAAAAAAAAGGACCCAGTTGGTGAGTTGGCTCCCCACTTTACCTGATGTTTATGTGCCGTGAGGTTCTCCCTGAGATGTTTTCATGGCTGAAATCAGACACGGGATGGTGAAATCAAGGTCATTTCTTCCAGTGTGAAAGCACCAGTTTCCCTCATCAACTGAGGGAGGAAGGGGGGCAGCTCTCCCCCACATCTGCAGACTGTGCCACACTGGGAAGTGCTGCGATTGTCTTCGCCCCCCAGAATGCCCGCAGACATGTCTGCGTATCTCTCGGATCTCATTAAAAATACTCTTTTAATTTCCCCGGTGCTCACGAGCCATAATGTGCTCCGGGGGATTTTTGCAGAAGTTCAAGGATACGGACCCAACATCTCCCTCGCCACGTTGCAGACGGAGCGTCCTAGAGCAGCTCATTTGAGAACAACATGCAGATATCCTTTCCCACCGCTGCTCCTGCACCACCTCCTGGGCCCCTGCTCGCCGAGATCCACATCGGCTCGGCTGTTCTTCGCCGATTTGCTGTTGTTTTCTTCCATTTTCTTTGAGCAGACTCTGTGACACAGGCGGAACCAGCAAGCCGACCATGAAATGAGCCGCCCGGCTGAGGTGATGATTAACTAACGTGGATACGACACAGACACCGTCGGTACCTGAATAAAACACAGCAGCCTTGGAACAATTTCACACATTTCACACAGCTTGAGCCAGGCTGCAGGGCCGGCTGATCCAATAACAGTAAAGGGGATTTTCTGGTCCCCGTGTCTGTAATTAAGTGATAGACGGGACTCGTCAGGACCTCCTTGAAGGTCCTGGATGTTTGGTTAAAGACTGATGCTCTCACGCCCTTCAGGGAGCGATTCACCCCCCCGGAGAGAGGTCAACATGCCGGGTCTATAATTGTTCTACGTGTTGTGATGAGGATCTCTATAAATATGATTTTCTATGATCACATCTTGAGATCACGCCTCTCCACCGTCTGCAGCCCGTCTGTGTGTTCATGGGTGTAAACACTTGGTGCATAATCCACATCGGTGTTTGTTGTGTTGTTGCTGCAGGGAGTTGTGATCCATCACCGGATGGGGTTCTTACCCAGGTGCTCGAGCCGCCTCATCGAGCCACATATTTTCACCCCCACCCCCCCTTCTTCCTTCTGAGATGAGGAGGAGGCTTCAAACTGCCTCCATCTCAAAATAAATATCATGTGCCCTCACTCTGAAGGAGTCAGACAGGAAAATGTCCACAGGCGGACGCACCAGCACCAGCTAATCCACCCGGGAAAACTCTGTCTCCAGATGTGAGTCTAAGCCGCAAAAATTACGGGATCTCAATAAAGAGGCGCGACGCGTCAGTGTTTAGTGATCGGTTTTAATTCCGCCCGTATTTATCTGCAGTACAACGTGGTTTTCAGGTTTACAGTACTCAGTTGACAAGGACGTACAGAGAAAGTGGTGCTCAGTGCATTTTTCCAACAGTTCCCCTCTTTATGTACATCAAACGCTCAACAAACTTATAGCTGCTGTATTTATTTCTTTTATAAGTGCGATAGTGCAGCAGCTCGGAGAACTGAAGGACAACAATTCATGGTACAACGGCTGAGCAAAGCCATTCAGAGGAGGCATCGGAGAGAAAGAGGGCGCACAGACGGAGCAGAAAATATGTTCAGCCTGGAGGGAAGCCGTGAAACCAAACCAGCGAGCACGCCACGATAAAGGCGCCTGAAATAAGTGAACTTAAAATACTCTGAGGAGAAAAGAATAACTTCAATGCTTCGCTTCTAACGCGTTGTATAAAGTAGCACATTACGCTGCTGCATAAATAAAACGTTTGGATGAGCGAGTGGCCCTGCGGTACTACGCCTTCGTCGGTAAACGCGATTATGAAGGCGAGTTGTTCCGAAAGTGCAAATGGGCCGTCATCATCGTGGTCTGCGTTCAAATTTACCTTGTTTGGACCGTTCAATCAAAGGACACAGTGCTGCAGGCTGGCAGATGCAATTCACTAAATCTGAACTTCACCAACGTGCACAAATACATCTAATGAGGAGATCGCGGTTGGGGTAAGAGATTCTTAAAATAAATCCAAAATGCATAAAAAAGGACAAAACATGAAAGTATTTTTTTTAAATAGCTGCATAGTAATTTTTCAAATTTGCTTTTTGAAGCCAATTGCGTAATTTATTCACAGCTATCAGCTGGGTGATGCTGGCTATGCTATGCTAAGCTAAACTGTATTGTACCTATTATACATTTTAAAATGCCTACATACACATATGTAGTATCTGTAAAAGGTTACACACATTTGTTACCAAAAAGACTGACGTGTGAGAAACAGCACAGTTGTCACTTATACATTTAAATTAGGTTCATTTGAGGTACTGGCAAAAAAGTCAACAATTATGTCACCTTTCGTTAACCTAACGTTACGTCGGTGCTTGGGTTTGTGTCTAGAGCTTAGGTGAGTTCATCCTTACACCGCTATACATGTCAGCCTTGAGGCGGGCCCACTCCGCCAGCATCTGGACGGAGCTTTTCTCCCGGGTGAGGATGCGCGACACCTTCTTCAGCTTCTCCTCATTCCTGCCCAGGTAACGGAGGCCTTCGGTCTGCAACTGTGTCAGCCTCTCCTGCCGGCTGTCGTCCATGGCGATGTCTTCGCTCATGTAGGGGTTGAAGCGATAGTAGGTGTCCGGGGGGAGGAAGGCGTCCAGCATGGCGTGAACCTCTGCAAGAAACAGTGAAGGTGAAGCCATTTCCCAGGCGCTACAAATCCGACCGTAATCTCTCAGCCGACTTGCTAATGGCAGCGACGACGAGAATGACCCCCAACATCACAGCATGTCTGTCAGCAGCGGCCATGGCAACACGCACTGTAAACAAACACGGCAGTGTGGAAATACCAGCCTGTCTGTGGGAGTTCAAGGCTAAAAAAACATGCAAACACACGGGGGACACCCGATAAACACGCCCAAAGGGTCCAAAAAGATGAAAGTGGGTGTTCAGCAGCAGCGGGTGCTGCTTACTAAACTGTGGGTTCATGGAATGCACATCACTTTTCATTTTCAATCAAAAAACACATTAAATACCCTCCGTACGGCTGCTCCAGTATTGCTGCGCCGGGTCTCCATTCATCTCCTGTTAACCACCGATTATTCCTAATCAGAGTTGTGGGAAATGCTGGAGGCCATATCGGCAGGGAGGGAGGCAGGGGCAGAGCCTGGAAAGGTCACCAGTCCATCACAGGACACAGACATCCTTCACCAGCGTTCTTAGTCACAGCCCAAGATTTACTTCTAACTTCAAACCAGCCGAGTAAAAATAAATTGTGGATTTTGCATTACAGGCTGTTTCTATCCACAGCTGGGGGAGTATAAGCCAGTTCCAGCGGGAGCTCGCGGGCTGTTTACGTGCAGAGCTTGGTTAGTCTTATCTGTCCACAACAACAAACTGAAGCTTCGCTGATACACAGAAGACAAAGTCGGATGCCTGAGAACAGTGGGGCCGTCTTTGAATAGGAAAATCGGAGATAAACACACACGCTAATCTCCAGTTTCTGAATAACGAAGCCCGCCGGAAAATTCAATCGCAAACAGTGAAGAAGTGCGGAGAGGCATGTGGGTCACACACACAGCAGCATCGGGGAGGGGACAGAGCCGCATTTAGGCTCAGCAGAGGTGCCCGTGTCCAGAGGTGATAAGGAGCAGGGAGCAGCTGCCACTACAGAGGCCCACAGTGGGACGGATCCAGAACAAAGTCGAGCCGCGGTGCAGCATTTTCCACGCTGGCGACATCAAAACCCAGTTCCTGCTCGCAGGAGGGACAAAAAGGAGCTTCAAAATGACTCCAGCCTTTGTGCATTCTGTTTATCCTCGGTAACGTCTGAGAAAACAAGAGAAGAAGCCACGATCCGCACCGGAACCGGCGCGTCTCTCACCCTCCGTGTCTGTAGCGCTGCTGATCACATGGGTCAGTTTGGTCTTCAGGCTGGTGGAGGTGGTGTTGTTCTTGCCGAGGTTTTCCACGCGGCCCGTCCCCACGGAGACCACGCACTCCAGCGGCGTGTTGGGCCACAAACACTTGGACTCGTGGACCGCCAGCGCCGTGGGGTTGTTAATCAGGAGGCCTCCGTCCTGTACGCCAAACAAAAGAAGCGGCGCGTTAAAGGGGGTCTTTTATTGCAAAACCTGGAAAAACCCTATTAATTGCTGCTCGAAGCCTCACAAACATTCCTGGATTTCAACCGTCAACGGGAGAGGAAATTCTAAAGATCACCTGACGGAACAAAGAGAAGGAATCCACGCAGAGGCGCTCACGAGCGGCGGAGTTTCATCCGCTGTGGCTTTGATAGCTAACATCATCCTGGGGAGGGCGTGTGCCTCAGCTCTACAGTCTACCCAGGGTGGTGGTGGGGGGGTGGGGAGGCTGCGGGTAATGTTGAATAGGCATGAGGCTGAGGGGCCGCGGGGCTGGCAGCAGGATCAAACACACAGGGGCCAGTCCTCATTAAAGAGGCCAGGCTGGGGGGGGGGGAGCTGTGGGGCCCCAAGTGTCTATTTTCTGTGGCTGTGTGTACATGGGTGTTTGATCGAAAAACTGGTGTCTGCTTAGAGTCAATGCATATAATAATGACAGCATATGTCAGGTGGAATTACACGCCCCGGGGAGGGAACGAGCCCGCCCTCTCCAGGGCGACGGGGGCCGCTCCCACGATTGCCATCGTCATCAAAAGACAAATAAAGGCAAATAGACGAAGAGAATCCTTTTTAAGAAGCCCGACCTAAGAGAAGAGTCATCTCAGTGGTCACACAAAGAGGGTTTCACTCCCAGGAACCCATTAGAAGAACTGCTGAAGCAGCTGTTTGGTCAAAGTGACACATTACACAGCAGCAGCGAGACCGGAACCCAAGCAACGCCAGAGCCGCTCCAGGAGAGCACCGAGAGAGCGGGCAATTACCGCGGCGGCCTCGGCCCGGTCGCGGGTCCTGTGTCCTCGTAGCTGGAGGCGAGTGTGACGGGCAGAGCCGTCAGAGCCAGCAGCACACAGGAGTTTGGCTGCTGTAACTCCTCGCTCGCCACAAACCACTTCGTCTGCGTGAAAGCCCGGAAGGTCCGCGTTCATCCCTTCCACAACGGCGCCAGCTTCTCTGCTCTCGTTTGGTTCTGAAGCAAACAGCAAATGAGGTTTATATGCAAAACAGACTCAGAACTCTGCTGCTGCCTGGTCTTCAATCTCGCTGTGCTCGTGTCCTCGGGAAAAGGGGGGCACATCAGTAAAAATGGGGACTTCCTGGAAGCCTGGAAGCCTTTCTCCGACAGCCTCTCAGTTCCGGTGGAAGGTGTCTTGCTGATACTCCAGAGGACCGTCGCTCTGCCACCCTTGTCTCTGCCCTTCAGGGTCTCATGGCTGGTTCACAAATCGGCTCCTTCATCCCCCCAGTAAGGCATTCTCTCCTCTAATTAGAGCTCCTAAACCTATAGGAGTGTGTTTCACTTCATCAAATAGCCAATTAAACCGAAATTTGCCTTTAAAATGAAGCACACGGCGCAGTGAAACACCGAGGCCAGCAGCCGTAATAAATAAACACGGTTAGGACAAGCCTGATTCATCGCTCCCCTGCATTCCTAAATTCCCCCGCTGTCATTAACTTTTAGGAGCTTATCTTCATTGCGCTGGTTAAGGCGGCCTCAGTCGGGGGAGCTGAGGTGAATAGTAAAGCGGTGCTATGATCAGATCAGTAAAAGTCATTTCATGCCCCAGTGTGTCAGCTCCCATTAGCAGGGACAGCAAACTTTGTGCCGTTCCTCTGCTGCGTCCAACCAGCCTTTGGCTTGTTTAACGCCAGGACGTTTGAGCCGAAGCAGGAGCGAAGGGACCGCCGTCAGAGTCCCGATGGGCTGCCGCAGACATCACAATTGCTTCTCCTGCCTCTCTGACAGCGCTGGAATGAAGGGCGCTGGTGCTGAACGCGGCCTCCACCGAGGCTCTCCAGTGATTAATTAGGGGAGCGTTACATAAGCCGCGGACCTCTGATTACCCCGTCACAATGAGCAGACTGTTTCCCCGATGACGATCATTCGATTGATTAGATTAGATATTTTTCCAGAGGAACCATCTCAGCGCAACCTTTTCACACAGGAAGTTTAATGTTGTCTCCCTTTGTGCCGTTTAAAAAATAAACCTGTTCATTGTGTAAAACTAATTGCCAAAATGCCATCCAATCCACACAAAGGCCACGGCTGTCAGGACGTGAGGATGAGAAGGCCAACAGTGTCAGGGTGGTTAATGGCAGCCTAATGTGGCAGCCAGGTCGAGTCAGAGGTCTTCATGCCGTATTACGCAATTATGCTGAACGCTTCTTTTCTTTAGCTTTACCCCCCCTTTACCATCCCAAGGGGTCAGGCTGAGGCTCAAGCCATCGTACTGTTCTGTCAATAGGGGATAGACCCATCTGTGTGCGTGTCACATTTGCCCCCAGGCAGGCAGGGAAATTGAGATCTACAGAGCGCAGCTACCTTTTCCCACACATTCCGTGGATGCGTGACCGGGCCACACGCGTGCTACCATTATTGGGACAGTGAATCATCCCTGCTGACCACGGCCCTTCAAATTAAACTGAGAATTTCATTCTCAGTAGAACTCCTCAGGGATCTACGTGCATTTTTGCCGAGTCGGGAGCCTGGCAATTTGAAGCTAATCTCAACAGCGACGCAGACGAGATTTGAATGAACACAGACATACGTGGTGTGTGTGTGTGTGTGTGTGTGTATGTGTGTGTAGATGAAGATGAAGATGTGACTGGAGATGCAGGGATGAGCTTGATTCTTGCAGATGAGTATGTCGCAGCCAAATACAGACATAATCAGCGGCTCGAGCTAATCCCCAAACAATTCCGCCGCTGCAATCAAGCAACAGCACGCGCATGTACGGAAGGAAAGGAAATAGCAGTTCGTGAAGGAAACAGAGGCAGAGCAAGTAAGGAGAGAAGCCATCTGTGTCTGGGAGGAGGAAGCTGTCTGCGGCCGGGCGGACGTGTCCGAGCTGCATCCTCTAACAGCCTCCAGGTCAGACTCTGAGGGCCTCACACAAGAGGAGAGGGCAGGGATGAGAAAGCAGCTGAGGGCTGAGATTTACACTCTCTGTTGTCTGCATGGCTTCACCACTTCACCACCGCCTGTTTGGAGAGCTGCGATGCTAAAAAAGAGGAGGAAAATAACAACCGCTCTTCCCCGAGTCTCATTCCCCTCTTTTTACACGATCAAACAGCCTAAGCTCTTTAGCTTAATCTGTTACATTTAGCATCACCCGGCCCACGGACTCATTTCCGATCCGCTCCTGCTGGTATCGATTAGTTAAAGATGAGCGGGAGCTCAGCTGTGACTTTGTGAAGTCTCTCTCTTGAGTGTTGTCCTCTGCTGAACTGCACCACTCGTCACAGGCCTCCCATCCAATGCTGGCAGAGGTGGGCGCAAAAAAAAATAAAAAAAATGTTCCCATTCCTCCCCATCACCTCGGGAGATGCCATAGCAACTAGGCGGAAAAAAGAAAAATGGGTCCCTCCTCGTTATTCCATGCATGCCCTCACAACCATGGCAAAACATTTTAAGTCTCCAACTTTACTTCTTTAGCACGGAGATAACTTTAATGTGGAACCGCCCTCCCTCAGTCTCAGCCATTTTTCCACTCCCCCCCCACAGAAAGCATCCTCACCATCGCCATGGTAGCGAGTGTGAGGCACTGATAAAACTGTGGCTCCTCTCTTCAAAAGGTCTTCCTCCGAGTCAAAGTTTCCTCGTTTTGCCCTCATTTTGGCTGTTTTTGCATTTCCAACCGGCGCACTCACGGAAACTTCCACCGACAAACGCATCTTTATTCACAATTCGTTTTGTAACACCTGGCACTCGTTCAACACGCGGCGCAGCAACGCTCCTGCTTTCAGCGGACAAAAGCGCGATTGTTTGGGGCTTGAATTAAGTGGAGAAAAAGGGGGCGTTTGTGGAAAAGAGCGAGATGACTCGTTCTCTGGGGAATCTCAAACTCACACGGGCAATTTGAAGATGAAGGGAGAGGAAAAAAAGGTTGTTTTAAACGCAACAATAATGCTTACATTACGGCGCTGTTACAACAACACGTGGAATCGCTCCGAGCAGTCACAGCCTGCATCAGGAAAGTTCAAACTGTGTTATTTTCCACTCAGATGAGTGTAGCATTAATACATTAAACTATTGACGGTGACTCATATGAGACGTCCTGCTCACAGCCAAACGAGAGCTGGGACAAGAATTGCAATAATTAGATTGTCTGTCTTTTCATTCTAACAAGGGAAACGTAGCAGGCGAACAGCTGCACGAGAGCTGCCTCGGAATAATTTATGCATCTCCGAAGCCTACGAGACGGCAAGCTGGGAAAATCTCCTGGTGCAGGTGGGGTTTCATCAGCCAGTCTCTTTCATTCTGTCCCCGTGAACTTCCCAGTTCAGCTACACTAACATTGCTTCCAATTAAGAGTGCCAGAGCTTCCCAACATGGGATATTGTCTTTGTTGCACATCTGTGTACTGTGTATGTTGGTTCTGTCTGTCACATCTGCACTTTCACTCAATTGGAAGCAACTGCAGGCTAATTGCTGCTAATGGTGTCCCACCATGTTTCTCTTACAGTAACAGGAAGAAAAACAAGCTGGCTCTGTTTACATCATCGCAGCCTTTTGTTGACTAAGCCCATTAAGCCCATAAGGTAAAAGCAACAAATGTAGACGTTTGCATTGATCAGCAGGGCAACTTATGCATCTTACTGATAGCTAATGTATAGCCTTTAGAGAAGATGGATTTATGTGTCTCGCTGCAGCTCTTTCCCCTCAATTTCCTGTCAAAATGTAACTGACTGGGATAAAAAGAAAAAAATCACTGGAGGGAACTGCAACTCCACACTCTCACTTGCTGTGTGGAGGATTTTTCTCATTAGGATTCTCAAAATCCGTCAAAGTCTCTGCTGTCAACACCGATTGCACAGTATGTATAAACCCAGAACAGAACGCCAACAGGAAGCCATTCGTCACTGTGGCAGAAGAGAACTGCAATTTGTGAGACACTCATACTTGTACATGAACTATATGAGGTGTATTTAGTTAAAATAGGGTTTTACATGAATCTTGGTGCAGATTAATCACCATTTGATGGCAGGTGGTAGACGCTTCTTACCTGGTGGAGATCATTTCCCAGAGTGAACTCCTGGAAATAGCCAGGGGCTGCTGAAGTGGCCCGAATTGCCTCCCAAAGCTGGTGCTGGCAGCCCCCCAGGTAGTGAGAGCGTAGGCCGGGGAGCAGGTTGTAGTTCCTGAACACAAAAGCCTTCAGCGGGGTGCCCCTGTTCACTATGGTGCTCACTGCTGCCACCTACAGGTAAAAAGCTTGGCATGAAATCTGTCCAACCACTTGAACGTCACCTATGACCCAGCATATTTCTACAGCTTCTTCTAAGGAGACATTCAAGATTTCTCTGCAGAAACCCCAGTGAATAAAAGATAAAGGTTCACTGGAACAGAACACAAAAGAACAAATCTTTTCATCTCACCTTGGGGCATTCAGGATCTCTTGAAGTCTCGACCAGTATGTGAGAGCCCATTTTCTCTCTGTGCAAGAGAAGATAATGCTATTTCCTGGCATTAGCAGTCTGAGCAAAATTGTAGCCATATCTGCTCACAGAACCGCAAATAATTCTTGCATTCATCTACTTGTTAGATGAATATTTCATCTAACATCTTATGCGGTAGTGGTATATATATATATATATATACCCTCATTGATAAATCAACTGACTTGAGGATGTTCTCCCAGGCCTCGGTATCATAAAAAGCATGGTTCCATCCCATCTTCATGGTCCCAACTATGACATTCTGCTTGAAGACATCGGAACCTAACTTTCGGTAGAGATCTTCGCACTCCTTCACCGGCATTTTAAACACACCCAGCATAAATCCGAGAATAGCACCTAAGGGAAGGAAAACAGACAACATTCAAAGGGTCAGAGGTGAGAGGAGTAAATAGCTAAAGTATCATTCGTTATCCTGCTAATCCATTCATTCATTTGAAGTGTTGTGCGTTAAAACTGCAATTAAATAATTCAAAATGTGTTAAGAGGTGTTTTTAAAAGGCTGAACTTGGATCAACTGGAACATTTGTGTTTTCAAACCAGCCAGATGTGACTCAGAGGGAATTCAGATCAGAGTCGGACTGCATGACACCAGGAGTACATTTTTGTGGAGTACAATTTAAATACAACCATCTGGAGATTGGTGGAAAGAACCAAAGAAAAAAAAACTGAAGGGGAAAAAAAGGCTTCTGGCAATTATGAAAGGCCAGTGTGATCTGCAAAATAAGAAGTGTGGTGCAATCTGCTGCAAAATGAAAACAAACCAAAACGGGCCATATGGAGAAGGCGGTTCAAGGGTGGCGCACAGCGCCCCCGTGTGGTGGCTTTGTGGGGACGCACTGCTGATTTAAAACATTTAAACAGATCACGAAAGTCTACAAAGCAGCATAATCCACAGATGTACGACAGGAGCTCAACATACCTGTACTTACACCACAAATTAGATCAAACAGCTTATAGATGGGTTTGCCCGTCAGAACCTCCAGTTCCTCTAACGTCTGAAGTGCAAGAAGACCCCTGAAAGATGTGCGCAGTGAGATTAAAATGAACCAAAGCCTGAACAAAAACATTAGGAACTACAGCAACCTACAGTAATTAATTAAATGTAATGGACGTTCACCCCCATGAAAAGAAGAACTGAAATTTTACCTCAGTCCTCCTCCGTCTATGGACAAGATGCGTATGCCTCGCCCTTTAACGGGCGCATGATAGCCCAGCAGAACAAGGGCTTCTCTGACTGCTGCCCTCAGGTCTGGATCGCCGGCTTGGTCCAGGCGCAGCAGGCGAGGGATGGCCTTTTCCTGGAGACACAAATGTTATCTCACAGTCAGACGTGGAGAGGAAAAACACGACCTGTTCCGCTTAAAAAGGCCAGATTAGAAACAGTTGGCACGTTTACTTGGATTATACAGTCAAGTCCAAAGTCCGCTTTACTAAGCAGCGTTTGAAATATACGAAGATTAAATATGTTCTCTACGTGTACTGCGCTGTAGCTTTGGCATGAATAATGCTGCAATATGCACCTGTGTGTTGACATTTTGCCTGATATGGGAAACCTACCAAACACAACAGAAGGCAGTTTTATTTATTATTTATATACAACAGCTGTCTTACCTTTCAGCATGCTATTACGCACGCATAAAAATCTGCTGCTGTAAACAGTCTTGCATCAAATAACAACCATACGAGTCGATGCATTTGATATGCTAATCAGCAGGAACCTTTACAGGATAATGCCTGTGCCTGTGGTGTCACCTTGACTGCAACACCACACGTTTCTGGAAACTGCAGCAGGTGATAGCTGAGATCTTCAACCCTGTTGATGTAGACTTTCACATCCGATGCCCTGTAGAGTCCCTGAACCAGAGCCCGGGTTCGATTGTCCACGCTCACTCTGGCGATGATCTAAAGGACATAAGGACATTTCACACATTTGTGGTTTAAGCAGCTCACCTTTGGAAGCAGCAACCGTAAAAATGACAACCTTTCCTCGCACTTTAGCTCCTCAGACAACTAAAATCCTTACAGATTTGCCATGCAAGAGAGAGAACGCGCATCTGCTTCTAATTACTCTGCTGGGATGTCAGAAAACGTGGCTAGAGTAAAATTGGTGCTTTATCCACCTTGTCATATTAGGGAGCCACTCATCCTGAGCAGATGCTTTTCCAAGCAGCATAAGTGAGTCTTTTACAATCAACAGCTCCTCAACAGGAGCAGCATCTACCAGAGCGGTGCAGGAGAATGTGAAAGCAATCAAACTGAGGTATTCTGGTATACTCTCTTTGCTTTTCTGTTAAGATGAATGAATCCATCTTACCAACGCATCAGCAGTGACGTTTACTGAGCGCGACACACATTTTAAAATGAATGAGGGGAGAAGCCTAAATGATAATTTAAGTGGAGGCAGCTGCCACTGAGCAATCATCACCTTTGAAAACCTGTCAACACGTAGGGATATGTGGTCATTTTTTTAATGTCTGATTTGATTAAATGTCCAAATAAAACGGGAGAATAATTCATCATATAAAACGTATCAGAAATGTCACTGACAGCTATTTCTAGACTGCATATAATCTTGGCTTGACGTGGCCTCCTCAGTGCTGCATCCACACATTCCATGTCCCTTTAACTCCACAAAGGGGTTATTTATAGAATGGATTCACAGAATACAGGCAGCAAATGCAGTAAACACACAACCCAGTTGCAAAGCCTCTGGTAAACATACAGGCAGCATGATGATTCATTACATAGTGCATATAGTTAGAGATTTAACTGTGGGTTATATTGTTATGTACACAATGTGTTTGAAGGGAAGAATGTTAGACAATAAGTTAAATATTGGGACATATACTTGACACAAATCTAAATTTAGACTTATAATTATTCACTCAATCGTGATTTACATTAGCCATTTCAGTCCTGTAAAATGACACAACTAGATGAAGAGAATTAGAATTAGGTAGCTTCTTTGTGGACCCACCTTCTCTTGTTGCAGCAGAAGCTTCTTGGCCTTCTCCTCTACCGTCTTCTGCTCCTTGCCAGCTGTGGCCTCTGTCTGTTTAAAAGTGGCATTCTCAGACTTCTTTTCATCAAGAGCAGCATTTCTGGACTCCTGGGTCCTGAACTTAGGGACCAGGGGAGCTATGTAACTTCCCACAAAGGCCTGTACATTGGGAGCTGAATATGACAGGTAATGTCCTAAACCTTTCTTGGTTGCAGTTGGGGTGACTGTAGCAGGAGAGTCTGGTTTATCAGCTATGAGTGTGAGGTTGCCACTCTTGGAGGGAGCAGAGCTGTCGGCTTTTTCCACTTTCTTGTCTGGAGTCTTTGTGGTGGCGGAAAAATACGAGTTGATGTGATTGGCAAGGTAGTTATAGGTTTCATCCAGGTTGACTGAAAAGGAACTCGGGTGGAAAAGAGCTGGGGTTTGTTTGGAAGTGGTGTTCTTACTCTCAGCGTCGCTCGGTGAAGCTTTAACTTCGTCTTGCTTCCCAGTAAAACTGGCTTTGACGGCGGGAACAACACGCCTCACCTTTATCTCCTTATGGTCACGCACAGTTAAACTTGTAACAGTACCAGCTGCTTGAGAAGGACTTTGAGGATGAGTGGAGGTGTTGGCACCTGGATTAACTCTAGTAGCAGAAGCTGGAACAGAAGGACTGACAAGAGATGAATCACATGTGGCTTCGCTGGGCATAGCAGAGGGAGAGCAGGGGGCAGCAGAATTGGAAGAGAGTGGAACTCCACCCTCCACAGCTTTCACTGGTGACTCCACAGCGGCCTCAGCATCTTTTTTAACCGCCTTTAAAGCATTAGGCTTGAGTCTGGAGATCTTGGAAAGGAGTTCTGTATGTGTCCCACTCACAGCTTTGGAAACTGTATCCAGAGTGTTCCTGACCCGAGACATGTGTTGGCTGAGACTAGCAGGCCACCGTGATGCCGAAGTGCTTAAATAAAGGTTGCTGGTATGAAGACCAAGCTTCTGTCGATACTGAATAGCTTTACAGAGCCATAGTTTCCGCCCAGTGATCCTCAGGTGCTGGAGACGCCTCCAACAGAGACAGCCAGTCCTATAGCAGTAAGACTGCTGTACAAGAATCCTGCAGTGAGAAGTAGACGTCATGAGAAATGGTACAGTTGACTTCTGAGCATGTGGTTGCTACAAACGTTCTGCTTACTTTGACACAAGCATCTTGACCCCATATATGAGAGACAAGTGGAAAAAAGTATACGACCTATGCTTTTTCTCTCCATGAACCTAGTGATGGAAAACAGGACATGAATAAAATAAAATAATACAAACATGATGCAAATGGCACACGAATAAAATGATTTTAAGGCATTGCACCTGACTATCATAGTTCGTTATTTCTTATTAGTAGAACATCTTTGCTGTCATGATCACAGGTTAGCTAACTCGTAACAAAAACAGTGGAGTATTTAAAACAATACCTAGCCTGAAGCTAGCTAACTAGCCGACGACGGTAAAAAGGAGAAAATGCAAACAAAATCATACCATTCCTTTCAAGCCGTCATCTCATAAAACCTAAGCGTTTTATCCTATTCTAAGTCATTAAATACAAGAGGAAAGACACCAATCTATCAGCATAAACAGACGTGAAGACGTCGGTAAAAAGGAAAACACTAGTCACGTGATCGCAGAGTTCTCTGCAATTGGTTGTTTGTCGTTTGTCCCCTAAAATTAAGCCCGTTGATTGGCTGGTGAAATTCTCCCTGTCGTTGACCATAGCGTTGGAACTATTGGACAGCGTGCACCGGAGTGGACGGAGCTAGCAAATGATTGGATGCTCCAACATTCCAAGTATCCGACGGGACTCAAACGTCAATAAATCAAAGGCAATGATATTTAGGAAGATAACTGCTTTATAACGTTGGAACTATTAAATATCCAAACGTCGTTGATTTGTGAGCCAAAATAGTTACCCCAAATAATATAATAACACAGCAGAAAAGTAATTTAAAAACAAGTTTAACGTTGATATTAACAGGTCTGCTGACGAGATAACTACCCCGACCGACAGGGGGCAGGAACGCACGTGTTTACCAACAACAATATTGGAAGAAGACGTACCACAGTCATGGGGGTCTTTTTCTGGGATTGTTTCTGGGTCACTTCCAAATTTAAACTACAGTAATGTTGCAACGCTTTAGGTCAACTGAATACTTATAGGAAATAAGCCGAAGACTCCGGTGAAGTAGCACTCCTTTCCCCCAAAAAACCTGTGTTGGAGTGATGCAGTGAGGTAGAAGAGGTAAATATAACATTAAACCCATATTAACACGGAATATAATTCTTTATCCCGGTACAGAATACTGAGTTTATGAAGTAGGGACTTTGAGACAAATTAAGCTAATTTATCCCATGGATTACTGTATGCAATACTAATGCATACTGTATACTATAGTAAAAGATGAGTTATTAGATGAAATTGGGTAATGCTGGTAAATGCTTTTACGAAAGTAGGCAAAAAGTACGTCATTTTTCCACACATTGTGACCTGCAGTATAGTAGTGCAGAGAACAGTATATATAGGCATGAGAAATAGAAGGTTATATTACCTTTGTAAGATGGAATCCAGAACACACCCAAATTTAATCATCTTTTATTTGGGCCATTATGTTTTCGGAAAATGCCATAAAAATCCATTCATAAAATTTTGTGTAGTTAATAGTCAAATATAAGCTGTCATGTGAGGTAATAACGTTGCATAAAATAATTGCAGTGATCTAAGCCTTTCAAATCAAATCCCCTACATGAAGTTTTCTCACAAATAAGCAGCATACATACAGTGTTTTTCCTGCTTTCTCTTTATCATGTTTTAGGGGTCTTCATATAGTCATGGTACAATCTGCTATCATACTTGTGGTGTGCTTTCACCTGATAACAGAGATGATACTTGCCATTAACTACTACGATGTACTAGGAGTGTACAGAGATGCAACTAAACGTCAGATAAAAAGGGCTTTCCTCAAACTCGCAATGAAATATCACCCCGATAAGAACAAAAGCTCTCATGCTGAAGTGAAATTCAGGGAAATTGTTGAAGGTGCATTTTTCTTCTGTAGTATTTTGATATACAAAATCATTTCTCTCATCTTATTTCAGAGTGATATTAATGTTGAATGAGTTTTTTACATTCACTGAAAGTTGTGTTTCTCTTTTTTCTGGCTTATGAGACTTTGTCAGATGAATCCCAAAGGAGAGAGTTTGATCAGTCTCATGGCGCTTCATATTTCACTGACGAAAAACAAAGCAAAAACAGCGACCGCCAATCTTTCACCTTTGGAATCACTGTCATTTTGAAAGATTTTGGCCTTCAAGTTGATGATGACTTGGACCGAATGTTTACCTTTGATGGACACACTAGAGACTCAAAACAGGTTTCATGGGCGATCAAAACAGTACTGTCGGACAGTGATGCAACGCAAAGGAAGCATGATAACTGCCTACATTGACTGTATTATGTCATAATATTCAATATTAAGTGACTCTAGCTCAAAGCTGCCGTAAGGGAAAACTTATACTGGTGTTAAGATAGAATCTTCTGCAACCCCTTAGGTGATCTAAGGTGTTCTTTTATGCTGTACATGTAAAAGTGTAAGTTATGTATTCTGCATATTAACATTAATATTTCTGACACTGCTTGTCTTTTTTGTTTGTTTTTTAAAATAATTTCAGTATCTGTGTTTAAACCTCCCACGATTATTGTAAAATAATTGGATTGCTGTGAAGAATAACAGTGGTATAGAAGACATTTTTCTCATGATTTGAGTTCTAAGAAGCTGCATTGAACTCACATTTATATGCAAGTTGTACTCTAGATATTCATTCTATACTGTTACCCTGCAATAAAAATGAATGTACAATGCACCAAATATTCCAATATTTTATGTGCATGTATGTTTGACATATTTCTTAAATGAATAGACAAACATGTTTTGGTAAATATTTGCGACTTCAAGACTCAAATGAAGATTTTTTTATTTGTTCATTTTCTGCTATAGAATTTTATGTATATTTTATGAAATATGCATGTGAAAAGTAAATAGACTATAATAAGATTTCTGTTAAATTTTGTCAGTAAGTAAATTACTGACATTGACATTTAAATATACATATTATACACTTTTCCACAAATTAGCCTTTCGCATAAATATTTTGGTCGTCACCGTGGTGATTGTTGCGTAGATAAAATTACAATTTTAGTCGTGCATCGTAATCTCGAGGAAATGTAGTTCATAAAAACGGAAGCCGTTTTCTGTGAGCCTTCAATCGCGACTGGATTGGACTTCATCTCCCATGATTCCACTCTGCGCGTGAACCCCGTGTATTTTGAGCCAAAGAGTCACCAGTAGCTTTAGCTGCGGAACGTTGAATGACTTTGTTCCCGTGTATAGAAGGCTAAAAGTTGCCAGTTTGACAGGTCTGCGTTTAAAGCGAAACGGATGGAGGCCCTCATTCCTGTCATAAATAAGCTTCAAGATGTATTTAATACGGTCGGTACGGACATTATCCAGCTGCCGCAGATAGTTGTTGTGGGTACTCAGGTGAGAAACGCAACTTTGTCTTAATGCTAGCAAGTCAACTTAGCCGGCGCGTTATTCGTTGTTGGCAAAGTAGCAACGCACAGGCTGAAAATGTAAATCAGCCAGTTGTTTAAATTGGCAAGAGCTGCGTGTTCGTCCTCACTTCCAATCTTAACCCAGCCATATTTTTTATTTAGTCAAGGAAACAAACGTTATCTCAGTACCATTCAGAACAGAATCCGGCAGTTTTGGTCCACTCTGCTCAGTTTTGCTGAGTGAACACTGCCTTTGATGCCGTTTCTGTCCACCTACTACCGACTTTGTGTATTAGAAGCTAATTGGTTTGGGCCAACACTTTCTTTTATATACCGGCTAATAGGATGTGACTGTCTAAGACGGTGTGGCAGTCAGCCAAGGCTGGTCACGTGACTTTGTTTTGGCGAACGCTTGTAATTGTTCTTGTAAATGCTCCTGTAAATCATCTGTGACCTGCAGTTTAAACATGCTTGGATCACATTGTAATGTGGACCAGAGCTCAACTAATTGCATTCATAGACTTCCCTTCTTCAACCAAGAGGTTGGCATCAGTCTACGAGAGTCGCCCGTGCCTGTAAAATCAGCATTATATTTTCCCAGATCTCATTAATGTGGATTCAGCTTCTGTCAACAAGCCAGATATACACCTTGAATGGCTCCCTTTGGCTTTAAGGCCAATGGAAAGTTCTGCCCAATTAGAAAGAATATCCTGGGCCCACAACTAATTTACATTTTGGCTGGTGGGAATGCAGTTCAGGGTGCCAGTTGCTACATTTGTTTTTCTCTTATGATGCTGTTATTTTTTTTTTTTACAGAGCAGTGGAAAGAGTTCGGTTTTAGAGAGCTTAGTGGGCAGAGACATCCTTCCACGTGGTACTGGCATCGTCACCCGCCGGCCTCTTATCCTACAGTTAGTGCACGTTGATCCAGAGGACTGCAAGAAAACCACTGAAGAAAATGGTAACGTATCTGTGCAATTCTTTAGCTGTGTATCAATTTAAGTTCAAATAAATGATGCACTATTTACTCTTGATGGTGCACATATATACATTTTACACACTCATTTTCCTAATATATAGCTGCAGCTGTGTTTCTGCCAGAGTCTCCCATGTGAGACAGGCATCTTGGTGCATGCTGCAGAGGCCCATGCAGCTGATCTAGATAGCTAGGCTAACTCTTTTGTCTCCTGTCATCTCTCCCTAAACCACAGCCTCCAAGAAAAATGGACGCCTTTACAAAGGTCTCCCTTTTTTTTTTTAACCTTGCAGTGTTGATACAATCATAATCTCACTTTTGCCCATTTTCTCCCACCCCCCCACTTGTGTTTGTGTAGCATTTCAGAGCACATACCATGTGACCTTACTACACTCAGTTAAAGCGCTAGTACCTGTTTAGACTCTTGGAATTAGGCAGTCAGACAGAGATTAGTTTTTATTTATTTAAGCAATTACTGCACCCAGTTTGACCTCATCATAGCTCATCTACATTCATCTCCAGTACCTTTTGGATTAAAGCTAAAGTGTTCACCCCAGTAATTTTGTTCCTGTTTTTGCAACTCTGCTCTTTGAATTACACGTGCTTCTCTTTCCATATATTTTTGTTCCTGCAAGTCGGCTGTGGATCAGGTTGTTTTCCATCTCACCTTTGTAATGGGCTGTCGCTACACCAATGTGCAGGCCACATCTGGCGCACCAGTAAAACATTTTCTGCTTTCTTCTTTAAATCTCTGTAGGCATCGATGGAGAGGAATGGGGAAAATTCCTACACACCAAAAATAAGGTAGGGTGTAAATATGAATCATTATAAATATGTTTTTTGTTGCATTTCCTATAGATGCACATAAACAAACCGGCTCTGATGTTGTTGTGGGCTCAGTGACTCACTGGTATTTAAGAAATGGCCACCTGTTTTCAGCACATAAAGACATCATGCCCACACCCTGTCCCTAAAAACTTTTATGATGGAGAGGGATAAAGTCTATTTTTAGAACTATACCCTGGAGAGAAGAGTTGTTGACATGATGAATGACAACATAGTTTGGGCGAATGAGATTTGTTTCTGGTGGTGATGGAAGGTTTCACATGTGTTTTGGAGTCTGACTCGTCACTGTTCTGATGATTGTTTCAGATCTTTACGGACTTTGACGAGATCAGACAGGAAATTGAAGCAGAGACAGAAAGAATTTCCGGAAATAATAAGGTTTGCTAATTACAGCCGCTGGGAGAGATTACAGCTGCAGCTCTGGAGGAATGTGCTTCTGAGCGTAACACAATGTTTTCTTTGTAGGGCATCAGCGATGAATCCATTCATCTTAAAATCTTCTCGCCAAATGTTGTGAACCTCACGTTAGTTGACCTTCCTGGTATTACAAAGGTGAGCTGCTAAGACATAAATATTAACAGCAACCTCAGCGCCTCTTCCCTTTTCCTTATTCTTCTGCTCGTCACACATACACACACACACAAACACACAGATCTTAGTGTGTGTATCCCTCCAACAGTTGCCGGTGGGAGATCAGCCCAAAGACATAGAGATCCAGATCAGAGAGTTGATCTTCAAGTTCATTTCAAACCCAAACTCCATCATCCTGGCTGTTACTGCTGCAAACACAGACTTGGCCACTTCTGAGGCGCTTAAAGTGGCCCGGGAGGTCGACCCTGATGGTGAGTGACTACATTGAAATTTTCTGCATTTAACGTCTCATGGCTTCTTCTTTTTTGTCATTAATTATGTATGTTTGATTTTTAAGGCAGGAGAACACTGGCAGTGGTGACTAAGCTGGATCTGATGGATGCTGGTACAGACGCCATGGATGTACTGATGGGCAGGGTCATTCCTGTGAAACTGGGCATCATCGGAGTCGTTAACAGGTAACATTCACGACAATTGCCCAAGATATGTGGTAGCATTCTGAGCATTGAAAATGAGTGTAGAATTTTCACAGTTTACTCTCTATGAGGCGTACCTTTCTCATGTCAACAGAGGTTAACAGACATTATTTAGTATAGATCATTGGTGTAAAAACATTCAATTGTTTGAATAGTTCTGTAAAGGCAGCCATCCCCTCAAATACCAACCGAGTCCTGCTTAAATATTCTGTTGCTGCTTGTTAAAAGAAGATTAAAGAAACCTTTTTTTTGTTTTGTGCTTTCTTTTTAGGAGTCAGCTGGACATCAACCAGAAGAAGTTGGTGGCAGATGCGATCCGTGATGAACATGCCTTCTTACAAAAGAAGTACCCATCTCTTGCTAACAGAAATGGAACCAAATATCTGGCTAGAACACTAAACAGGTACCAAAGTTTAATATAGCAAATCGAGTCTTTCAGAGACTGTCCAGGATTTAATGCTGCAGCCAATCTTCCCCTTTAAGTGTTCTCTTTTATAATCTTTTAATAGACTACTGATGCACCACATTAGAGATTGTCTGCCCGAGCTGAAGTCCAGGATCAATGTCCTAGCAGCGCAGTACCAGTCTCTGCTCAATAGTTATGGCGAGCCTGTAGGTGATCAAAGCGCCACGTTGCTGCAGCTCATCACCAAGTTTGCTGCAGAATACTGTCGCACCATCGAAGGCACGGCCAAGTACATCGAGACCGCAGAGCTGTGAGTCTCTGACCTTAGCTGCACATAGCAGCATATACGCATATCCACCCAAATCTGTCTGCACCATTAATGCCTGTTTATTTTTCTCCTAGCTGTGGTGGAGCAAGAATCTGTTACATATTCCATGAAACATTTGGTCGCACCTTAGAGTCGGTTGATCCCCTGGGGGGGTTGACAACCATCGACGTGCTCACAGCAATCAGGAATGCGACGGTGGGGTTTTGCTCCCTGGTTGTCATTGTTGTGCTCAGCATCTTGGTGAAGACCTGAGGTTATATTGTACCCAACAGGGGCCGCGGCCCGCTTTATTCGTGCCCGAGGTTTCCTTCGAGTTGCTGGTGAAGAGGCAGGTCAAGCGCTTGGAGGACCCCAGCCTGCGTTGTGTGGAGCTGGTTCATGAGGAGATGCAGAGAATCATCCAACACTGCAGCAACTACAGTACCCAGGTGTGACAACACACTCAGCAATGCACCAAAGGGCTCACTGGCTCAGTCTCGCTAATGCTTATTTATATTCGCAGGAGTTGTTGAGGTTTCCGAAGCTCCACGATGCCATAGTAGAGGTGGTCACCTCGTTACTAAGGAAAAGACTTCCTGTCACTAACGAAATGGTCAGGAGCCGCCAACGCAGGACAGTGCTCGGGTCGTTCACTCCCGCTCAGTCTTCACGGGTTTATTTTACCTCCTCTTCAGGTCCACAACCTGGTTGCCATTGAGCTGGCCTACATCAACACCAAGCACCCCGATTTTGCTGATGCATGCGGCCTCATGAACAACAACATAGAGGTAAGCGATAAAACTTAGTCCTCACAGATATCATGGTGACGATAAATGGCGTTGACCTCATTCTTGATTTGTTATTTTGCAGGAGCAGAGACGAAACAGAATGCGAGACCTTCCCGCCGCTGTCCCCAGAGATAAGGTACTCTTCCTCTGGCTCGCTTATTCCTCTTGTAGCTCACTTGCTTTCTCGGTCAGTGTTCTCTCCATACTTTCCTGTGATGTCTTCTCTAGTTCCTTAAAGGCCCCGGTGGGCCGCCCCACACTGATCCTTCTGCCCCTAGCAGCGAGGTCACTAAGGTGTGTCTCTGTCTGGCTGTTGGCTGCACATGTCTGGCTGCAATCAGGCTTTTGTATTTCCCTTAAATCCAACTGTCTATCGGTTGTCTATCTGACATTTACTCCCACTCTGTATCGCACATCTGACTTCATTTATCACATCGCATGTTTATTTGCTGAGCCTCGTGAATGAAGCTTTTTTTTGTGCATGGATCTGATCACGTGCCCCCTTGAACAGCTGCACCCTCTCCTTACTGTCCCTGTCACCCCTGTAGGCCGCAGCAGGCGGCCCCGCTAGCGAGCAGACCGAGGGAGGGACGGGGACCTGGAGGGGCATGTTGAAGAAGGGAGACGAGAGTGCAGCCATGCAACCCCCTTTTCCTTCAAGCCCACTGAAGGGTCAAGCTGTCAACCTGCTGGACGTGGTGGGTACAGTGAATTTACACGTACAAATGCTGTATCGTTCCTGCCATTATTCTGATATTTGGTCTATTGCCAGCCCGTTCCCGTATCCAGGAAGTTGACAGCTCGGGAGCAGAGGGACTGTGAGGTCATCGAGAGGCTCATAAAATCATACTTCCTGATTGTTCGGAAAAACATCCAGGACAGGTGTGTAATCTAATCCCTGAATAACCCCGTATTTATTATCCATTATCCATTATCTCTCCCGCCGTCTGGTTTCAGCGTACCGAAGGCAGTGATGCACTTCCTGGTGAACCACGTGAAGGACTGTCTGCAGAGCGAGCTGGTGGGTCAGTTATACAAGTCGGCCCTGCTGAACGACCTGTTGACAGAGTCTGAGGACATGGCTCAGAGGCGCAACGAGGCTGCCGACATGCTCAAGGTAACACATCCGTCATGTGTCAGGCGGCGTCTAAAGATAATGTCGGGGATCAGTCACAGGCTGCGCTACATTTCATCAGTCCTGTTCTCGGGCAAGATATTGGATTTGACGTCACCAAGTAGCAGTTTGTGTGGGAATGTTCCTAATTTGAATGTCTCACCTCCCCAGGCATTGCAGAAAGCCAGTCAAGTGATAGCAGAGATCAGAGAAACCCACATGTGGTAAAAGGGGGCGGAGCTGTTCGACCGCTCGTCATCTTCAAGCTCCCGCACAACCACAAACTCCCGACGAACAACCTGGAAAAGCACTGGTGTGGATATGTGTATACCGAATTATAGTTTTAATGTACAGAACTAGAATCGAGGGTTGACCCTATCAACGCGGTGACAGCTTCCTGATGTAGATCATTATATTTTTGTTGTGTAATAAAACATTGTACAGGTAATATCATCACTGTGTGGAGCCCTGCTGGAGAATGACTCTTCCTAATGTAGCTTTGAATTAAAGAAATGAGAAACATAATCAAATTCTGATCGGTTTGACGTTTGTAATTGATTTTTAAATGTGGAACATTAAAACAAGAGCGGCAGGGGTGGATGAAATGACATTTATTGCTTTGAAATCCTGGTGATTGACATGTAATCCAACAACGTGGGATATTGGTACACACAAAACGGACGTGCAGGTCAGGTTCTGCTGTCCGTGTCTCCCCCGTCAGTGTCGGCCTGGTCTGTTCACCTCAGCCGGCCAGCCATTTTGCCCTTGCCCCGACCTTTGGCACTAAAGGGAGACGAGGAAAACGCGAGTTAAGAAATATCCCGGCATAATGACCAAATTTTAATGACCTGCAAAATTCATATTTAAAACCTGTGAGGGCCATATGGCAATTTTTTGGAGGACGTTTTATTTAAAAATGTGCAATCTTTTTGTATGATAACAATAAAGTGATTCACTTACTTCTGGTGATCTTTAACACGAGCAAGCAGCTGATTAATCTGCAAAAACAAGGATTCACTGAATACCCGATGTGTCCAGTAGAGGGCGCACGTGTGCACACGCGACTGGGATAATGCTCCCGTGAGGAGTTTTCTAACTTTACACGAATTGGGAGGAATGAGCGTGAACGCTGACTCACATCATACTTCTGTCGTTTGAGTTTCTCACTAAAGTCGAACTTGTCGGCCTCCAGCTCCGTCAGCCGCTGCCACAGCTCGTTGGCCTTCTCCCTGAACACAGAGCAGATGGAGGAGAAGCCATTTTCCAACGCCCTTTCTCTCACACGGGCAGGAGAGTCAGGACATACTTCAGCTTGTCCTCGTTCAGGTGATCGATATTCAGAGCCTTCCTGCGCTCGGCCAGGATCTTCTTCTTCTTCTCCCTCTCGGTCATCTTCTTGGCTCCTCTCCTGCTCTCACTCTGTCGGGCAAACAAAATCCTCATTCTTGCTCCACTTTCAGCAGACTTTTCTACGTGAGGCGCATGATTTCAGGTTGAACAGCAGGTGAGGATAATTCTTAAAGTTTGGACCTTTTGCACGGCGCCGTACTGCTGGGTCATGTTGGAGAGGACCTTCTTCTTCTTGGCATCATCATCCAGCTTCTTGCGCTGCTCCTCTAGCTCCCTGCGCTCCTTCTCCTCCTGCAGGGTGCACAGGCGCGTCACACCGGGGGAAAACAGCCACCTCTGCTCACACCTGAAGGTCTGAAGGAACTCACAGCCAGCCTGGCCTGCCTCTCCTTCTCTCTCTCCGCCCGGACTCTTTGCTGCTCCGCTCTCTCAGCACGACGTTTCTCCTGGACACAGCAGCATTGTTCATCTGTCAACGCTTTGACGAATTAGCAGTGTTTCGAGGATTCATCCTCTCCAGTTTAAAGATTCTGGGATTCAAAACAAACCCATTAATCTCTCTTTAGTAAACAATGTAAACGTGACTGTATTTATTGGCATTAAGTGGCATAAGAGCACAATTTTTGCCTGCAAAGTGGAGAAAAACAGAAAAAGCCTCAGGTCCTGAGGCCTCTGATCCCTAGTAGATGCAGTTCATGCTGCACAGAAGGTTTCTCACGATTCTATTGACGAGGGCGATGAGCTCCTCTTCCTCCTTCTTCCTCTGGATGAAGTGAGCTTCGATCAGAGACTGCAGCTCAGACAGGTCCTTCTCCTGGCGCTTCCTGTGGATGTCCTGTCGCAGACCAATACGATAAATAAAGCGGAAAACTGGAGATTTTACAGCCGCCTACAGACGACTCACGTCAAAGTCGACTTTTTCCCCGTCGGGTATCTTCGGCGCACTGATGTTGGGCATGAACCTGAGGAGGAGGAAGAGTTCGTGTTCATGAAGGTTCAGCTTCTTACTGACTTTAAAGGGAAGAAACCCACGCCAGACACTTACTTTTGTTTGGGCTTTGACTCATCTGGAATGAAAAGCATGATTAAGATGTAGAAGTAGACATTTTTAAATAGATACAACAATACTCACCCGTCACCTCTTCTTGAGCTGATCGTCACAAAGGTGAATTAATTAGTGAAATGTTCTGAAATTAAAGGCTGATTGGTGCAAACACACATAAAGAAGACCCGTCTTACCTTCTCCCTCCCTTCAGAACAACAGCAGGATGCACGAAACGAGAAAAGAACTTAGAATTTGAATTCATCCACACGCTAAAGTGATTGTAATATCAAAAACGTGATGCACAAAATGTATACAAATATGTACGTACTCCACCTCCTCCACAACTTCCTCTGTGTCAGACATTTTGATGCAGATGAGCTCTGTAAAATGGAACCCTATTAGTCTATTTATAGCTCAGCAAAAAATATGACATCATTAAAAATAATGAAATATTTCTCACAAGTTATAAATAGTAATGCATTTTAGTCAAACTATATACAGTATAAAAGCCATTAAATATCACAGAAGGTATTGATAATATTTACATACAAGTCCTTCATTCAAGGTTCATTATAATCCTTTTTTTAAAAAATTAAAACACATTAAATCCTTTTGTCATCATTTGAATCAGAGTTGTGTTCAAGTGCATTAGTTTAAGATGTAAGTTGTGTGTTAAGATATCATTTGATTTAAATAATAATGTTGCCTGTAAAAACAAAAAGTCAGTGTTTTGCTTGATTTTTAGCTAATCCTCCCTCTCCACCAGAAATATTTGCTGCCATCCCTCCCTGGTGAGATTTATGACCACAGCAAGGTTTAATCTGAGTAGAAGTGACACCAGAGTTCCTACCTGGGACCCAGACAGAAGCGGCTCAGAGATCAGCAGCAGGCTGGAGCTCCTTCAGGTCCTCAAGGAGACAGAGTCCAGCCCTTCTTCCTCATGTGACCGCTGCACCCTATGGCTGTCCGCTCTATTGTTAGACGAGTATGGACGAGCTCCGTCCATCACACACATGCACACAGGTACACACACACACACACTGCAGCTGACCAAGATTTAACGACCCAGATTGTTCAAAATAGCACATCGCTTCTTTATTTCAGCAACAAACAATCATTTCAAACATTCACACAAAGCCATCGCTGCAGGTTCATGTTGGCGCCGCTGACTGACAGGAACAAAAGGCTCCAAAACACAATTTATCACTGGCAAATAAACTCTAACCGCTGTGGCAGCGGCACAAATAACCCTCGACGCTCACCGGGGCAGCAGCGAATCCTTGGTTACAGGTCTGAGTTTAAATCAGGAGTAACTGGTAAAAAACCGCATGCAGTTCGATGCTGTTCTTCAACTTTGGTGGCAATCAGTCACATTTTTGGCTGTGTAGGTGTTTAAATGACTGGCTGATGTGTTTTCATTGGTTTTCCAGTCTTTCCTGATGATCCAAAGGTTCAAAAAAATCAACTAATAAATTCAAATTATTGCCATCCGTGTTTATTCTCAGGTTGATTATCTGGTATCGGGTATTTGACGTCATTAAAACAGTCATAATTGACGGCTTCAGCATGTAGCCGAGGGACTCTTACGTCACCACGTCTGGACACTGGCTGCAAATGACGTCACCAGCGCTACAGTTAGCCGGTTAATGTGATCATTAATGGGGGGAATGGAAAGAAGTCGGTAAAATTCTCATTTCTGGTTGGTGGAAGAGAAACACGTGGCCGGAATCCTGGGATTGGAATGTTATAAATCACTTTAAAAACTTTTTTTAGGGAGAAAATGGCACCAGTTTGCAGTAAATATGCAATAAATCCCCTATTTACAGTACATGCTGACCCATCCATTTAAAAGCAGACTGTGACGTGACCCGGTGATCAGTTAAAAAAATAAAAGCAGTGATGGCACAAAAGGCGCGTAAAAATGTCGGTAAAATACTTCATTCAGCATCCAGGAATTAATGTCACTGTGCTCCCTCAAGTGTGGACTTGACGTAGATATAGTAGCAGATCCTTGAGGCTGGTCAGGTAAGGCTGGGCCCGGGTTTTAGGTTCTCCCACCTGCTAATAAAGACAGCCAGATATTAAAGACGTATTAGTCACGATCCGATTATGTCTCCGCTATTATTAGTGACACGCACTGTGCAGTCAAAGTTCACACATTTCGGTGTGATTGAAAGCTGCAACTCTGTCACTTGCCCTTTACTTCATTCCCCTGGGGTCTATTTCTGCAGAAGCGGGAGCAAACGGAGCCGCTATTTACGGTTCCCGGTGCGCCACAAACACTTCGCGCCCTCGTTGTCCGCAGTTTTGGCCCAGGCGAACAGCGACGGGGAGCTTTTCTGGGCCCACATCAGTGGATACTTAGCGCGATTTGGGGGATTATTGCGCATTGAGGATACGTGTTGGCGCTTTATCGTCGGCTCTAAATAAATGCGCAGTGATGGAGAGCACTGCGCCGCGCAAACACTCAGTAATCCACACCAGCAGCCGCTTGTAATGTGACAATCAAGCAGCTGCACCCTGGAATGTCTCACGGCTTCCCGACACCATGATCGGCATCGGCCGGCCGGCCCAGGTGACACGAGGTGAGGCTCGGATGGATCCCTTTACTGGGCAGCAAGGTCATGGAAAGGATTTGTTGTTTTCTTTTTTTAAACCATAAATCGCGTCCACGGGTCGTCTGGTGGGCGTGGCCGGCGAACCGTGGCGGTCATAAACCAGTCTGCCACTATCCAGGGACGTGTTTGATGACCTGCTGCACAATGGATACCACGGAACCCCAGAATAGTTCCCCAGGGTGTGATTGCAAATTACATTGGTGGATTACTTACTGGCAAACTTGCTTTTGCCTCCAACAGCCACCTGTGAATTAAAAAGTTGATTGTAGTTTTAATTGGCGTTGAGAGAAAAGGGACGTCAAATGCTTTTAAATCGGCTCTTATTATGTAGGAATGGTGAAATAATACGATTATATTACATTAGAACTATATTAGATATGGTTGGAACGGGTCTGTGTGCTACCTTGGCCGGGGTGGTGGTCTTTTTGGGTTCCCACATCCCACGTCTGTTACCTACGTCACTTGGTTTCACTTCCTGTATTAAAACAAACATGTGGAATAAGTTAATTTCTGCTTTTATCCAAAATTAGCCACAAAAATGTTTCTGCGTGCAAAATTTAACCTGAGTAAATGTCAAACATTTAAAATGGTTTTTTTTAAACCCTCTACTTTGTAGCAACACACTTTTCCTTTACATTTTGAGTCAATTTGATTAGAAAAGGAATGTAAATGCTGTAAAATATAGAATTATGCGCATGTCAATGCAGCATGGGTTTTTATAGATGCAGTTGTCACCAACACGAGAAAGGGCGCCTTTACCAGTTTGAAGAGTGGAGAAATAATAGCAGGAAGAGATTAGATGAGGAAGGCTGAAAAACAGAATGCAAAGGAGATTCAAAGAGCCGTCAACACGGTAAAAGAGGGGGGGCAACAAGCTGTTGTCCCGCTTTACGCCTGCAGGGGGCGGTGTCGGAGCACATATGTTTGTGGAGACGTCTGATCCTAAAGATATCTCACTCATAAAGTGCACTTCAGAACAATGTCGCACGTCACCCAGAAATGCTCCTGCACGTGGACAGAGTGCGTCTCAGGGAGGGACGAGTAAGAAGTAGCAGCTGGTGTCCCAGTTTAAAGGAAGGACACGGCGTCTTTGCACTGACCTCACTCTGCTGACTCCGCAAATCATGAGGAAAAAACATGAATAACACCAACACCACGTTTATAGAGCCTTATGCTTGTGGACAGTGTGGCAATTGTGGTCTTTATATGAGTTTATAGGGCTATAACATAGGAGAAGAGACCACTATTGCTTGACAGAAGGGTGTTGAAACCGTGGGGGGAGGGGGGCATGTTGGCATGTAGCTCCTTTACATATTACATATACTTTACATGTGCTGTGAGATTCAGCTGGATGCATTTATTTTAAAAATGCGTAGTTCAAAAACATCAAGAGGTGGTTTTGGGAAAGCAGATGTGAAGTAAAGTAAGCAGGAATAATCTGGGCTCACTGCTGGTTTTGCTGGCGCCGGTGCTGGTTCAGGTTCGGGCTCCGGGGCAGGTGCGGGGGCCACCTCAGCAGGCTTTGCCTTCCAGCTGCTGACCCGTCCGGCCACGCCTCCTCTGATACCCGCCACATCCTGGGAAAAGAGGAGGCTCACTCGTTCGACTCTGTCCTTCGTCTCTCACCCACCCCCCCACCCCCCACCACCACCTTTCCCCCGCTCACCTTGACGGTGGGGGCGGGGCTTTCAGAGCTGCCGACGTTCCCCTTCTCCCACATGCTCTTGATGTTGCGCGTGCCTCCCGAGGGAATATCGGCCACTGCCGACTTGGAGGATTTCGCGTCTTTGTTACCCTGTTGAAACACCGGATTTAAGGTCCTCTGCATGTGGAAAAGGCCAGTTTACAAGTCGCCCTCCAGAGACGAGACACCTTCTGACAGGTCACCTGGATGGCTGATGCGTACTGGTCCATTCTGTTGCCGATCCTGGAGACGATGGGGGTGTGGGAGACCCTGGGTGTGACGCTGCGTTGATGAACACATGTCAGACATTCGTCCAGTGAGGCCCAGTTTATTTACCAACCCGATCTCTCACCTTTTCTGGGCCGATTTGCTCAAGAACTCAGCCTTCTCCCCAATCTGTACCAAAAAAAAAAAAAAAGAGAGGATTCAGGTTACACACCAGCTTCTCCGCAACAGGCCAAGTCAGTCCTGGTCAAGTTGTTCCTGACCAGCATCCAAGATAACCTCACCAACGAGCAGACCGGCCCGTCCCCGAGGACAACTGCCTGTACTTGGACATTGCGCTGGTCGCCGGGCGAGCGGGTGAGCTGGAGCGTCTGGCTGTCAGCGAGCCAGCAAATACACAAACAGCTCAAGATGAATTGCACGTCTCGTGCAGAAGCAGGGCGCATAATTCTCGATCTTGCGCCAAAAATAGTCCGGCGAGACGTTTACAGAGTCACGCTGGTGGTAGACGAGGGCCATGTTTGAGTGGAACGCAGCACAAACGCCCCCAGTTGTCCTCGTCAGCCCACGTGAAGCGAAGACGCGGGATGAAAGATATATTTAACTATATTTTACATTTGCCTTTCGCAGATATTTCCTTCATCGGACCAAACTTTTCCATTAAATATTTATTTGAAACCCTGACTTTCCGACCCCTACCTACTGACGGTATTGGGGTGGATATCGTGTCTTTATTCCAGCCGACCACTAGAGGGCGCCTCAAGACCTTTCAGCCTGACCTCTGTGTTAGTTTTGTTAGATTTGGAAATGCTGCGCACAACAAACGCCATCTGGAAAGTTCTCATGAGGTCCAAACCTCAAAAACAGACAAAGCGACTTTTCTTTGGGTGGAGTGACCAGTTGCATGATGGGTATTTATGGACCGAGCAGGCTTTTGTGGGCAGCGTTTAGCAGGGAGACCGGTCAAGCATCAGGAGCCTCCGAAACTCACCTTCGAGGAGCCCTTGGGGTTGATGGCAAAGGCGGGTTTTGCAGATTCTTCTACCTCCATCTGCTTCTTCCTCTCCGCAGCCTCTGCTCTCCTCTTCTCGATCTCCTCCCTCATCCTCTTCCTCTCCTCCTGTTGGAGACGTCAACGTCCGGGTCAGAGACCTGGAAAATCAAGCTGAGGACGCGTCGACGGCGTCCACCTCACCGTTTCTCTGGCTTTCTTTTCCTCCAGCTCCTGTTTCTTCTGCCTCTCCTCCTCCTCCATGATCCTCCGCCTCTCCTCCCTCTTCTTCTTCAGCCCCTCCAGCTCGGCCTCGGCGTCCTGCTGCTTCTGCTTCATCTTCTCCAGCTCCTCGCTCTCTGCGTCGTTCCGTCGCCGCTTCAGCTCCTGCAGCTTCCGCTCGGCTTCCTTTTTCTCCACATCATCCGGGCTGGTTGGCGGAACGGCGTCCCTGACGGTGGAAAACGCAACGGGGGATTCAGAACTTCTTAAGTTTGGGCGTTGAAGAGAGTTTCGGACCGGTACCTCGACGTCTTCTCCGTCTTCCTCAGTTTGTTCTCGAAAGGAGAAACGTTCTGTTTGGGTGGTTCAAACTTGGGAGAAAGAGGGAAAATGAGCCGTTAAAATTGTGAATGTTTTACAGTCTCTGTTTAAAGAAATCGTTGTCTCACCTTGTCTTTAAACCCAAATCTTTTTGGCTTCTCCTCCTTGAAACAGAAGACAGGAACAGAAATAAGTGAAAGAATTTAAAAAAAAAACAACTTTAAAGTTGGGTTTCTGTATAGTTTAAGTGAAATAATAAAGCGAAAACCTCTTCTTTCTTCTTTTTCTCTTCCAGCTCTCCTTTTTTGCGTTTGTCCTCCTCTTTTTTCTTCTTCTCCTCCGCCTCTTTTTTCTTCTTTTCCTCCTCTTTCTTCCTTTCTTCCATTTCCTTTTTCCGTTTCTCTTCCTCTTCTTTCTTCTTCTTCTGTTCTAGCTCCCTTTTCTTCTGCCTTTCTTCCTCCTCCCTCTTCTTTTTCTCTTCCATCTCCTTCCGCCGGTTCTCCTCCTCCTCTTTCCTTTTTGCCTCTTTTTTGCGTTTCTCCTCCTCCTCTTTCTTCTGCTTCTCTTCCATCTCCCTTTTCTTTTTCTCCTCTTCTTCTTTCCTGAGTTTTTCCTCCATCTCCCTTTTCTGCTTCTCTTCCTCTTCTATTTTCAATCTATCTTCCTCTTCTTTTCTCAGCCTCTCTTCCTCCTCTTCTTTTTTGAGCCTCTCTTCCTCCTCTTCTTTTTTGAGCCTCTCTTCCTCCTCTTCTTTTTTGAACCTCTCTTCCTCCTCTTTTCTCATCCTATCTTCCTCCTCTTTTCTTGACTGCTCTTCCTCTTCCTCCCTCTTCCTTCTTTCCTCTTCCTCCTTTTGCTGTTTTTCTTCTTCCTCTTTTTTGAGCCTTTCCTCCTCTTCTACTTTTTGTTGTTCTTCCTGTTCTATCCTCAGCTTTTCTTCTCTTTCCTCTTCCTCTTCCTCTCTCTCACTCTTCTCCTCCTCTTCCTCCTTTTGATCTTCAGGAACAGCTTTTTCTCCTTCTTCTCCTCCTCCTTCTTCTTCTTCTTCTTCTTCTCCTGCATCTTTCATTCCTAAATTGGGCTGCTCTCTCTCTTCTTCCTCGGCTGCCGTCTCCTCCTCATTCTCCTATGAATTATACGAGTTATATTTTTGTCACGCAAACAAAAGACATGAACTTCCTATTATTTATATCGAAGTGAAAGCAGGAAGCATCGGATTCATAAACAGACCTCGGATTCATTTATTACCACAAGCATTTGTTTTAGTTGGAACTTTGCTCACCGATGATTTAGCTTCATCCCACAAGGGTGAAGTGGAATTTATGTATTTGTTGATGAAAGAGAGCAGAAAATCTGCAATAACAAATGTACCTGCGCTGCTGTGATGACTGTTTTTGCTTCTTCGGCTGATTCCTGTTGAAGGACATGAAATATCGGTCATATTAATGAGCTCCAGCCTCAAATGAAACCCTCTTTAGTGACTCAGACTGATTTTTGAACCTTGTCCTCCTCCCCTTTGTCCTCTTCTGCTGTCCTGCAGGAGTTGGCATCATCGTCCTCCTTTCCTACGGGCTCGTCCTCCTCGTCTTTGTCCTCCTGTTGCAGACTGCTGTCGTTCTCTGTGCCGTTGGTTTCACCCACGTCGTTCTCCTTCTGTCTCTCCACGGCCTCCTTCATTCTCTTCTGCCTGCGCTCTTCCCTCTTGGCGAGGCGGTCCAGCAAGACCTGGTCGTCATCGCCGGCGGCGGCAGGGGCGGAGTCGGCCTCTGACACGCTGTAAAGTGACCGTCTGTTTGGATCTTTTCATGTCTGCTGAACCTTCATTGGACTTGGTGATTTGAACACCGTACCTGTTGGTGTCGATGACCTCGGTGTTCCCAGCCAGCTCCACTTCCCTCATCTTCTTCCTCTCCTCTCTGGCACGTCTCCTTTGCTCCCGAGCTTCCTCTTCATCGTCATCATTGGCGACGCCAATACTGAAATAATAATAATACTGAAAACATGCCAGCGGAGCCAGTGGTCCACTTGGCACTATTGTCCTGGCAGAGTCAGACTGTGAGAAAATTGTCTGGAACGTTTTGGGATATTTTGTTCCGTCTGGAGCGCCGACGGGACGGCAGCTGGCCTTGATCGGAACCAGATCAGCTGATGATGGTCTGTATTTGAATCCACAGAAATCGAAACCAACAATGTTTTTATACGTCCGCAGACACGGTTTTAAATACTAATGACATTCTTTTCCTGCAGCTTGGGCTCTTAGCAACATGGGTCCATTTCTCTTCAAACGTATAGATGAAATTAACTTATTTATTCATCATTAGCCAATGTCAAAGGGCAGCACTAATGCTCAGCAGCACATTTGCCTCAACTAGTCAGATTCTGTGGCTTTGCCAGGGTCTTTGACCCAGTCCAAATTAAGGTAACCGGAGACTCTAAGCTGCCACTGGGGCAGGTGTCCTCTCGAACATGTTCTCCTGCCTCCTATCTGGTGACCACTGGGATAGACTCCAGCACCCCCATAGCCATAATTCTTAATAAGTCCAAGCATCGAATGGATGGATGGATGGATGGATGGATGGATGGATGGATGGATGGATGGATGGATGGATGGGTGGGTGGGTGGATGGATGGGTGGATGGATGGATGGATGGGTGGGTGGGTGGGTGGGTGGATGGATGGATGGATGGATGGATGGGTGGGTGGGTGGGTGGGTGTTTGGGTGGATGGATGGATGGATGGATGGATGGATGGATGGATGGGTGGGTGGGTGGGTGGGTGGTTGGATGGGTGGGTGGATGGATGGATGGCTGGATGGGTGGATGGATGGATGGATGGATGGATGGACGGACGGACAGCTGCTGCTCTGAACTCTTCTGCATTCCTGCAGAGGTCACACCCTCACGGGCCATCTGAGTATATCTGAGAGCCAAAGCTGCACCTTCACTCTCGTGACGGGACGTTTACTGAGCAGAGGCCACGTCAGGGAGCCCTGAAGGCGGCGCGGTATTTATCCGAGCTCGGTCGGAGAGGGAGAGATAAATCCCGACAACAGCACAGCCGGCTGACTCTTTAACGAGCAAATAAAGGCAGCGCAGGTGATAAAACTGACATGCTGTCAGCTCTTCTGATTCAACGCAGCATAAATCCAAAGATGTGCAGGCTCACAGAGAGTTTGGGTCACTTTTGCACGACAGCGCGCTTGTCACATCCAAATCTACCTTTCCCAAAGTGCAGTGGGGAGTTATTTACCACAAAACGGGTGTTAAACCACGAACAACACATAAAACGTGTATATTTTTATTTGATCTTGCAGGGCTCACTCACGTCTGGGCGTCCAGGCGCATCTGCTCTCTCCTCTGCCTCCTCAGCTCCATGCGGCGGTCAAAGTCGTCATCCATGATGCCCCAAAGATGCTCCTCACTTTCTTACTGAAAGATGCAACGACAACATGAGGCGGCTGTGTGAGTAATAAAACCCTCTGACAGTGAACTTCCACTTCCACACGCCAAAAGCAGATAAGCAACAAAATTAAAAAAAATAAGAGGCGATGTATCACAACCAGATTCTGGATCACGGAGCGGCACCTCAGCAGTCGCTGAAACTCGAGTCCATGAACAGCAGCCTCTCCCGGTTTTTCATACATCAGCTCCTAGTCTGGTTTGTGTCTCAGCCGTTGCAGCATGAAGGATTCCTGCTGGTTCATTCAGCGTCTTCAACTACCAGAAAAGGCAAAGCCTGCCTCTCTGCCTCCCTCTTCCTCATCCTCTCCCTCCGTCTCACGTCCCCTCCCTGATCTCTGACTTCAGATTTTTGCAGTGTCATTTAATGGTGGTCAGTTTGGAGAAACCCCGCTCGCTGCCTTTCTCTTCCTCTTCAGCTATCATCCAATATTCCTATTAATTCATTACTACTGCATGTGCACCACCAGCACCTGGTGGAACAGCCAACAAAGGTGAAGTCAGCGGAGCAATGATGCATAAAAGTGGACGGTGGCTTTGTTTAATGCTGTAAACAGGTTTTTTCTGTTACTACATTGGCATTACTTGCACTGACACTCGTGTAAAGAGCTCATTGTCCTTCTTATGCAGCTGAATCGACTCTGCCAGGTGAACTCAGATGTTTCTCTGGTACCAGCAGCCTGGACGCTGGACTAGGATCTCAGGAGTGAGGAAAGACTTGGGATCTTTAGTTTCATTTGAGAAGGTTGAATCAGCTGTGCAACACACTTCTGAAGACTCCAGACCTGAACCCATCAGGATCTTTGTGATGCAATCCGTGGGACCAAAATCTGCTTCTGAAACTCTGTTTTCCGATGGCGCCATTACAACCTCAATCCACTTCTTATCTCACATCGTTATTCTTTTGCTCTCAGCGCCTCGCCGCTCATAAAAACCGCTGCGCATCAAATCGCCTTCAGCACTGCAACAACGTTGAGTACTTTCATGACAGCGGCCAACGAAAACTCTTTATGAAATCAGTTTTCCCCTAACGAACTGGAATTTTTCAAACCTGCACGCCAAGCGGGCGCAATCAGCAATCATGACACACTTTCCTTGTTGAAATCTGCGAAGGAATCAGCCAGAAGGTCCAGCCAACACACACAGCAGATACAGCGTCAGGGTAAACTGGCTATTGAAGCCAATCCCATAGAAGAGGAAGGGGAATTGATTATGGTTGACTTTCCTCCATCTATCAAACTCATGAGACATTGTGCCCTCGCTTCGCAATCTTCTCTTTATTTTGGTTTTGTTAGCGAGCGCGCCGTCATAATGGAGCAGCGTGATATAATAGTTTAGATTTGACTGTGTCTGAAGCCATATACAGTCAAAGAGGTTCCAGACGGCGTGAGCCAGAAGACGCGTCCTGCAGGAACACAGTCGAGGGCTGTGCTGGGGGAGCCTGACGTGCGTGGATTTACACATCCTCTTTGAAATAAGAAGGTGATTTATTGGAGCTCATTTTTTACAAAACCTTTTTGGGGGAGGGTGCAGAGCTGAGGCCGTAGTTCTTGATGTTACATCCATTCTCATAGTGAGTGATTCTCTTCCTAATGTAAGCACTTTTTGAGATCTGGCTGACCTTTTAGTGGGTTGCCTGGATCAGCAATAAAAAACTGTTTGGCCCAAACCTGTCCAGTTCTATAAATGGGGAGTATTAGCCTGGTAGCATGCTAAGTGTGGAAACAATGGCCTGGTTCAACTTCACAGTTAATTCTACAGGATGGCAGCGTTGTGGAAACAACACTCATTCACAGCTCTCTTAAAGGGGACCAGTTTGGGTTCAGTCATTCTCTTCCAGGGGCATTATGGACCTGAAACAGCAAATATTGACAGGCTAACAGCTAGCTGATGTGTCAATGTCGTGATTCAGGATGCTGATAGACCCTGACCCAGTGTTTAGTGGTGAGGGGGGGCATCATCCTCCCTCCCAAATATACAGACGGACATGCAGAGATCAGATATGTCAGGGAAATAAAGAGGTGATACCTGCTACCCATCATTAGCATCACTGGGGAGTCCAGCTCCAGTCAAATTGTGGTTACGTCACATGGAATAATAAAAAAGCATGAAAAATAATTGCTGTCATGTGTCATCAGCTGAAACATTAGCATGAGGTAAGCGGCCTCCTGTGATAATTCTGCAGCTCGGGAGTTCTTTTGAAAAGATTAAAAGTGTTCTTTTAACTGACTTATAGAATAAACTGTTGCCTGTGAGGTGTTTGCAATCAATCAAGAGGCCGCAGCTGCTTACTCCACATGACCAAACATGGTCACGTATGAAAAAGTCCCTGACCAGGACACAAATTCCACACAGTTTACAAGCCGCAACGTACTGCGGCGCTGACCTTCTCCAGCAGTCGTTAAAATGTCTGCGTGCCGCAATGTGACATGGAAAAGGGGGAGAGACGTGCAACACGCGTGTTGTTGCACCGGTGCAGCGCAGGACGGGTCTCCCAGCAGCCGTGACGTCACCGCGCGGGACACCGATGGAAGTGGAAACTGGAGCAAAGAGTTCAGCGAACTGGTCCAAAGTCACAAATTTCTCCTGCAATGGTGACTGGGAGGAGACAGATGCAGCTATGCGCGCTCCCTTCCCTGCATCCCCTCAGATGAGACAGTGCACTCGGCCTCCTTTTAAGGAAGTACACAGGCACTGTTAGTTGGAGTGTCCACGGGGGCCACCGACAGCGAGGACAGTTTATTCTAAAGAATACCTGCTGCCACGCATTCCCAGAATAACTTCTTTACATTGCGGTTGCTTTAGCTTGGCCGTGCGTGAAGCTGACGGCTGTGTGAGGCCGATGGAGGTGAAAAGGCTAATGTGCTGATGGAGGGAATGTTATTCTCCCCCACCCATGAAATGACCCATGAATGTCCGTAACTTTCCCATCATTTCTTTACATCAAGCTCTAAGGCTCCCCTGAATCTTCTACGGTAGATCCGACTCATAGAAACATAGAAGCCTCTCAACCCATCTCAGTATTCAAGTAATATATATTTCCGTTGTGGTTACAAGAAGGGGAGCAGATGCTCGTGAACATGTCGAGCCCCCCGACCTCACGCACAACTTCTCCACGTGGATTTTAACTTCAACACCATCTAAGGAATCGGAGCCTCACTCCGCATGTCAGCAAACACCTTTTCCCAGCTCTGGCCAATGTAACAGTGCAGCGAGGGGAAGGGAAACGACGCCGCAACGGCTCCCGTAAAAGAATTGAATCAGAATGTTTTATTGTCACTGTCAAACAAAAAATTAATATTTGCTTTGCAAATTCACTTTCCTGTAGGCAAAAGCTCAAATTTCCTGAGAGATTGATCAGCAGAGGTTTACAAAGTATCAGTTTAACAATGACAAATAAGTAATTGTTGGATTAAATCCTGCACAAGGCGTCTATGCTTTTAATTGTTTGGGGGGAAAAGGGAATTGATTACATTTAGTGAGGAGCTGAAGCAACATAATTGTTATAACTCATTAATAAAACTGAAGCCAGACCATCATTTGTGCTAATAAAGCCGCTGTAGTGATGCGCTCTTAAATCTAAATGTATAACCGTTATTATCCAAAAGATGGACAAAGACATGGATACTGACCTTAAGACAAATCTGGAAGTTTTACAGGAAATCATCATCATATCATCATCAAACTTACCCAGACGACAGATCAGAGTAACTTTCCGTGCTGGAAGTCAGCAGAAGGAGGGGACCCGGCGTTTATAAGAACTTCAGGGCGTGCGGCTCCGCCTGCTCAGGCTCCAGCCGGGCCAGAATCGACCCCTGCCCTGTATACACTGCTCACCCTTTCCCATATAATCCACTTCTCTGGTGCAGGTACAGGATTCGGTACACGAGAATGTTGAGTGGGACCCTCATCGTGTCCTTTTAAGAGCATTTACATCCGATTACATTCCCCCCTTGAAGAGTAAATGAAGTGGCAACGAAACATTAAATTCTTTTTAATTTCACGTGGAACATCAGTCGGGTGCCTGAATCCCCACAATTCCATTTTTTCCCTCCTTCCCCCCAACTTAGTGCACAAACCAGTGTATGACAGAAGCACGAGGGAGTGTGAAGCATCAAACACACGACGGTAACACCAACAGAACGGAGCAGCTGTGAGGAACGTACCATGCAGTAGTTTTACACGAGAGAGAGCACCACGGGGAACATTTCTAAACATTATCCATGTAACAGATTAAGCTCCTCACTGATATCTTGCATGTCTCTTTAACATGACACCACTTTATGAAGAAACAAGTACTTAAAAAAGCATAAAGATTGGGAAGATCACGCTGTAAAACCCTCCATTCAGGATTGATCTAAACCTTCTGTAACCCAGACTCCAATGTCATAAATTTATGTTAATAAATAATTTAAGACTTTTTCTAAAAACTTGGTTTTTTTTAGTACCTAATTAAAGTGCGCAGAGGCGACCAGACAGGTGCTCAAACGGACGCCTGCTTTAGTAACTTTCAGGCGGAGGGTTTGGCCTTTCCCTGGTCCTCCACTTTTTTGATGGCTGCCCGAATTTTGTCCTGGTCTCCCAGCAGCTGGCGAGGCTTCACGGGCTTGAGGCTTTTGTCCAGTTCGACCAGCACGGGGACGCCCGTCGGGAGGGTCAGGTTGGCGATATCCTGGTCAGATATAGCTGTGGGAATAAAAACAGGGATGTTGACACCACAGCTCGTGTACAGGGATGACATGAAAAACAATAGTGCACCTCCAGCCTATGTACGCGCGTGTATAAATACACATCAAGCTAGTGCTATGCGGTATTATGCAATAACCCGAGCGTATCAGGTTACAGAGTGGCCCATCCACATGGATCCCCCACTGCTTCTGACTGTAACCAAAGGTCAAAGTGGACTTCACGGCCGCAGCCTAATGTAACATAAACTTAGTGGCCTTTCTGCACAAGGTCAACGTTCCATTTCTGGAAATCGCACATGCTCTTCGTGGCTCAGGTGCTCCAGAGAGTAGAAAATGCCCCCCCCCCCCCAGGGAGGGTGGAAGTAGTAGCTGAATTGCACTAAAGTTAATCCCCCGCACAGCGACACAAAGGCGGCTGCTGACTGTGTCTATAGAGGCGTACCTTCCAGGTGCTTCAGTAGAGCTCTGCAGCTGTTTCCATGGGCAGAAATGAGCACAGTCCTGCCTTTCCTGATCTCTGGCACTATAGTATTATTCCAGTATGGCATCAGTCTCTCCAACACCTCCTTCAGACTCTCAGCTCGCGGAAGGTTCCCCTTCGGAACGTCGCAGGTCGTGTACCTGCGGTCGTTGTAGATTTCAAGGAAGTACGGGTGAGATTCATCGATCGGAGGTGGAGTAATGTCATAGCTCCTTCTCCACAGCTTCACCTGCTCCTCCCCGTGCTGCGCGGCCATCTCTGCTCGGTTTAGGCCGATCAGGGAACCGTAGTGGCGCTCGTTCAGTCTCCAGTCTTTGACCACGGGGACCCACTCCTGAGCCATGGCCTCCAGCACCAGCCAAGCCGTTTGCACGGATCGGCTCAGAATGGAGGTGAACACCACGTCAAACTGGACGCCCTGCTCCTTCAGGAGCTTGCCGCATTCCTGGGCCTCCTTCACCCCATTTTCGCTGAGTTTCTGGTCAACCCAGCTGCAGAAGCGGTTCTCCTTGTTCCAGGCTCCTTCCCCATGCCTCAGCAGAAACAGTTTGTAATTGGACATCTGAAGAACCAGTGGCAAAAACCTGCGTGCATTCAGAAGAAAACCTTTCAAAAAAAAAAAAAAGTTGAGGAAACCACCAAAAACACCTGATTTATTCGATCGGAACTGCATTAGTATTCAGCATAGCTTCCCTTAAAGGCTGGAGTTCACGCATAACTTGGTAGTTCCGGGGCAAATAAAATAGCTTCGGGCAGATAGCTACACCCAACTAGCTTTATATGCAAGAAGCAGACAAAATAAGGTCTATGCTGGCTTCATCAGATGGTTTTAGCCAGTCGGGGAGGATGCGAGTGCGAGTTGCACTTGCATCTGTGTAAATAGTGCAGCGATGATTATGGCCGCTTAAACCCAGACGAGACGAACAAACGTAGGAACGAACGTCAAATAATATCACACAAAACAACAGGAACTGCGTTTAAAATGCCGTCTCACCCCGTGGAGAGTCCAAGACCGGATTAAATCCCGCTATCGCGGAGGTGCGTGTTGATAGTGCTTGCCATATTTACATGTTTAAACCGTACAGCAGCGTTCCTGTTATGTCACTGATTGACATGTGGCTCTTCCAATCAGAGCCGCAGCTTCGTTGAGTGGGCGGGGCCTATGTGTACGCTGTAATAGCGGTAGTGAATAGAAATTATAATGTTCACAGATACGATTATCAACACAAACTACATTTTTGTAAGTGGCGGATTTTTTTAATTAAAAAAAATGTGTAAAATAAAATGTCATTGTTGCCATAGTGACAGTAGTATAGGCATGACTGCGGATGGCCAAGATTTAAGAAAAAACAACAACCTTTTTTTAGAATTATGAAAAGTACTGGGCTTTCAACTGACAATTTATTGTTTTGTTGTTTTCTTTACAAACAGCCAGAAAGGTTTACTTAGCTAGTGAGCAGCAGGCGAGGGTGTGTTTGTGTGTGTGTTCATTGTCACCTCGGGTCAGTTCAGCCCAGAGACTGAAGGACTTCCCTTAAATTTGCCCAATTGAGCTTTCCGGCTTTCACCGCATGATTTAAAGTCACCCAGAGTGCTCAATACATGTTAAGAGAGCGAGAACGAGAGAAATGCTATTTTAAAAAAAGAAGACACCCTACTCAACATGATCGTGTCTGCATATGACCGACAAGATATGCTGTCCACCTTAAACCTGCACAATGCCGAATATCTATATCTATATGTCTCAGACTGGAGTAGATTATTTTATATAAATGGTCAAAACTGGTAACCAGAAATAATCTCAAGCATTTGAAGGTTTTGGGGCAAAAGGAAATAAAGCTTGAGGATACGGTGCTGCTGAGCTCTTGCACCACGCCCAACCTTAAAATCGTTGGAGTTTTCAGGACACTGAACTTTCTGTTTGTTGGGTCACACCCTTGAGTCAACACGTTGTTGTTCCCGGGGGAGAAGATCGTCTACGTGTCCCTCACAGACCAAACACAAAGCAGTCAATGCTAATTCTCCCAGACGTACACTCAACATCCTTGTCTACTGGCTCACACACTAATATGTGCATGTGTATATATGTCTACATACATCCACACGGATCTGTTTCTCTTGACTCAACAGCTTTACTCACTAATTCACGACTGTTTACCTTTTTATTTACGCTGAAGCACTTTTACTTCGGATTTTGTAGGCACAAACAAGCCATTCAGCCTCCATTTTCTTAGATTATTGTCACTTTATTCTTGTAAACAGAAAGTGGCTCACAGTAAGTACGTGGATGAAAATAACGTTTGTTTTAAATAAGAGTGTTTGTGCAGTTCTTTTTTTTAGATAATTATCAGTATTATAGCTACTGAAACTGTCAGCGGCCATCACAAACCGACCAGCTATCCCGTGATTCGGTGTGGTTGGGCCTGGTTGAGAGCAGCGGCCCCCCTCACTGGCCAGCGTCAAACAGCTTCTTTCTGCCCTCCATGCCAGACATGGCGTCCACATTCTTACGCCAGTCGGTCACTTCCTCTTTCTGTTGGATCAAGAGATGATTTGGAATCAGAAGATGAAATATATACTGAATTTCATGAAGAAAAATTCTCTTATTGTGACACACTTTTTTAGTTCCATTTAAAAGGACAGTTGAAATTCTTCCCTGAAATCTACGATAGCTGTTATGTCGCCCCCTGGCGGCAGAAAGCTAAATTTTCAGACAGCACGAAATGGAGATTTCTTTCCCCCCAGAGACTTGCTATCATCTCAAGATGTTTATTTGAAGGCGCTTCTTTTGTCTCTGTCTTACCTTCTCCTCCTCCTTCTTCACCGTCTTGAGGTTGGCCTTGAAGTCCACCGACTCTTTGACCTTGGACCCCAGCAGAGCCCCCAGCATGGCGTCGGCCGACACCCGCACCCTCTTCAGGTTCGGTCTCTTCATTTTGCCCTTCAGTTCAAAGATCTTCTGCGAGAGGTTCTGAATCTGTCGCCCACACAAGAGCCCAGCCGTCAGCATGGCCTCAGAACCGCGCCCGGTGTAACCCCACACTTTTTTTACCGACTCACCTCCGTGTCATTTTTCGTCACTTTAGCGTCGATGTCGTACCGCTCTTCATCCACCACGTCGATTTTCTGGTGCAGCTCTTTGCACAGATTCTGCGGATCAGACCTTTTTGTGTTGGATCGTTTGAGGTAAACCCTAACCGGACCTGCACCTTCCTGGATGAAATCTGGAAATCTGTTGCTAAGTAACCATTTAGTGCATATCAAAGGATTGGCAGTCACCTGTAGGTCCTGCAGAGACATGCCGGACATCTGCAGCGGCGGCACCCGTTCAGCCAGAGTTCTCTCCCGTTCGTCTTTCTTGATTTGCTTGTTGTTCTCCAGCATACTCATGGCCTTCTTCAGCATTTTGGTCTGGAACACACACACACACACACACACACACACACGTGTGTACATATTCGCCTCAGTCAACCAGAAATGGCGTTTCAGAACTGTAAACTCAGGATTGCGAGTGAAATACCTTCAAAAACAGCCGCCGAGAGGCCGAAATCTTAGGCTTTGCTTTCTGAAATGACAGGATGTTTGCAATTTATTGTTAATTTCCCCCCAAACACGCATGTTTCTATCGTCTGTCATCCATGCTGATCACTGGCGGTTTCTTTATTCCCACAGATTCTACAGCTGCCGTCAACTCACCGGCCTGTTCCAGTGGGGTGGGGTTGACGGTTCCACACCAGATAGAAGAAAAGGAGCGATCGGTTAAACTTTTGCAAACTATCATCAGGTCTAGATGAGATTAAATCATAAATACTCACGCTTCAGACATGGTGGCAGGCGTCTGTCTCTTTTAAAGCTGTTAAAATCAGAAAGAACATAGAGACTTAACTGACATTGAATTGTGGGTGACGGATCAAACAATAGATTGCCCCCCCCCCCCAATTAGCTTTGCTATTAATGTAAAATAAACCTCCTCACCCTATACAGCAGGCAAACACAGACAGGCGTCTTTTTTCTGAGCACAGAGGGGCAGAAAGAGGGAGGATATATAGATTCCAGCGCTCACGTGAGTGGCTCACTAAAATAGCCCCCCCCCCTGTCCTCACCATTCCTGCCCCGCGTCTCCTCCATCTTCTGATGCGTCAAACTTTGCCTCCGCCAGTGATGCTCTCACGGCGTCTAGGGCAGGAAGACTGTCTGAGGTATTTATAAATATAGAGAGAAGAGAAAGAAGTGTGGTAGTGTTATTTATACTGGTTTCATGTTTGTGGCACACCACCCAACGTGAAGATAATGCACCATGCTACATGTTTAGCATCAGATCCGTGGTGGTGCTAATCGATTCATTTGAGATTGAAACACAAGTAGGGTTCATTATAAGACACAAATGATCTGCAGTCAGACTTTGGCAATGACGCGCACACGAGGGGGCGTTTGAAGCGCTCTGCTGCCACCATAAGGCTGCAGGGGAGCATTGCAACAAAGACAAGACGATTCTAAATTTATCTTCACCCAGACTCTCAAACGTGGCCTTCACCTCAGAGTTACGCCTCCGCCTGGAGGTCGAATAACACATTAAAGGAATAAAAACGCATCTGAGATTCTTGGTTGATGTTGCGGCTGAAGCCCAGCAGAGGCGGTGTAGCATCAACCTGGTTCTTTGGCAGTTCTTGAGTCAGGAATAAATATATTTAAAACTTTACAGTCACGTTAATATTGTCCAAACGGAAAGTGAACTTTTCTTTGTTGTAATGAGTGATACATACATTATTTTCCTCGCGACTCATAATGAAACGCAATCGAGAATGAATTTATCAATGATTATTATCTAGAACCTAATGAATGGTAGGTATTTTTCTGTTATTTACGTTTTATTCTGAAAGGGATAATAATGTAATCAAGTAAATATCATCAAATTACAGACATATCTGGTCCCGTTTTTGTTGCAGCTCTTAATTAAAGGGAGTTGCACCTGTAACATGCAAATTTAATCCAGCGGACGAGAAACACCTGTAAAATCAATGGATCCTGCTGAATAATTTGCCTGATTGTGTTTATAAGCAGCTACTGAATGCACTAAAATGGTGAATGTATACTTTACCCTCATATCTGCATCTTTTTGTTTACGGCCACGCTGCGATGGTGAGATGGCGCCACCTAGTGGACTTAAATGGCAACAACATACCGCAAAAGCTGCAGACTTTTGTTTTAAGCATTAATTTAGGAAAATTCTATTTCCCACAATAAGCATCGAAATCTCTCTAATGGTGTTATCAAAAACATCTTTGAGTCTAATTTTATACTTTATTGTTCATAGTATTTATAGCTATATCGTATCACCGGGCGATCACTCTTCCTTTTCTCTCTGTTCTTCTCGCCAAAGGTCACCAGAGAGCTTGTTTATGCTCAGGAAACTATTCAGTCATTTAAGTGTGAAACCTGAACAGGTGAGACAAGCCAGTCAGTTTTAAATAGAGCGCTACACACTGAAGGTCAGCGTTTTCTGGGTGACCAGCATGTGCTACTGTAAATGATGGGATCTTGTTTATAGTTCTGGCAAAATGTGATTCTCCTTGCGTTTTTTTTATTGAAAAGAAAACATATTTTGATCTTTTCAACATTCACATCCAAGTCAGAAGTCGCACATCCCTTTACATCTGTGAACATACAGATGTTACATTGCAGGTTCTAAATAAAATTTTAAAAAAGACATTTAAGTCGGTTGGGGATGAAATTATTAAATTTGAAGGACTCTGATGATTGTTCATATCTTTTTTGGTCACCAAATATGAATGAAATTTTAAGTACCATTTTATTAAAAAGATAAAATATACTATACTACTTTGCATTTTACTTTTAGAAGCACAAATGTGTGCACGCCAGGCCCCCGGCGTGCTGATTCAATGGACGCGTTAACATAACTGTCAAGAGTCTCTGCATAGGTGACAAAATGGTGGATGAGCAGATAATCTGCAGGTATGTGAAATGGCAACGTAATTATTGTTCGTCAAAAACCTCAACAATGCAAATTAACAACGAACAAATGCAAATTAACGGGCATTTCTGAGATTTTGCTGTTGAAAATATCTCAACAGAAGGTTTTGAATCCGACGGCGTGGCTGAAGAATTCAGCATTTTTCAAAAACAGCAGAAATTCTGTACCTCGATTTGGCGCCGAACCGTCCATCTGTGGCCCAGGAAAATGCATGTGAAGGAGGGATGGATGCAGAATAATCAGCCTGGCTCTGCCCGCCTGCCTGGCTGACCTCCACTCTGCTACTGTGGGTGCACCAGCACCTCCATCATATACAGACGGGGTAATAAAACGTCTCTTCTGAGTTCGAGTGTTCGGGGTAGGCCGGGTGGATTTAATGGCAGCTGTTGCAGGAACTGGCAGTCAATGTTTCTTAAGGTGCCCACATTAATGGCAGGTCAGTGTCAGGTATTCACATCTGACCGGGGACATTCTGTCTGAGCGTAGCCCAAGTTGTCAAGGAGCCAAACAGAAGCTAAAGGTCACCAGCAGGACACGGCATTCCCTCCTGAATCCGGGATTTTTGAAAAAGAAATGCAAATAATTTGTAGCGTTTATTCACAATATAAGCATTGACACCCCCCAAATGGCTGCCAAGAGACTCAGCAACACTTAAAATATGCAGATCAAGTGTAAACTTATTGCTTTTCTTGTGTGTTATGCCTGATTGAAGCTCCATCCTGGAGGTGGGAGCAGCCAGTCAGGGGTTTGTGTGGCGGGCCAGTGGAACAATGGTGGGTGCTGCTGGCAACTGGTCTATAAACTGAGCCAGCTCCACCTGCGTCATTATTGTTGATGTTCAGGTCCTCAAAGAGGCTGCGACCGGAGCGAAGGGCAGGAAACTATTACACAGTAATAACAGGTACGGCTCTGGTGTCACATGCTGCTCCTGGATCAAGGTGGACGTTTAAGGAAATGACGCAGCAGAATTCCTCCGTCAAATGAAGTTGCCAGTTGCCTTCATGGTCGTCTGTTTTTTTTTTAAATTCCGTGTGTGATTGCCGCCCCTCCCTCGCTCAATCGCAGGAGTGTTTACTGCAGCTCTGAACTTCTGCCCTCCCTTATTTTTGGGAGGCTCGGATCTTAAAGTGCCCCCCAAAATAATAAATGTGCTCATTATCCACTCAGCACCATGTCGATGGTGGGCAGATGCTGGAAGAGTCGAGTCACGTTAATGTCGGCGGTTTCCCACAGGAAAAGCCGTGAGGTTCCGATCTGAATTTGGTGCCGTTGCCATGGCTTCGACCTAAATATCTGCTATTTTCCTGCTGGTTTCATCAAACAGCAGAGCTACAGAACGTGTCCGGCCTTCAAATGTCTCAGTTTAGGATCTCGAGGAGGCGCGTGGAGAAGGTGGCTGAGGAGCAGATGGAGGAAAATGGAGCAAACCCAACCTTTAATGATCATTTGAGCGACAACTGCAGCCTGCTCGCAGTATTTGTCCCGTCAGACCACAACAAGCAGCTTTGATTATCAATAAAAGCATCACAATCATGTTAACCAGAAGGATTTATTAGCATGAAAACACATTTTCCAGGACTTTCAAGGCAACACATCAGTTATTCAAGTGCAATAAGAGTGAATATCATGTGCAAAACAAATCTTTACTCGCTTTTTCTATTGAATCTGTTTCCTTTCTTTATTTAAACATGTCGTAAATGTGTGTCTACTGTCCAGCGTCGAACAGCTTCTTCCGCCCCTCCATGCCGGACATGGCCTCCACGTTCTTACGCCAGTCGGTGACCTCCTCTTTCTGCTCATAAAAGAATGAATCTTTAATAAAGCTGCATTTTTACACCCCATAAATACTCGTTTACCTTCTCGTCCTCCTTCTTCACGGTCTTGAGGTTGGCCTTGAAGTCCACCGACTCTTTGACCTTACCGCCCAGCAGAGCCCCCAGCATGGCGTCGGCCGAGATCTTCACCCTCTTCAGAGCGGGACGCTTCATCTTCCCTTTCAGCTCAAAGACCTTCTGCGTCAAATTTTCAATCTGAGGGGAGAGGAGGCGGCATTTGTGTGGCAGAGTTTAAACACACACACACACACACGCTGAGAGCAAGTTGACCTTTCTGACCTCCTTGGTATTTTTCCCCACTTTAAGCTCGATGTCGTAGCGCTCTTCATCTACCACATCGATCTTGTGCTGTAGTTCTTTGCACAGAGTCTGCAGATGGGTTTAAAAAAAAGAAACAAAAATAATATTTATTTTTTTAAAGGACAGAAAACACTGTTGCATGTTGACGTTTATGACTCGTTAACATCTACAGGTGCCTTCTTGACGTCTGACCTCATGGCCCATGTGGTTTTACTGTGGCACCAGTGACCTTCTCATACCTGAAGGTCCTGCACTGACAAACCAGACATCTGAAGAGGAGGAACTCGCTCACTCAGGGCTGCTTCCCTCTCCTTCTTCTTCTCCTCCTTGTCCCTCTCCAGCATCGTGGCGGCCTGTTTCAGCAGTTTGGTCTAAACGGAATAAAGAACCCGAGTGTGACTCTGTGTGCGAGCGTGTGAGAACCGATGACCCAGACCAGGGAAGACGTACCTTCAGAGCCAGCCTGCGCGAAGCAGTGATCTTCGACTTCTTCTAAAACGAAACCAGCGAAAACCATGTTTAAAGAAAACAACAGCCACGCAAACGGAGTGAAGGTGTGTAAAAAATAAAGAAATACTCACGGGTCTGAGGTGGATATGGATCCATTAAGAGAACATAAGAGGGTACGTAACAATTAATACAGGATATAATAGAGCAGCTATAATAAGAATTCAGGAACAGGTACTTACGCCTCAGACATGGTTGGTTTTTGTCTGTAGACCTGAAATAATTATATCAAATTCATTATTCACACAATCCTTAACAGTGAATGCAGATGGCATCATTGATAATTACCATAAATCTTTTAATCATACATCTATACTGATAAACAACTCTCTTCTCTTTTGCCGTGTTCTGGAAAAAGTGACTAATTTTACATAAGAAAAAATATCTTGATTTACCGTCGCTGAATCTAATGATTGAAAGTGTCGCAGAGTTGTAAAGTGGTGGGTATAAAGCTGTACGCACCTTTTTCTGCAGGGAAAATGCTGTTGAGGTGAACAGTGGCTGACTATCAATGAGCAGAGGAAAGGCTCAGTCAACTTTAATGGCTCGTGTTGCCCCTGTGAGTGGTCAACTAAAATAGCCCCGTCTCCCACAGCCAATATCCTAAATATCACCAAACCTCCAGGTGGAATCCCACAACCGGGTTTCCATCACACCCAAACTCATCAACATTGACAATGAAAAAAAAAAAAAAAAAATCATAGCCACCGTGATTATTTTCTGAAGAATTTTAATCATAAAAAGCAGATGATTTGGAGAAAAATGGGATATAGAGAAAAAAATACAGTATTTGATTTGTTCATGAAAGTTGAGCACACGTGGCGAAACAGCGCCACTATCTGATTACTTCAGGTATTACAAGTTTGCGTAAAAACGATTTAAAAGACATTAACCTTGTCATCATTCTAGGATCAGACTCTTTTTTAAAATCTCGAATATTAATCTGGACTATTTTACACAATTTAAAATAATACAGTTAATGTTAAACCAGCCAACAGGAAGGCATTTTTAGGCAGCCCGCAGCCTTCCTCATGGACCGGAAGGTCACCAGTTTAAATAGTGAACCATCAACACTTTTCCAGCAGCTTTCCAGCCACAGCGACAGGTCAGACAGGCAGTGGCAAGCCACCAATATTTAGATGGGAGGTCATAGCCAGGCTCGGTCTGAAAGTTGCCCTAAGATTGCGAGGCTCTGATTTTCATTCAGTTTTGATTTGATGTCTCTTATCGTGTTGGACTTCAACCTTCTCATCATCATCAACACACCCTCACCCAGAGTCTAACACCAGCTCTGTCCTGGCCATGAGGCTGGTGCGGTAGCCTGATTGACTTCTTCAGATCCAGGGGTTTTGTAGATATCAGCACGTGATTACATTCAGGAGGGGGAAAATCTGTGGCTTAAATCTGTGGCTGACTCTTGTGATCTGTGCAAACACCACCGAGGTCAAAGTTCAGTCCTCTGTGCAAAGTTTCTAACAGTTCTGATGCACTGGAGAAGGTAAGAGCAAAACCCTGCCTGACAATATGTGCATTATATCTGTATATATTTCAAGGTGATGGCTTTAGATTCGAAATCTTTTTGCAAACATCTTTGCTACCATCCTTTGGATTACAAATATTCAGATTGAGGGTTTTAAGCCACTGGGAACTCATCTGTCCCAGCAGCTGTGGTATAGTTAAATGCTTTCATTCTGTCAAACATCTTGGGTGGACACGAAATCTCCGGAAAAACTGGAAAAGTGTGATTCACCTTACAGGAAACACAAAAATAAACCCTCTTTCAAACAGAATGAAGATGTTGAAGACAGTTACGGGACTTGTCCTGAGGAGACGAATCACAACGTACCAGAGCAGATGGGTCAAACCTGGTGACTGGATCCTCCCCATATCCTTTGAAACCCAATTTGTGGCTTTTTAAAGCGGTGACAGCCGCGCTAACGTGTTAACCGCCGCCTGTTCCTGCAGACGGCCTCTTCAAAGTTCACCCGCTTGTGTCACAGGCGCTGGCGGAAAACAAACCGGTGGTTGCACTTGAAAGCACCATCATCACGCACGGCATGCCCTACCCACACAACCTCAGGTGTGTTGTGCACAAAACACTGTTAATAACAAGTTAGTAACGTGTTAAAAACCTCCCTCTGGATGATTAACCTTGTGAAGTGATTTATCAGAGCAGTAGTAACGGTGCATTTGTGTCAGCTGTGGCTCAGCTGCAATTATACGGAGGTTGTGGGTTCGATCCCAGCTCCTCGCGGTCGACAAGTCCAAGATTCTGAACACTTTCTGTCTTTGGTGTTTCGCGCACAGCACTGCAAAAGAGGTGGAGGCGATTGTGAGAAACGAAGGAGCCACCCCAGCCACGGTGGGGGTGATAGAGGGACAGGTCCGGGTTGGACTGACGTCGGAGGAGCTGGACCACCTGGCTCAGAGCAGGACCTCCGTGAAGGTGTCCCGCCGGGATCTGCCCTACGTGCTCAGCAAAGTGCGACACTCTCAACACTTTAAACCCAAAACCAGTTACTTCCACCGGTCCAGGGCTCCAACACTGTGCTGTCATTCCGCAGCGTCTTTCCGGGGGTACGACCGTGTCCGCCACCTTGATAGCGGCCCATCGAGCTGGCATCCCCGTGTTCGTCACAGGAGGCATCGGAGGAGTCCACAGAGACGGAGAGGACAGTAAGCAGACTGGAGTCGGCGGAACGGGTTCTGATCCCCGGATAAATATTTGAAATGTGTTTTTCTCGCAGCTCTGGACATCAGCGCGGACCTCACGGAGCTCGGCAGGACCCCCATTGCAGTGGTGTCTGCCGGGGTCAAGTCCATTCTGGACATCGGACGCACCCTTGAGTTCCTGGTCAGGAGAGTGGAGAACATTTCCTGACCACTGTTGGGCTTTTCTCTTATTTTCCTTGGCAAAGTCAGAATTTCCTTTCAAATTGGGCAACCCAAAGCATAGCAGGTGTAAAGGAAATCCTAATGGTTCGGGAATTCAGTTAGCTCATGTTTCTTTTATTAGGAGACGCAAGGGGTGTGCGTCGCCACTTATGGGACATCAAAGAATTTCCCGGCATTCTTCTCTCCACAAAGTGGATTCTCCTCTCCATTTCACGTCCGCGACCCCGAGGAGGCCGCGCAGCTCATCGGTATTTCAGTGTCATGTTCTCGTCATCGATCGTCTTCCTCAGCCGTGCGGCTTCTACATGTGGACCTGGTGTGTTGCAGCCGGCGCCCTCTCGCTGGGCCTCAGCAGCGGCCTGTTGTTGGCGGTGCCCATCCCAGAGGAGCAGGCAGCAGCCGGCCGGCAGATACAGGAAGCCGTGGAGGCTGCGGTCACCGAGGCGAGGTGAGCGGACTCCCTGCGATCACGTGTGGATGTGTTCTGAAATGATTGATCTCCGTCCTTTCAGAACTAAAGGCGTCACGGGCAAAGACGTGACGCCGTTCGTTCTCCAGATGGTCAATGATCTGACCAAAGGAGCGTCCCTTCGGGCCAGTATCCTCCTCCTGAAGAACCCAATCAGGAAATATGCCTGAGGCATTTCTGCGACAGCACAGACGGTTGCACCCTTAACCTCTTCTGCTTTAAGATATCGCTCTGATCCAGAACAACGCTAGAGTAGGCAGCCGGATAGCCTGCGCGCTGTCGACGCAACTGGGCGCGGGGAGGTTAGAGGAACGCCATCAACGCGGAGAACACTCAGCAGGCTCAGAATCAAATGTTGTGAGCATGAGAACGCACCACGGGCCAGATTTTACCCTCGCATGTGGATAGACTACACCTCCCATGATGCTCTTCTCCCACAGGTTGTCATAGGAGGAATAAACGTTGATTTTATTGCAAAGGGGAAAACAGAGACCCTGCGCGTAAGGACCTGGCGGCTGGAGATCACAGGCTTGAGTCACGAATGAGCAAACTCACATCTTGTCTCTCTTTCAGTTTGGGGAGACCAACCCGGGGAGTCTGTTCCAGACATTTGGGGGCGTCGGTCGCAACCTCGCCGGTGCGTTTTTTACACCATCACATCAGGTGTGCACTGCTTCCACCCTGGCTTAAATTGTACCGCTTTACAAGACTCCCTGAGTCGACTGGGGCTGAGACCTCTGCTCATCTCCGCCACCGGGGCTGATCCCAGCAGCGATGCTGTGTTTAAACGCTGCAAACACATGGTGAGCCAGCATCTACGGCGTGAACACACATGTGTTTACTCAGAAATGTGACTGTGCACTGTCCTCTCTGTCAGGACATGAGCGGCGTGGCCAGGCTACAGCAGCAGAGCACAGCTACCTACTGCTCCATTATTGCTGAGAGTGGAGAAATGATTCTGGGACTGGGAGACATGGACATTCATCAGCAGATCACCGAGGAATATGTAAGCACTCCGGAAAAGAGCAGCTTTAAATGAATTACAGCTCTTAAAGCCAAATATTAAAGTAAGCTGTGGATTTAACTTGACGTTGCTCATCTCTGAGATTTCTGTGAATACCTTTGGAAAGGTGTCCCAGTTTGAACAGCAGCTTTCATCGGCCTCCCTTGTCTGTTTGGATGGAAACATTCCCGTCTCCACCATGAACTACGTCTGCTCCATTGCTGCCAAACACAACCTCAATGGTAGGTGAATGGGGACGTCGAGCAGCGGTAACCGATTAATGTGACTAGGACGAGTGTTGGTTAAGACAATGCAAATGGGGACTGCACCACAGTTTGGTTTGAGCCCACGGATTCAGACAAGGCTCGAAAACCTTTCCTTTCCGACGCCTGGAAGGCTTTGTCCTACACATCTCCGAACCTGGCGGAGCTGCGCGCCATGAATGAAACTCTCGGTTTTCAAACACCTGAAGGTAAAAACCAAACGACCATTAAAGGTCCGACAGTGAACCGCCTGTGGCTAAGTGTTGTTTGGCTTGTGTCAGTGCTGCCAAGCTCCCCCGATGAGGTCCTGGCTCTTGCTGTGGTTCTTGCACGCCCCCTTCTGGAGCACATTCACTGTCTGATAGTGACCCTGGGTGCGAATGGGCTTCTGGTGTGTGGAGAGCACGATGGAGGCTCTGTCAACCTGCATCCTAGAAACCAGAAGAGGGTAAGGTTGAGGTAATATCTACTGGTAATGCCCTCTGGCGGGTGTGAGGTGGCGCTCCTATTTGTGTTTCAGCCGAGGAAGCTTTGTGCTCTGCACTACCCAGCACTGACTGTGCTGCCAGAGGAGACAGCAAATGTGTCAGGAGCAGGAGATAGGTGATAAAAGTCGACTTCTTTCATTTCCTTTGCCCTGTATTGTTTCACGTACTGGCTACACCTGACCTCTGTACTCACTCTCCCTCATTCAACCGGAACCTGGCCGCAGCCTCGCCGGTGCGTTGATAGCTGGGGTTCTCCAACAGCGGGACGCAGACAGCTGTGTTCGGATGGGGCTCCTGGCTGCAAGACAGTCGCTGGTGTCCCCTCATCCCATCGCCATGACGCTGAACTTGGACTCTGTGGATCCCAGCAACATTCACCCTCAGCAGTGGGCCAAGCCCAGATTCATGTGGATGGATTAAAAAAAACATTTATATGTTTTTGCATTAAGTGAAATTGAGACAATCTAAATAAATGTATAAATTGTCTTGTATTTGCTGTGTGTTTTCCCTCAAAAGGCGATATTCAATGTTCTTTACTGAGTCCAAGGTAGTTTTCTCTGTCAACTGGACTGGGTTTCTTCTCTTGAAGACGTTTCGCCTTCTATCCAGAAGGCTTCTTCAGTTCTGAAATCGCTGGGGAGAGAGCTTGAAAATATATAGCCCCTGTGGACCATTTGCATGCTAATGCTCTGGGCGGTCACCTGAGAGTCGTTAGCAGGGTCGTTGGTCGGGTCGTTCACCTAGTTTCTGTTGAGGTGTCTCCCCTTTGTCTGCTGGGTCACATGGTGGTGAGTCACTGGGTCTCCTGGAATGGTGTGAATGTTTGTTTTGCTGTTGGAAGGAGTGGAGGACTGCATTGTATGTGGGTGATAGGAAGTGCCTCAGGCCACCACCTCTGTTTAAGGATGGTTTCTCCAATTTAACATGGATAGCTTCCTTGACCCCCCTTTCAAACCAGCGGTCTTCTCTGGCCAGTACCCTTACTTGGCTGTCCTCGAAGGAGTGCCCACTCTCCTTTAAGTGTAAGTGGACTGCTGAATCCTGACCCGAAGAGGTGGCACGTCTGTGTTGTGCCATTCTTCTGTGGAGAGGTTGTTTGGTTTCCCCAATGTACAGTTCCTTGCATTTCTCCTGGCACTGTACAGCATAAACAACATTACTTTGTTTGGGTCTTGGTGTCCTGTCCTTTCTTTACTGAGAAAACAAAAGAGCCATTCCTGTTCCAAATGATTTTTCACGAATCGTAAATGAAAAGTATTACAGCGTACCATGCTGTTTTCTGACTCCAACAAACAAAATAAACAAACAAAAAAAACACTTTTCCAACACTTCTTTAAATGCTAAAGTTTTCAAATATGTTTCCATTATTTAGCTTGCCTTCTCTTTAGTTGCGTGGGAGGCTTTTGATTAGGTTTTTCTTAAATTATCATTTAATTTTAGTCATGTTTTACATTTACAGGCGAGGGTTTCTAAGGAATTATCCACCTAGGTGTGGATGGTCTACGCCTTCGCGTTGGCGGGGATGGTCTCAGGCCGAATACCAAAACTTCATTTCCCACAATGCACCTGTTTATCAGCGCATGCTCACTGGTTTCGAACACTTGCCCCGCTCCCCCCTCCCTACTTTAATGCTAGCTAAGATGGTGGTTAGAGCGTAAATTGTCTCTACAATACCAAGAAAAGAAAGGGGCAAAACATCTTTATAGCCATTTAATTACAACAGTACAGCACAGATACGGTTGTATTGTCTGACCGTTTATAGATTTTATTTGACATTTCAGATAAATTGGCTCGCAGTCCCCGCCCAATTTGGTGTGACTCCCTTGGAGTGGAATCTTAAGCTAAATACGGACAGGGTAAGTAAACCTAACGTTAGCCTGATTGCTAGCTGAGCTAGCCAGCGTATATTCTGGAGAAATAAAGGACACCTCTGTTTGTTTCGATTCAAGAAACTGACGGCAGTTTATTTCTAAGCCCATTAGATTAATGTCCAGGTAATCTTAATGTCGTGAGAGCAGTGTCAGCTGTTTATAGTGGCGACAACTTATTTCTAGTTTAGCGGTAGCTTGCGTAGGCCTCGTCGTAAGCCTGGCTTCGCAGCCTAGTACATTTGCACGATAAAGTAGCATGCTAGTTATGCCGATGGTAGCGAGCAGCAAAAAGCAAATCTGTCAGATAAAATGCAGCCGAAATCCCAACGTGGTGGCAATCGGTTTGCATTACTATCAATCCCATATTGATTACCATGTGTTAGTTTTGCGGCTTGATTTGTAATTGCTCTTGGATATTTGTTATTGAATAGACCGGCCTCTTTTACCAATTCGCGGCTAACGATAGCTTAGCATAATGTTAGTCAAATAACATCTGTCAACGTCTGATCCTGAAGGCAGAGAGGCTAAAGTTAACAGCCCGGCTAACTGCGTAATCTGGCCGCATATACAACCTTACCAACCAGCTGATATCTGCCGCCGAGTGCCCCCAACAGCGTTACAATTTGAACAGAAATGGGAGCAAATGCAGTGAAGTTTGAAGCCCCTAATCTATTGCTTGACACCTAACTCTGGATTTCACGCATCCTAATTAGCCAGGGAATTAGCCTCCTGGTTGGTCACTTCAAATGATCCATCCATCCCGACAAAGCAGTTGAATCTCTACGAGCTTTTCTTTGTTAATCGCCTCCGTTTGCTGTGTTTTGCTCGGTGATGAAGACGCTGTGTCTGCCACTGTCACCCTCTCAGAGGCAGCACAGCATCCTCATTGTCTTCTGTGAATTAAGGGCTTTTGTCTCTGGATAGTCTCTCTTGGCTCTTTGCAAGGTAGATAAATCTTCCTGCAGAGACACTGACGTGGAGAGACGCGCGGTGTTGAAATTGGTACCATCTGGACCTAAATAAACTCCCCTCGTTTTGCAGCTGAAGGTAGCGAAATCGCAGCAGAGATGCTTGCGGTGAAATGTTGCTGTGCTGTGGTCTCTATTTGTGTGGGCATCAAACAGTTTGTGCAGCTACATGTTATCAGCAGACGCGCAGCGTTGCTGTTGGATGCTGGGATGGGAATAATGTGAGTCACTGCTTCATGCATTATTTGCATTATGTGGCAATAATGCCCCGCTGTTTAGTTTAACAACCATATCCCCTTCTCTCATTTGGAAATGTGCTCGACACTCGCCGTTACTTGTCTGTACATTAGTGTGTTTGGTTTTGCCGGCGCTTTGAATCGGTCTTGGTGTGATGCGCTCTCGGAAATGGGTAGTTTGGCCATGGAAGTTGTGATGTGTTTGCTATAAATCTCATGAGTTGCATAATAAAGTCTGTGTTTGAACTGCATTATTCAGTTTCCTTAAACAGCATCATATGCTATTGTTTTTAGCCCCACGTTCTAAATCTGGGGCGCTGTAAACATGCGAGAACACGGCTTAAGCCCTCATTTGAAATGAGTAGGTTATGTAACAGATGAAGAACTTCAGTTTCATGGTTCGTGTTTTTAAACCTGTTTTTGTGTTGTTTTCTTACTGCCGTGTTCTGCTTAGCTTCAATCTGCAACCTCGCTGCACTATAGGATGTCCCACAGCCCTGAGATGAAGGACGACCCCATGGAGTGCCCCCTGTGCATGGAACCGCTGGAGATCGATGATGTCAACTTCTTCCCGTGCACCTGCGGCTATCAAATCTGCCGTTTCTGTTGGCACCGCATCCGCACAGACGAGAACGGCCTGTGTCCCGCGTGTAGAAAGGTGAGGCCACGATGAGGTCTTCACGGGAACAGACGGAGAATCGAAACTCTTAACTCTGTGTCACGTTTTTGTTTTTTCTTTCCCCTTTCGTAGCCATATCCAGAAGACCCTGCGGTGTATAAGCCTTTGTCACAGGAGGATATTCAGAGGATAAAGAACGAAAAGAAGCAGAAGCAGAACGAGAAGAAGCAGAAAGTGACGGAAAATCGCAAGCATCTGGCCAGCGTCAGAGTCGTCCAGAGAAACCTCGTGTTTGTGGTGGGGCTCTCGCAGCGTCTCGCTGATCCTGAAGTGAGTGTTAATGTTCAGAATTTAAGCCTGAAGCCTTGGCTAGTAAATGCCACTGTGAATATTGGGTGGAGCTGCTCGCCAAACGTCTGCTTTAACATAAATAGTGAGGAGCTTTGGGATTTTTGTTGTGCCCACAGGTCCTAAAGCGACCAGAGTATTTTGGGAGGTTTGGGAAAATCCATAAAGTGGTCATCAACAATAGCACATCTTATGCTGGTTCACAGGTGAGTCGACGGGTCAAACAGGAAAAATCCTTTTTGTTAAATTCCACTTCTAACCTGAGAAGGGAAAACTTCAGTTCATGACGCTTTGTTTATGTTGTGGGAGTTCATTATTATTGTGGGAGTGGAAGCGCCTTTCATTTGTTGCATTTGTCTGATTTCAGGGGCCCAGTGCTAGTGCTTATGTCACTTATATTCGCTCTGAAGATGCTCTAAGAGCAATACAGTGCGTGAATAATGTTGTCGTCGACGGCAGAACACTAAAGGTGACGCTCTGCTCTCGCACAAATGCACCAAGTATTCACTGAAATTGGAATGTGTTGATTGGGGTTCAGCCAAAAAGTGACAACTTGTTTTGTGTCGCTGTTCCAGGCTTCTTTAGGTACAACAAAGTACTGCAGTTATTTCCTTAAAAGTATGCAGTGTCCCAAACCTGATTGTATGTATCTACACGAGCTGGGAGACGAAGCTGCTAGCTTTACTAAAGAG